>NC_092337.1:362518500-363137750 GCF_046630445.1 Rutidosis leptorrhynchoides | reverse complement strand
TGTCGTCCAGATTAGCTGTAGGTTGACGAAAAATCTAGAAAAGTCATCTCTAAAATCAGTTGGAAATCCAAGGACCTCAGCATCAAACAGGGTCGCCAAGTGGTCAGACTTATCATATCCATGAGAGGATCTGTCTTGTAAAATGGGGAGGGCGCCGTGCAAATTAGGTTGAAAAGACTAATGAATCAGACCCCAAGAAAGGATAATCTCCTAAAAGATTAAAAATAAGCTTTTAAGCCTGATATTACTCAATCCTTGAGATTGACCTTAAAGATTGAGAATTACAAACTCATGGAATTCGATGATATCTAAACTCGAGCTTGAACGAGAAAATATTTTGATCAAATTAAAACCGATTTGTTTTCTGAAAAACCTATTTTCAATGCGTTCATTACCATTGAACGTAAAATCCTGAGAATTCATCAGAATTCATTAGGTCACCTGAACCAAATCGGGTGTCAACTATAAGAACGGTGGTTGCATAGCATGGTCGAAGACAGGACCTTGTGCCAGACCAAAAAAATATACGGTGATCTTTGCTATTTCTCCTATAAAAGATAGTAATTGCATCCGATACATTGTGGACCATGATCATCTGCATGTCATTAGACATTGCCTTAACAGTTGCTTGTTCAACGCTTTCCTCTACAACCAGACGGTAGTTTATCGAAAGGTAATATATGGGACAAGTATACTAGACGTGTTGCTTTCCTAATACAAGGTTAGCAAGTGGGTGACACAAAACCGCAAGTTTTGAGCTAAAAATTTAAAATCTGAAACCCACAAAAACATTTTGCAAATACCGGTGAAGGGTTATTCCGGAAAACTTATCTAGGGTAAAAGCTAGAATGAATTTTCAAAAGATCAAATGATTTCATAAATATCCAATTTCCTTAAAGGATCTAAATTTTCATAGTCATGTAGGACTGTAAACTATATTGTTACTATCATTGTTTATACCGCCGTAACAAAATCACTGATGTATAAAGTGTGAGAATAAAAAAAGTGATTCGAGTGAAGTGTGATTTTATTTCAAGTTCTGTATTGCTTGAGAACAAGCAACGTTCAAGTATGGGGATATTTGATATTGCTCTAAACGAACATATATTTAGTAGCAATATCATTCCAATATGTAATATTTTTAGTTGTAATTGTTCTATTTTTAAGTTGTAATCGTTTAAATAAATAAGTGCGAAGACAAAAGGCGAAAACGAAGATTTGAAGACGCAAACGTCTAAAATGCTCAAACGTACAAGTTAAACTCCAAGTGGTTCAATTTATTGAGGATTATCGTCTAAATATTGATAAAAGTACAAGTCGCAGAACGCAAAGTACAAGATATCTAAGCATACGAAAAGACGTTCAAAAATCCGAAACCGAGACATAAACCGAGCATCAACGCGTGAGTCAACGGACCTAAAATTACAAGTTAACTATGCACAAGAATATAATATAATATATATATAATTAATATAAATTATATATATTATATATATTTAAATAATATGTCGACAAGCTAGTGTACAAAAATAATTGGAGCTGGACAGCCTGGCCATGCGAGTGTATGAGAAATGCACTAAAACCCCATGCACTTGCATGAGCCCATGCGAGTGCATGGAAAATACACTAAAATCTCATGCGAGTGCATGGGCTTCAGGATCACAAATTCTTCTATAAATTGGCCAGTTTCTGCTCGAGTAAACACTTACACCATCCAACTTACTCTCCCTCTGTAACATATATATATATATATATATATATATATATATATATATATATATATATATATATATATATATAATAGTTTAGTTTTATATTAGTTAGTTTGGGTAATGTAAACGGTTATTTTACGGGTTTTAAAGTCGAAATTCTGTCTGTGTAAAGCTACACGATAAATAATCATTGTAAGTTAAATTCTCTTTTTTAAATTAATGTCTCGTAACTAAGTTATTATTATGCTTATTTGAGCCGAAGTAATCGTGATGTTGGACTAAATATTAATACGGGGTTATTGGGCTTTGCACCATACTTGGGTTTGGATAAAAGACCGACACTTGTGAAAATTGGACTATAGGTTATTAATGGACTTTATATTTGATTAATATAGAGATTTACAATTTGATGTATTTATAAATAGCCACATACGCTCGATCGGGTACGGTGAGCGGGATATTTATAAATACTAATAATTGTTCATTTGACCGGAGACGGGGATGGATTAATAGTCAATGGACTCATTAAAACAGGGGTGGATTACATACAAGGGTAATTGGTGTAATTGTTAACAAAGTATTAAAACCTTGGATTACACGCAATCGATAACCTGGTGTAATTATTAACAAAGTATTAAGACCTTGTTACAGTTTAAATCCCTAATTAGTTGGAATATTTGACTTCGGGTATAAGGGTAATAGGACGGGGACACTCGCACTTTATAATTATGACCGATGAAAATAATCCAGGACAAAGGACAAATAACCCAGGGTAATAAATTAAAATCAAAACATCAAACATCATGATTACGGAACTTTAAATAAGCATAATTATTTTATTTTATTTCTTATCACAATTTTAATTATCGTCATTTAAATATCGTTATTTATTTTACGCACTTTGATTATAGTCATTTATCTTTTCTCTTAAAATATAAAATTGACAAACCAGTCATTAAACGGTAAAACCCCCTTTTACAATAATAATAATTGTAATATATATATATATATATATATATATATATATATATATATATATATATATATATATATATATATATATATATATATATATATATATATATATATATATATATATATATAGTACAAATATAGTTGTTTAAAATATAGTGTAAAATAAGCCATCTCCCTGTGAAACGAACCGGACTTACTAAAAACTATACTACTCTATGATTAGGTACACTGCCTATAGTGTTGTAGCAGAGTTTAGGTATATCCCATCTGTAAATAAATAAATTAAAACTTGTATCATATTTCGTCTTATTTTGTAATAAAAATAGTAGTATTGTCATGACCCGGAAAATTTCGACTAATTTTGAACCAAACTCACGATACGATTTCATAATTCTGACATGATAAGTAAAGTCTGTTAGGTTAAGTTTCAAAAATTTTGAACTGTTTTCATATATGCAATTATCCTTCGATTGTTCTCGACGATTCACGAACAACTATTTGTAAATAGATACATATATATTCAAAAATATAAATATATATATATATATATATTAATTGGAAATATAATTTGAATATTATATGTTGTTATGTAAAATAAAACAAAATATGATAATATAATAATTATTATTTAAAATATATCAATATATATAATTAACGTATATTAAATATATATTTTGTGATTTCGAATCAATTTAGTAAACGAATGTAATGCTCAATTGTCATTTGATTGACAGTAAACGAGTTAAAAAGAAACTTATGTGATTCTAAAATAAACGGTTAGTCGAAAATGAGTTTTACAAATTATAGGCTTATTAAAAATGTATTTAGGAACTATCTGTTGAATTTTAAAACTTTTTATATTTTACTTGGGATTGGGAGTGAATAATTAATGTAATATTTATTTAATAGTTAATGACCAAATTTTATACCATAATAACCGAAATAAATAAAGATACTTAATTTAAAATTTTGGGATTTTTCTGAGTACTTTTATCCACCACTGATTTATCAACGAAGTACGAATTTCAGTCCGTGAATGAAATAGTAGACGATGGCTAACAATTTAACACGTTTAAATCTTAAATTATATTATAATCACTATTGGGAATACTGTGCCTAATTGATTAATTCGTTATATCAGTGTGTACTATGATTGTTTGTTAAGATATTTTGTTTATTTTTAATATTTAATTATTATATTATATTTCTTTTTATTTGTGGAGTACACCTCTTAATGTTTTGATTGAGTAGTGATATCCTATTATATATATGCATATGGATATATTATAGAGGGATATGTACAAATCATTACATCACCACCTTAAACACATCCTGACACTCACTTCTTCTTCTCCATCGCCACCCATTAACCATCATCGTCACTTACAACCATTACAACAACCTCACTTTCGTAAACCATCTTCTTCATAATAATCAACAACATTTATGCCTACTGTTTCTGTTTCCCTATTACAGTGATCGAAACCCACATTACCCACCATCTTCGAGTATTAGTGAAACCCATAACAACCACCATCAAATAAACCACCACTTGCTTGCTTGATCTTTCTGTTTTCTTATTCCTTCGAACATCAAAACACCATGAAAACAATTTGCTGTATAATTGATTCGATTATTGTGATTGTCACAACCTGTGCTGCTATTGATACAATCATAAACCACCATGACCATGATAAATGTTTCTGTTTTCCAGTCTTGATCAAACCGACACCCACTTAAAACCACCATAGTAAACCATCTATCTCTCTTCTTATTTCTTGTTTACTTTTTCATGAACTATCACCAACAACTGTTTGGTTCGAACGAACTCAAACCCAGGAACCTACTTATGTTTCTGTTACAGCTATATTCTATTTCTGTTTTTCTGTCAAAACCAAACCTGCAACAGCTTGCTAGGTAATGATATATTAGTTGTTTATTCTTTTAAACAAAAACACAACCTTTATTCAATATCATATTGTTGCTACTGCTTTTGCGAATCCTTTTTCCTCCATTGTGGCCGACAGCTTTTAGGCATAGAAATACCTCACATCGCTGCTATACGCTATTGATATACCTGCTACGCTGTCTCCTGTCTCCTATTCCTGTTTCTATCTGATTGAAGATAACCCAAACATCCCCATCTTATTCGACCAGGTTTCCTGTTTCAGCTTTTGCTTTCTGTTTTCTCTTTCAAGTCGACAACAAGAACACCACCAAATAAATCTATAGGCTGCTGTAACTTTATTAATTTTGTTCCTGTTACAATGACACTTTCTTTTCCTTTAAAACAAATATACGGGCTGGTGGATTAAACCCTCAAGTGGGCCGTCATATTTAACTTTTGGGCCAAATGATTCTCGTTTGGGCTGCTAGGTTTCAAATCAGACTGTAATGATCTGTTTCCTTAGGCCGAATCCCTTTATGGTATTATTGGGCCGGGAGCTAACTGGTTTACGTTGGGCTGCTGCTATATTTTTGTATTGTCTTCAAAAATAATGATGATATACAACGATTTAGTGATGTTACGAGTTAGGTGATGAATGTTAATAATGGTGATATAAAGCATAAAACGATGATGATGTGGTGATATGATTTGTGATGTCGATGAGATGAATGACAAATAAGGATGATGGTGAACGAATGATGTTGATAATAATAATACATGAGATTTCGATGACAATGATTATAATTATGATGATGATTAGTTTAGTATGTAGGATGATGATTGATAATGATATAGATGATAGATGGATCGAATTAGGATGATGAAGTTATAAATGAGTTTTGATTTTTAAGGAAGGAGATGAATACAGAATATATGTTAGATGTATCAAGATTAATATTAAGTCAATTATAGTTGGATGTATTATAAAAAAGTATACATGCCGTCAACTTTCGATGTAAAGAAAGTTTATCTTTTAAAAACGAAAGAAAGTTTGTAATATGTATCATATAGAGGTCAAATACCTCACAATGAAATCAACTATTGTGAATCGTTTATAATCGGTACGAACGGGTCCTTTCAAGTATTTCGTACCCTTCCGCTGCATCATCAATATTAATGTAAATAAAATATAGATAAAATATAATTATGAGTAAATATATAAAATGATTAAGTAATGGGTTACAAATGTAAATTTGTAAATTAAATATAAAAAAATATATGTATATGTATATATATATATATATATATATATATATATATATATATATATATATATATATATATATATATATATATATATATATATATATATATATATATATCAATATATATATAAATATATAATAAATTATGATAACTAAATAAAAGAAAATAAAATACAAGATATTCTAGATTGTTCCATATAAAAAAATAAAAAAAATAAAAAGGCCTAGGTCGGCAGAATTTAAAAAAGGTAAATAAATTAATTAATTAAATAAATTGTATTTTTCTTGCTCTTCAAGTAATTAAAATTTATAAATAGGCTTTAATCCCTCATAATTTTTACATCAAATTTTTGGGAGCTCTCAAAACCCTAGAAAAAAAATTGTAAGATTTTTCTTCTCTTTTTCTTTCTTTTCTTTTTCTATTTTTTTTCTTTTTTCTTTTTTTTTCGACTGAACCCCAAACAAAAACAAATAAAATATTTTTGCACTTCATAAAATTTTTCTAAATCCATGTTAATTAGCTTCATGAATAATAAGTTTTATAAAAATTAATTTTTCAGATTTATGAGTTGATTTAACAATTTTTATTAATTTGTTTGTCTTTTCATTCGGTCGTATATATATATATATATATATATATATATATATATATATATATATATATATATATATATATTTATATATATAATTATGTATTTAGTTTATTAAATTATATATTATGCATGATAAATAATAATAAGTAATATAAGATCTAGGAAAAATAATTTTACTGATTAATAATACGATTTATTATTTTATTTAATTAAAAAATTTTAATATATATATATATATATATATATATATATATACATACTGTATACGCATATATTTATAAAAAATAGGAAAAAGGCTATTTAAATTATACAAATATTTTTCTAGTAAATTATGATATTTAACTTAATTAATTAGGTCAGTACAAATTTTATAAAAATTAAAATTATAATTATGTGTTATTTAATAATAAAAACAAGGTGAAATTTGTAATAAATATATATATACAGTATATAAAAATATATAAAAACATATAAATAATTTTTCTGGGTTCATAACTTTTTCTAGATCTGAGAAAATTATAAAAATTAATTTATGGGTCAAATTAATAATTATTATATAACTAAACTCTATTATTATGTAAATAGAAGGTAAATAAGGAAATAAATGTAAAAATAAAGAAATATTTTTATAAATATTTTTCTATAGGTTAATAAACTGAAAGAAACTTATAAAAATTATAAAAATAATTATTTATGTTTATATAGTATTTTATGTAGAATTAAACTTGTTTTGTGATTAAATTAAGAATAAAAACAAATATAAATACAAAATTGTAATAAAAATATTTTCTTAAATTTTTCTATTGATTTTTATATTCAACTAAGACTATAAAAATTATGTATATGATTCTTAGGTATTTAATTAGTTATTTAGGTATTTATGGATTATATTGGATTAATAAAGTGTTATATTAATAAGTATCTTGTAAATTAAATAACAAATAATATAACACATTTTTGTTATATATATATTGTACGAGATAGTGATTAGTATTATAAATATTAATTAATCCAAGTCACAAGATAGTAATTGTAGCTTGAATAATAATGCATATATAATTATAAAACTATTAATAGTTATATAATACTAATAGTAACTATATATATAATTAACTTAGTTATATAATAAAAGTTTTTACACCTATAACATGTGAAGGTTATAATCAATATAACGTGCACTATATACGAACCACACAGCTACATATGGCCTAGGGTGGTCCTTGTTGCCTTATGGGAACCGCTTGTGAATTTTGAATGCCAAGACATAGATTCTGGTCAAGAATCCTAGGCGCCCGGTAACAACTGATCATCAAAGTGACTTGTATGATAGCAACGAGATTAGAGAAAGTTGTACAACGTCTTGCTAAAGATTATAACCTGAACTTTCTATAATTGGAAAGTTACTAAAAGTGGAAACTTTCCATAAATAGTAACCTTTCCGAAAATGGAATTTCTTTTAGAAAACCATTATCATTAATATAGTTACTATACTTATGTCTATTAGACAACATCTGATCGTACATTCTATCTCTAGGTGGAGATCCCGATCACGTTCTTCCGTTCAATTCATTTCTCTTGTGGAATAACTCTTTTGTGCTACTAAGGTGAACTCATAGCCCCGCTTTTTACATATATTTTTTTTTTGTATTTTATAAATCTTGGGGTGAGACACATGCTTACTTTTAAATGATTTACAATTTAGACACAAGTGCCTAAACTTTTTGATATGCAACTTCATGAGACTTTTGTTAACTTGTATTGATTGTATCTTTACATGCAAATCCCCGCCATAATATCGTTAATTGCTGGAATTAAAATGTTGCAAGCTTAATAATTGTGAGTAGACCTATTGAGAGTGACGTCTCTACCCATTGACCGATCGTCAAGGGTGTACATAATAATAATTACCGACACCCGTACAGTGTCAGGGGGTTAATGTTTAGCTCGATATTATAACTCATGGCATATTGAATATTTTGATGTTTTGAAATAAATCTTGTGGTCTAAACTTATTATGATTATTAAACCTATGATGTTCACTCAACCATTGTGTTGACATTTTAAGCATGTTTGTCTCAGGTGAAGAATAGCTTATGTGCTGCCATATGTTGCTTGCTTGCTGTTGCATTAGAGTCCACATTATTTATATTTTAGCATTTGTTAAACATTTATTACATTTGGCTTACCATGTAAAACATTTCGTTTTCTGCTGCAATTGAATTATTGATTTTATTAAACGTCTCATTTAGAGTCGTTCTCGTTTTTATAACTGCGTGATGATATTGGAAAAGTCATATTTACTCCGGGCCATAATTGGGGGTATGACAGATTGGTATCAGAGCACAGTTTGCTTTAGACAACCAGGATTGCATTTATGTGTGCCTTATGTGTTAGTTAGGGTGCCTTAGCAATCTATAGGACTATAACCTTTCCTGACATAAGATTTTAGTGCCTTTCCTTATTATTCCATTTCGTGCCTTTACGTCCACCTTAGAAACATTCTGACTTTCTTTCTTTCCTTTCTTTTAGGATGTCGAGCCACAACCCGATCGTTATTTCTGACTCCGAAGAATCTGATATGGAAAGATCCGTTCACACTCCAGCTTATAGACCCTTTTCTCCACCAACATCTCCAATTTACCGACCGGCTACTCCACCCGCATTACCGGTCTACACGCCTGCCACTCACCACACTCATCAGTGAAGGAAGAACCTCATAATGATTATGATAGGGATGATGAGGGTGATGATGAAGAGATTGGAGAATACACTGAAGGTAAGGATGATTCCGAGGGGGAACCCGAGGAAGAGTCTGATCCCGAAGAAGAGGAAGAGGTTCAAGAACCAGCTAATGAGGAGGCTAATCTGGCTTATGATGGTCTTGGAGTTATATGTAGTTTAGAAGATGATTCCGAGGAGGAAGTTGAACCTCCTATTACTAAGACTCCCTCACCTAAGAGGAAGGAGCCGGAGACTCCCGCTACTGATGATGCTAGTTCATCTAAGAAGCCAAAGGCTTCCGAGTTTGTCTATACCGAGTATGAACATGCTCTAGTTCGGTGTGATATCATGAACCTACAGAGTCGCACTGTAACTATGAGAGATACATTCCGCGATCGCTTGGCTATGATGGAGAAGCGCATGGACTATACAAACAGCAATGTGAAGAGGGACTATGACAAGTTCTCCGTGATGTTTGCTAGGCAAGAGAGAGAGCTTGACCGCCAGCATTATGCACTGGTGGAATTAAAGAAGTTCGTAATGTACTTCAAGGGGTACATTAAGGATCATTTCAAGCCTCCGTCACCTAAGAAAGATTAGATCTTAGGATTATCATTTATTTCCATTTCCATTGTTTATGTAAAGGCGTATGCCTAAGTTACATTGGTTTTCTTTGATTCATGTAAAACTAGTGGTTTTTTTGGTTTAATTCAAGTATTTTAATTACATCTTGTTATTCCTACCATCTATCATACCTTATTCGTATCTGTTTGGATATGTCTGTTTGGTTGTATCTGTTGTGTGAACCTTGTGCATTTATAAAACTTATCATTTATTAGCACCACGAACTATTCAACTAATACTGTATTTTTGTATTGAAGAACGATGGCTCAATCAACTCGAGGTGCTACCAATATCCTGAATGTCTCTCTGACTCCTGCATAATTCCAACAACTGTTGGCCGTTGCTCAAGGCAATCATAACATCCATCAAGGGAACAACTAAGGAAATCCTCCCATTTCTTGCAGCTCTAAGGAGTTTATGAATTGCAAGCCTCCGTCCTTTAAGGGGAGTGAGGAAGCTGTCGAACTGACTCGTTGGTTCGAAAAGCTCAAATCCATCTTTCGTATCTGTAACTGTGCGGATGTCGACCGAGTAAAGTATGCCACTCACATGCTAAGTGGCTTAGTTCTAACATGGTGGAACGGCGATGCCCAAACTGTAGGGCTAGATGCTGCAAACATCATCCTATGACCTGTTCTGAAACGAATGATGACAGATAAATTTTGTCCGCGAAACCAAATTTAAAAGCTGGAAGTTGAGTTCTGGGAATTGAAGGTAAAAGGAACCGACATTGAAGCTTATACCAACAGGTTTATAGAGTTGGTTACTTTGTGCCCAGATATGGTACCAACTAAGTAGAAAAAGATAGAGAGGTACATAGAAGGCCTTCCTGAAGAGATTCAGGGAAATGTCATTGCTGCTAGTAAGGAAACTTTAGATGCGGTGATACTGATGGCTCAAAACCTCATGATGTCTTAGAGGAGAAAACCCGCGGCAAATAAACAAGCCGAGGCTAAGACAAATGAGGGCAAAAGGAAATTTGAATCTGCTCAGGGATCGAACCAAGGTTCAAATAAGAAAGTTGCCGAAAATTCAAAAGGAGGTTACTCTAGGAAACAACCTTTCTGTAAGCGTTATGAGAAACACCATTCTGGGTGGTGCAAGGCTGAGTGCACCAAGTATAAGAAGATTGGCCATATAGACAAGAATTGTAGAGTTGCAGTTCCTCCAACAGATACTCCTGCAACCAAAGCCAACGCAATCGTTCCTACATGCTATGAATGTGGTGAAAAAGGGCATTTTCGCAACCAGTGTCCAAAGAAAAAGGGTAACACGGGGAATGCTAATGATAAAAGCCGAGCATTCGTGATGACTGCTGAAGAAGCCCACGATGATGATGAAGTGATAACGGGTACGTTTCTTGTTAACAACTTCTATGCTACTGTTTTATTCGATTCTAGTGGTGATAGAAGTTATGTATCTACTGAGTTTTGTGCCTTATTCACTGAAAAACCACTAGCCTTAGAAATTAAGCGTCTTGTAGAAGTAGCAAATGGTATGAAATGTCCCATTCTTATTGATTAAAAACGTTCCATATTAATTGATTTCGTTACGAGGTTTTGACCTCTATATGAGACATTTTTCAAAGACTGTATTCATTTTTAAAACAAACCATAACCTTTATTTTATAAATAAAGGTTTAAAAAGCTTTATGTAGATTATCAAATAATGATAATCTAAAATATCCTGTTTACACACGACCATTACATAATGGTTTACAATACAAATATGTTACATCGAAATCAGTTTCTTGAATGGAGTTTTTACACAATATCATACAAACATCGACTTCAAATCTTGTCCTTATTTTAGTATGCAACAGCGGAAGCTCTTAGTATTCACCTGAGAATAAACATGCTTTAAACGTCAACAAAAATGTTGGTGAGTTATAGGTTTAACCTATATATATCAAATCGTAATAATAGACCACAAGATTTCATATTTCAATACACATCCCATACATAGAGATAAAAATCATTCATATGGTGAACACCTGGTAATCGACATTAACAAGATGCATATATAAGAATATCCCCATCATTCCGGGACACCCTTCGGATATGATATAAATTTCGAAGTACTAAAGCATCCGGTACTTTGGATGGGGTTTGTTAGGCCCAATAGATCTATCTTTAGGATTCGCGTCAATTAGGGTGTCTGTTCCCTAATTCTTAGATTACGAGACTTAATAAAAATGGGCATATTCGATTTCGATAATTCAACCATAGAATGTAGTTTCACGTACTTGTGTCTATTTTGTAAATCCTTTATAAAACATGCATGTATTCTCATCCCAAAAATATTAGATTTTAAAAGTGGGACTATAACTCACTTTCACAGATTTTTACTTCGTCGGGAAGTAAGACTTGGCCACTGGTTGATTCACGAACCTATAACAATATATACATATATATCAAAGTATGTTCAAAATATATTTACAACACTTTTAATATATTTTGATGTTTTAAGTTTATTAAGTCAGCTGTCCTCGTTAGTAACCTACAACTAGTTGTCCACAGTTAGATGTACAGAAATAAATCGATAAATATTATCTTGAATCAATCCACGACCCAGTGTATACGTATCACAGTATTGATCACAACTCGAACTATATATATTTTGGAATCAACCTCAACCCTGTATAGCTAACTCCAACATTTACATATAGAGTGTCTATGGTTGTTCCGAAATATATATAGATGTGTCGACATGATAGGTCGAAACATTGTATACGTGTCTATGGTATCTCAAGATTACATAATATACAATACAAGTTGATTAAGTTATGGTTGGAATAGATTTGTTACCAATTTTCACGTAGCTAAAATGAGAATAATTATCCAATCTTGTTTTACCCATAACTTCTTCATTTTAAATCCGTTTTGAGTGAATCAAATTGCTATGGTTTCATATTGAACTCCATTTTATGAATCTAAACAGAAAAAGTATAGGTTTATAGTCAAAAAAATAAGTTACAAGTCATTTTTGTAAAGGTAGTCATTTCAGTCGAAAGAACGACGTCTAGATGACCATTTTAGAAAACATACTTCCACTTTGAGTTTAACCATGATTTTTGGATATAGTTTCATGTTCATAATAAAAATCATTTTCCCAGAATAACAACTTTTAAATCAAAGTTTATCATAGTTTTTAATTAACTAACCCAAAACAGCCCGCGGTGTTACTACGACGGTGTAAATCCGATTTTACGGTGTTTTTCGTGTTTCCAGGTTTTAAATCATTAAGTTAGAATATCATATAGATATAGAACATGTGTTTAGTTGATTTTAAAAGTCAAGTTAGAAGGATTAACTTTTATTTGTGAACAAGTTTAGAATTAACTAAACTATGTTCTAGTGATTACAAGTTTAAACCTTCGAATAAGATAGCTTTATATGTATGAATCGAATGATGTTATGAACATCATTACTACCTCAAGTTCCTTGGATAAACCTACTGGAAATGAGAAAAATAGATCTAGCTTCAAAGGATCATTGGATGGCTTGAAAGTTCTTGAAGCAGAATCATGACACGAAAACAATTTCAAGTAAGATTTCCACTCGAAATAAGATTGTTATAGTTATAGAAATTGAATTAAAGTTTGAATATGATTATTACCTTGTATTAGAAAGATAACCTACTGTAAGTAACAAAGGTTTCTTGATCTTGGATGGTTACTTGGAATGGATTTAGAAAACTTGGAAGTAAACTTGCAATCTTGGAAGTATTCTTGATTTTATGAAACTAGAACTTTTGGAATTTATGAAGAACACTTAGAACTTGAAGATAGAACTTGAGAGAGATCAATTATATGAAGAAAATTGAAGAATGAAAGTGTTTGTAGGTGTTTTTGGTCGTTGGTGTATGGATTAGATATAAAGGATATGTAATTTTGTTTTCATGTAAATAAGTCATGAATGATTACTCATATTTTTGTAATTTTATGAGATATTTCATGCTAGTTGCCAAATGATGGTTCCCACATGTGTTAGGTGACTCACATGGGCTGCTAAGAGCTGATAATTGGAGTGTATATAGCAATAGTACATACATCTAAAAGTTGTGTATTTTACGAGTACGAATACGGGTGCATACGAGTAGAATTGTTGATTAAACTGAACGAGGATGTAATTGTAAGCATTTTTGTTAAGTAGAAGTATTTTGATAAGTGTCTTGAAGTCTTTCAAAAGTGTATGAATACATATTAAAACACTACATGTATATACATTTTAACTGAGTCGTTAAGTCATCGTTAGTCGTTACATGTAAATGTTGTTTTGAAACCTTTAGGTTAACGATCTTGTTGAATGTTGTTAACCCATTGTTTATTATAACAAATGAGATGTTAAATTGTTATATTATCATGATATTATGATATATAATATATCTTAGTATGATATATATACAGTTAAATGTCATTACAACGATAACCGTTACATATATGTCTCGTTTCGAAATCATTAAGTTAGTAGTCTTATTTTTACATATGTATTTCATTGTTAATATACTTAATAATATATTTACTTATCATTTAACATAATTAACCAAGTGTATCAATATCTTAATATGATTCATATGTACCTAGTAAGACGTTGTTATAACGATAATCGTTATATATATATCGTTTTCGAGTTTCTTAAATTAATAGTCTCATTTTTATGTATATAACTCATTGTTAAAATACCTAATGAGATACATACTTATAATAAAATCATGTTAACTATATATATAACCATATATATGTCATCGTATAGTTTTTACAAGTTTTAATGTTCGTGAATCACCGGTCAACTTGGGTGGTCAATTGTCTATATGAAACCTATTTCAATTAATCAAGTCTTAACAAGTTTGATTGCTTAACATGTTGGAACCACTTAATCATGTAAATAACAATTTCATTTAATATATATATAAACATGGAAAAGTTCGGGTCACTACAGTACCTACCTGTTAAATAAATTTCGTCCCGAAATTTTAAGCAGTTGGAGGTGTTGACGTATCTTCTGGAAATAAATGCGGGTATTTCTTCTTCATTTGATCTTCACGCTCCCAGGTGAACTCGGGTCCTCTACGAGTATTCCATCGAACCTTAACAATCGGTATCTTGTTTTGTTTAAGTCTCTTAACCTCACGATCCATTATTTCGACGGGTTCTTCAATGAATTGAAGTTTTTCATTGATTTGGATTTCGTCCAACGGAATAGTGAGATCTTCTTTAGCAAAACATTTCTTCAAATTTGAGACGTGGAAAGTGTTATGTACAGCCGCGAGTTGTTGAGGTAGCTCCAGTTGGTAAGCTACTGGTCCGACACGATCTATAATCTTGAATGGTCCAATGTACCTTGGATTTAGTTTCCCCCGTTTACCAAATCGAACAACGCCTTTCCAAGGTGAAACCTTAAGCATGACCATTTCTCCAATTTCAAACTCTATATCTTTTCTTTTACTGTCCGCGTAGCTCTTTTGTCGACTCTGGGCGGTTTTCAATCTTTGTTGAATTTGGATGATTTTCTCGGTAGTTTCTTGTATTATCTCCGGACCCATAATCTGTCTATCCCCCACTTCACTCCAACAAATCAGAGACCTGCACTTTCTACCATAAAGTGCTTCAAACGACGCCATCTCAATGCTTGAATGGTAGCTGTTGTTGTAGGAAAATTCTGCTAACGGTAGATGTCGATCCCAACTGTTTCCGAAATCAATAACACAAGCTCGTAGCATGTCTTAAAGCGTTTGTATCGTCCTTTAGCTCTGCCCATCAGTTTGTGGATGATAAGCAGTACTCATGTCTAGACGAGTTCCCAATGCTTGCTGTAATGTCTGCCAGAATCTTGAAATAAATCTGCCATCCCTATCAGAGATAATAGAGATTGGTATTCCATGTCTGGAGATGACTTCCTTCAAATACAGTCGTGCTAACTTCTCCATCTTGTCATCTTCTCTTATTGGCAGGAAGTGTGCTGACTTGGTGAGACGATCAACTATTACCCAAATAGTATCATAACCACTTGCAGTCCTTGGCAATTTAGTAATGAAATCCATGGTAATGTTTTCCCATTTCCATTCCGGGATTTCAGGTTGTTGTAGTAGACCTGATGGTTTCTGATGTTCAGCTTTGACCTTAGAACACGTCAAACATTCTCCTACATATTTAGCAATATCGGCTTTCATACCTGGCCACCAAAAATATTTCTTAAGATCCTTGTACATCTTTCCCGTTCCAGGATGTATTGAGTATCTGGTTTTATGAGCTTCTCTAAGTACCATTTCTCTCATATCTCCAAATTTTGGTACCCAAATTCTTTCAGCCCTATACCGGGTTCCGTCTTCCCGAATATTAAGATGCTTCTCCGATCCTTTGGGTATTTCATCCTTTAAATTTCCCTCTTTTAAAACTCCTTGTTGCGCCTCCTTTATTTGAGTAGTAAGGTTAGTGTGAATCATTATATTCATAGATTTTACTCGAATGGGTTCTCTGTCCTTTCTGCTCAAGGCGTCGGCTACCACATTTGCCTTCCCCGGGTGGTAACGAATCTCAAAGTTGTAATCATTCAATAATTCAATCCACCTACGCTGCCTCATATTCAGTTGTTTCTGATTAAATATGTGTTGAAGACTTTTGTAGTCGGTATATATAATACTTTTGACCCCATATAAGTAGTGCTTCCAAGTCTTTAATGCAAAAACAACCGCGCCTAATTCCAAATCATGCGTCGTATAATTTTGCTCGTGAATCTTCAATTGTCTAGACGCATAAGCAATCACCTTCGTTCGTTGCATTAATACACAACCCAGACCTTGCTTTGATGCGTCACAATAAATCACAAAATCATCATTCCCTTCAGGCAATGACAATGTAGGTGCCGTAGTTAGCTTTTTCTTCAATAATTGAAACGCCTCCTCTTGTTCATCCTTCCATTCAAATTTCTTCCCTTTATGCGTTAATGCAGTCAAGGGTTTTGCTATTTTGGAGAAATCTTGGATGAATCTTCTGTAGTAACCAGCCAATCCTAAAAATTGACGTATATGCTTCGGAGTTTTTGGGGTATCCCACTTTTCAACAGTTTCGATCTTTGCCGGGTCCACCTGGATACCTTCTTTGTTCACTATGTGACCGAGGAATTGAACTTCTTCCAACCAAAATGCACACTTTGAAAACTTAGCGTACAGTTTTTCTTTCCTCAATACTTCTAGCACTTTTCTCAAATGTTCTTCTTGCTCTTGATCATTCTTTGAGTAAATAAGTATGTCATCGATGAAAACAATGACAAACTTGTCAAGATATGGCCCACACACTCGGTTCATAAGGTCCATGAACACAGCTGGTGCGTTAGTCAATCCAAACGGCATAACATAAACTCGTAATGACCATAACGCGTCCTAAAAGCAGTTTTTGGAATATCATCCTCTTTACTCGCATTTGTTGATATCCAGAACTTAAATCGATCTTCGAATAAACTGACGAGCCTTGTAGTTGATCAAATAAGTCGTCAATTCTCGGCAGTGGATAACGGTTTTTGATTGTAAGTTTGTTCAACTCTCTGTAGTCAATACACAACCTAAATGTACCATCCTTCTTCTTGACAAACAAAACAGGAGCTCCCCATGGTGATGTGCTTGGTCGAATGAAACCACGTTCTAATAGTTCTTGCAGATGGCTTTGCAGTTCTTTCATCTCGCTGGGTGCGAGTCTATAAGGAGCATGAGCTATTGGTGCAGCTCCTGGTACAAGATCTATTTGAAATTCAACAGATCGATGTGGAGGTTGTCCCGGTAATTCTTTCGGAAATACATCGGAAAATTCTTTTGCGACGGGAACATCATTGATGCTCTTTTCTTCAGTTTGTACTTTCTCGACGTGTGCTAGAACAGCATAGCAACCTTTTCTTATTAGTTTTTGTGCCTTCAAATTACTAATAAGATGTAGCTTCATGTTGCCCTTTTCTCCGTACACCATTAAGGGTTCTCCTTCTTCTCGTACAATGCAAATTGCATTTTTATAACATACGATCTCTGCTTTCACCTTTTGCAGCCACTCCATGCCAACTATTACATCAAAACTCCCTAACTCTACTGGTATCAAATCAATCTTAAATATTTTGCTACCCAGTTTAATTTCTCGATTCCGGCATATATTATCTGCTGAAATTAATTTATCGTTTTCTAATTCGAGTAAAAATTTACTATCCAACGGCGTCAATGGACAACTTAATTTAGCACAAAAATCTCTACTCATATAGCTTTTATCCGCACCCGAATCAAATAAAACGTAAGCAGATTTATTGTCAATAAGAAACGTACCCGTAACAAGCTCCGGGTCTTCCTGTGTCTCTGCCGCATTAATATTGAAAACTCTTCCGCGGCCTTGTCCATTCGTGTTCTCCTGGTTCGGGCAATTTCTAATAATGTGTAAAGACCCGTCCTTATCCACCTGGACGAAGTCATCAACATTTGGTCCCATTGCGATGATCGACTCCAAGTAATGTCCTTAAATTGAGCAAATGCACAGCGAAAGACTTAATTCATACCTGAGAATAAACATGCTTAAAAGTGTCAACCAAAAGGTTGGTGAGTTCATAGGTTTATCATAACAATCATTTCAATATGTTAATAGACCACAAGATTTCCATTTACATAAACAATTTAAATAAAATATTCTAAGTGGTTGAGCACTTGGTAACCATACTTAACATTTAATCACGTCGCATATTTCCTTTACTATGAAATCTCACTACACCGTACCAAGTGTAGTCACCGAAACGAAATACTGTGCAACCGTTAAATACTGGTCGTCCAGTCCGGTTGGGGTTGTCAGGCCCGATAGATCTATCAACAGGATTCGCGTTTACAATACCCATGTAAATAGTAGTTACCAAGCTACAGGGAAGTATGCCAGTGGTACAACTCAACGTAGAATATATTTTTAAGTACTTGTGTCTATTTCGTAAACATTTATAAAACAGCGCATGTATTCTCAGCCCAAAAATATATATTGCAAAAGCAATTAAAAAGGGAGCAAATGAAACTCACCATACTGTATTTTGTAGTAAAAATACATATGACGACATTTAACAAATGTAGGGTTGGCCTCGGATTCACGAACCTATGTCATTTATAAATATATTAACACATATAATTAACAGGTAATAATAATCAAACTCATTTGTATATATTAATTATATATTACTTATTTAAAATAGTAATGTAATATTTATATAGTTATTATGTGTGTATTTAATATATTTTTATATAAATAGCTTTTGGTTTATAAAATAAAAAAAATAACTTTAATAATACTAAAACAGTGTTAATAATAATTAGATTTAATAATGACAATATTAATTTTGCTAATAATACTAGTTATCTTATTTGTAGTAACAATATTAATGATAATAATAATTTATTAAAAATAACGATACTTATAATAATGATACTTTTGATGATACTGTAAAAATGACAAATTTAATTATATTGACGACTTTAATAATATTGTTACTTTTCATAATAATAATAATTTTTTAATAATAATAATAATAATAATAATAATAATAATAATAATAATAATAATAATAATAATAATAATAATAATAATAATAGCTACCTCAAGAAATAGGCCCTTAAAAGGGAATAATGCCTCAATCGGGGCTCAAACCCTAGACCTCTCTTTAAACCGTCAATACACTTAACCATTCTACCATTCGTGTTTTTCTTTTGTAATCCCAGCTAATATAAATACAACTTTTTTTTTTAACTAGAGTCTAGTCCATTAACAGCCCAACAGAAACCTTATACCTCGGCCCAACTTCGGCCCAACAGACCCACACTCCTTAAGGTAGCTTTTAATAAATAAATAAAACTCGCAGGTTCCTGGGTTCGATCCCATGACCTCTTGGTAAGCAACACACACCTCAAACCATCTAATCTCTCTCACTTTTCTGTTTTCATACCCAGACTTATTTATATATCTGGTACTTATCTGTATCCCATTCCTTCTTCTTCATTTCACAAACTATACCTATATCATTATTTATTCGCTAATCGTCTATATCATCCTCTTTCTACAATACTGCTACTGTTCCTTGACTTCTTCCTCATCACCATCGTTTATCACAGTAACATCACTGTTCTTACTGTAATAGAGACTGAGGTAAGACGGTAGTTACAACAGTAGTACACGAACAGCAATGGCAGCAGTTTTTAACGGTTGTTTGGGTTTAATCAAAGGGATGGTGGTGGGTTATAGTGGCGGTTTTCTAGCAATCAACGAAGAAAGAGAGAGAAGTCAAGAGAAAGGGAGAGAAGAAAGAGTAATCGGAAGGTGGTGTTACATGGTGTTATTGTGGTGGTCTCTAATGATGGTTAAAGGTGGCCGGATAGTTGTTTGATCAAAGTATACAACAAAAATCACGCAATAACCAACGACGATGGCTGTGATAAATGATAATTTTATGTGATTTAACTATCGGGTTTAGGTGATGGTAGAGGTGATGGTTGTTTAAAGAAGAAAGAAGAAGTGGTTTTGGTCTTTGGATTTTCGAAGAAGAAAACATGAAACAGGAACGTAAAGAGTATCATTTTGTGGCGGTGGTTGGTTATTTTCAACAGAACAAGGTTTATAGATGATGGTGGTAAAGGTGGTGATCTAGTGACGGTTGAGGGTGATCAAGGTGGTGGCGACTTGGTTATTCTCAATGGTGAAAGGTTCATGGTTCTCGAAGAAGAAGGAACAAGGAGGGTGATGGGCATCAGCGGTGGTGAAGATGCTTTCTATATCTATATCTCTTAAGTTATGTATAAGTATATATATATACAAGCACAGATAGAGATATTTAGTAAATAACATAATAATAATTAATGAATAAAGTAATGACAATAATCAAACACAGTAACAATCTTATTTCAAACTTTAAAACAGTGATCGAATAATATAATATTAAGAATAAGAATAAGAGGAATGAGTCATGCAAGCTGTCATTTTTGTAGTTTCCTACCAACTGTTTTTCCCGAATGACTATATTGTGTCCATTGCTAAACAGTTACGGAATAAAAAGTGTTCCTAAAAATCCCAAATTTTTAGATTAAGTATATTTAATTATTTCACTCATTACCTGTTTGAAACCTGATAAAAAGGTTCAAAAATTATTTATTTTCTATTCTGATTTATATGTACGGAGTACTAATATTTAAACTTAAAAAGGTAAAAATACTTTTAATAAATTTAAAATCTTCGTAATCGATTTACAGCTTAATTTTTATTTTAATCCCTCATAAACTCATGTTAAATCTATATGAACACTAACGAAATGTCAACCGAGTATAACTGATATTTACTATTTAAGCTCGAAATCATTTATTCCCTTTCTATATATAATCAGTTTTAAAAATAGCAAGTTTAATTACTAAAACATATATATTATATATTTTTGAACAAATAGTTTTAATATAACTTTATATGTTTACGAGTAATATTTATATACATGTTTATTTACATCTATATATTCTTAAATATAGTTTTCATCACATTACATTTTATTTTACAATATAAATTCTTATAATTAAATCATATAATATTCAAAATTATATTTCAAATTATAAATACCTATTTAAATATATATGTTATCTATTTACAAATAGTTGTTCGTGAATCGCCGAGAACAGTCAAAGGGTAATTGAATATATGAAACAGTTCACAATTTTTGAGACTCAACCTAACAGTCTTTACTTATCATGTTAAAAATATTAAATCATATCGAGAGTCTGGTTCAAAATTAGTCGAAATTTTCCGGGTCGTGACAGTACCTACCCGTTAAAGAAATTTCATCCCGAAATTTGAGTGAGGTCGTCATGGCTAACAACAAGAATATTTTTCATGACGAATATGAGTTTGATAAATAGAGTTTTATCATCATTGGCTAATATGGATAAAATGATTTGATTATGTGAAGCATACGAGTGAAGCTGTCACAAAAGATTGAATAGAGATTTAACTTTTGACGTAGTCATGGTTGAATTTTTTGAAAATAAGGTTCGTCTTAACTTTTGACGTTGTCTCGATTGAATTCCGGAATTCAACGGATTTAAAAGAAAATCTTGGAAATCTATAGGATTTGATTCTTCGGGATTTATGGAAAATTAGGATCCTCTTTAATTTAATGCGATTATCTGTTTTGATTGCTTTGTCTGGTATCTTCTCTATAAATGAACTTCTTTCGTTCCATTATTTTCACCACTCCAATTCTTTCTTTCTCGATCCATACTTTCAAACGATTGTGAAAATGTTTAATCCAGTTCTGATCCTTGTCCTCATCCTTACTATCGCAACATTCATTCTCCTTTTCCAACTTCCACCAGAGGAATCTACTTTCTTCTACTTCGCCTTTGGGGTTATAGTGTTTTTAATTCTCCTGTGTCTTTATGCTGCAATAAACATTGACATACACGGTTTGTAATTTATGCGTTGTTATCGGGCTTTATATTCTCCCTTATATTTCGAAGCTCTATGCTTTTGTTTTCTCTTCCCGACTTCAAGTCAAGCGAATAATGGTCCAGAATTCGTAGATATAGAATTTCGAATGATTATAATGTTGTAAGCAGGAAGGAACGTGATAGCACGATTTGATTTTCAAATTTATCAAAATTACTGAAGATAGAACTATCAAGAATATATTCTTCTTGATATGTTTGGAGGTTATGTATAATGAAAGAGTTATGTAACATCAGACATGATGATGGTATAATCTACTGTGAACCATCATCACATTTCATTAGAAACTCAGCATGACTTACTGTAATATAATCACGTTGGCCGGGCGTCATTATATTATACTAATCCATGCTTCAATTCCCAACACTTCTCCACAATTCATTCATAATTTATACAGAAGTTTCCAATATAATGGAATACAGAAAACACGAAGAGGTAGATAATTTTGGACAAGAAGATTTTATGAAAATATCCTCAGAAATATCGAAAATATTTATGATGATATTTTGGAATTTCTAAGTTCGAAGGTTGATGAAGAAACATTTTCCGCAAGATTTTAACATGACCTCGGAGCAAGATATTCATGAAAGATTTCATCGGATCCAGAATTACCTGGATCCTTTGAATATAGGGTTTGGTCCTTGTATTTGTCCTTGGTCTCCTTCATGGTTAGTTCAATCTATTTTTCAGTACCAAATTTTTCTATCGAGTGTTCCTAACACTACTTTCTTTATCATCAAACTTTTGGCCGTTTAGACCATCTACCATTTTTCTGTTTCCTCTGCATTTAATGCTATGATATCTGAATCATCGGTTATTAATCCGAGGTGGTTTCAGGAGAATTGTGTTTTTAGATGATTAAACGCTGATGGCAATATGGTGGAATATGAAAGGTTCTCCGGTAACAATAAATAAGCACGTATATATTCCGAGGTTATAATAAGGTTGTTTTGAATGAAAAGTCGAAATCAACTTGCTGGAGCTGTGACAAAATTGCCTAATTTGGAAAGGAATTGCAAAGTTATTTTGGGTAATAATAACACCAAAGGAGCTAGCACGGATATGTGTTAAACGTTTACTCAGTTTTCGAGAGTTTTTCAGGTGCATGACTATATGCATCAATCTTTTCTTCCGTAGATGAAGTGCGGCTGGTTCATCCTCTCGATCGAGATGTTTTCAAGAATTACAAAAGGTTTGAACGTAGATTGTAATCGTCAAGATACAATTGAGGTTTAAGATGGAATCAAGTGGCAAACTTGAAGAATTGTTTAGTTTCATATGTTATAATCAATATTTTAATTCATTTTAATTTTCCAATGTCATTAGTCCACAGTCGATAGTCCACATTAACAGTCCAATAATTCATATATAGTTTAATATATAATATACGAATTAATTAATACGTGTCGTGACCCGTATACGTCTCAGACTCGATCACAACACAAACTATATATATTATTGTAGAATCAACCTCAACCCTGTATAGCTAACTCCCACATTACTGCATATAGAGTGTCTATGGTTATTCCAAATAATATATATAGATGCGTCGATATGATATGTCAAAACCTTGTTTACGTGTCCCGATATTTAAAGTGCGTAAAAATAAATAATAGAAATTAAATGACGATAAATAAAGTGCGTAAAGTAAATAACAGAAATTAAATGACGATAAGTAAAATTACGAGAATGTAAATTGCGATAAATAAATTGCAATAAATAAAATGTAATCAGTTAGCTAGGAACAATTAGCTAGTAACAGTTAGCGTGGATTCTTAACAACATTTTTCTCGTAGTTAATTTGTTTGTTTCTAACAAGTTTTATTTTGTCCAGTGTTTTCTTCATTATGCCACTTGTTGGATTCTGGGAAGTCAAAATCCAAATATGAAATTGAATGAAAATGGTTATTCTGCGGTGAACGGATACGTATATCGGTGGTTGTAAGTAGGATAGTAAATGACTGTTGAATCAGCTTCGACGAATGTACAATGTAATTTATTAAGATGAAATCTAATTATTCCTCGGGTATTACCTACCCGTTAAAAATTTTCACCATTAATATTTTGTACAAAAGAACTTTTAATTACAATCTTTATTAAAACATATATACATATATATTTTCTTCAGATGAAATCGTGAATTTAATGAGTTAATATGATATTAATCTCATTTGCTTTTCGGTTTGAGCTAGAATAAGAAATCTCTAAAACTTTTTGAAACGACATATTCTTCGCAGAATATCAATGAAGTTATGGATCAATACTTCATCGTTCATTATTGTTGGTACTCCTTGGTATCTATGGTGCGTATGATGTTGATGTTTGTGGGACAGATTATGATGTCGAAACGTGTGATGCGGATGTTGTTTGTTAGTGGTGATGATGGTATTGTTGATGTTGTTGATGGTGGTACTGGTTATGCTGCTGATGCTGCTGCTGGTGTTTGTAACCTTCGCACCAGGTTCTCTAAAACCACTACCCGAGTGCGAAGCTCGTTGACTTCTTCTATTACACCGGGGTGACTGTTGGTTCGGACAAGTGGATAAATAAGATCTAGAATTTGGTATAGTATATGATCGTGACGAGATACTCGGGAAATGAGAGAGAAAATGGTGTTCCGAACAGGTTCGCCGGTAAGTGCTTCAGGTTCTTCACCCAGAGGTGAATTCGGTTGGTGGAAGGGATCACCTTCTTCTTGCCTCCAATGATTAAGAAGGCTACGAACCCATCCCCAATTCATCCAGAATTGGTGATGACTAATTGGTTGATCCATTCCGATTGCAATGTCTTCGGAGCTTGAGTCAAAATCCATATCGGAATAGCTGTCGAAATCTAAGGAATTTGAACTAGTTGCGAGTTCCGTCTTGTACGGTTAGATAAAGGATTTTCGATATGAGATGATTTTTGGATATCGGATGATATTCTAATTGTATAGAATACCTAAATATAGTACAGAAGATCCCGTATATTACGGAGGGAATTAAGGAAACGTGTCAGATAAGACTTAATGTGATGGGATATGAATTTTTTTGTACATCATCTATGCAATAATTGCAATAAGACGTGTCGAGACTGACAATGATAAGTAGATATTTTTCGACAAATGGTGGTAAGCAAATACTTTTAACATGTAGACCAGGTTCAAGTCTAGACTCATTAACATAACCTAACAACTACTAGGTCGAAGTCCAAACTCATTAATGAATCCTATCAACTACTAGTTAGACACACTAATGCAAGACCTGGTTCGCTACGACCACCGCTCTGATACCACATGTAAAGACCCGTCCTTATCCACCTGGACGAAGTCATCAACATTTGGTCCCATTGCGATGATCGAATCCAAGTAATGTCCTTAAATTGAGCAAATGCACAGCGGAAGACTTAATTCATACCTGAGAATAAACATGCTTAAAAGTGTCAACCAAAAGGTTGGTGAGTTCATAGGTTTATCATAACAATCATTTCAATATGTTAATAGACCACAAGATTTCCATTTACATAAACAATTTAAATAAAATATTCTAAGTGGTTGAGCACTTGGTAACCATACTTAACATTTAATCACGTCGCATATTCCCTTTACTATGAAATCTCACTACACCGTACCAAGTGTAGTCACCGAAACGAAGTACTGTGCAACCGTTGAATACTGGTCGTCCAGTCCGGTTGGGGTTGTCAGGCCCGATAGATCTATCAACAGGATTCGCGTTTACTATACCCATGTAAATAGTAGTTACCAAGCTACAGGGAAGTATGCCAGTGGTACAACTCAACGTAGAATATATTTTTAAGTACTTGTGTCTATTTCGTAAACATTTATAAAACAGCGCATGTATTCTCAGCCCAAAAATATATATTGCAAAAGCAGTTAAAAAGTGAGCAAATGAAACTCACCATACTGTATTTTGTAGTAAAAATACATATGACGACATTTAACAAATGTAGGGTTGGCCTCGGATTCACGAACCTATGTCATTTATAAATATATTAACACATATAATTAACAGGTAATAATAATCAAACTCATTTGTATATATTAATTATATATTACTTATTTAAAATAGTAATGTAATATTTATATAGTTATTATGTGTGTATTTGATATATTTTTATATAAATAGCTTTTGGTTTATAAAATAAAAAAAATAACTTTAATAATACGAAAACAGTGTTAATAATAATTAGATTTAATAATGACAATATTAATTTTGCTAATAATACTGGTTATCTTATTTGTAGTAACAATATTAATGATAATAATAATTTATTAAAAATAACGATACTTATAATAATGATACTTTTGATGATACTGTAAAAATGACAAATTTAATTATGATGACGACTTTAATAATATTGTTACTTTTCATAATAATAATAATTTTTTTAATGATAATAATAATAATAATAATAATAATAATAATAATAATAATAATAATAATAATAATAATAATAATAATAATAATAATAATAATAATAATAATAGCTACCTCAAGAAATAGGCCCTTAAAAGGGAATAATGCCTCAATCGAGGCTCAAACCCTAGACCTCTCTTTAAACCGTCAATACACTTAACCATTCTACCATTCGTGTTTTTCTTTTGTAATCCCAGCTAATATAAATACAATTTTTTTTTTTTAACTAGAGTCTAGTCCATTAACAGCCCAACAGAAACCTTATACCTCGGCCCAACTTCGGCCCAACAGACCCACACACCTTAAGGTAGCTTTTAATAAATAAATAAAACTCGCAGGTTCCTGGGTTCGATCTCATGACCTCTTGGTAAGCAACACACACCTCAAACCATCTAATCTCTCTCACTTTTCTGTTTTCATACCCAGACTTATTTATATATCTGGTACTTATCTGTATCCCATTCCTTCTTCTTCATTTCACCAACTATACCTATATCATTATTTATTCGCTAATCGTCTATATCATCCTCTTTCTACAATACTGCTACTGTTCCTTGACTTCTTCCTCATCACCATCGTTTATCACAGTAACATCACTGTTCTTGCTGTAATAGAGACTGAGGTAAGACGGTAGTTGCAACAGTAGTACACGAACAGCAATGGCAGCAGTTTTTAACGGTTGTTTGGGTTTAATCAAAGGGATGGTGGTGGGTTATGGTGGCGGTTTTCTAGCAATCACCGAAGAAAGAGAGAGAAGACAAGAGAAAGGGAGAGAAGAAAGAGTAATCGGATGGTGGTGTTACATGGTGTTATTGTGGTGGTCTCTAATGATGGTTAAAGGTGGCCGGATAGTTGTTTGATCAAAGTATACAACAGAAATCACGCAATAACCGACGACGATGGCTGTGATAAATGATAATTTTATGTAATTTAACTATCGGGTTTAGGTGATGGTAGAGGTGATGGTTGTTTAAAGAAGAAAGAAGAAGTGGTTTTGGTCTTTGGATTTTCGAAGAGGAAAACATGAAACAGGAACGTAAAGAGTATCATTTTGTGGCGGTGGTTGGTTGTTTTCAACAGAACAAGGTTTATAGATGATGGTGGTAAAGGTGGTGATTTAGTGACGGTTGAGGGTGATCAAGGTGGTGGCGACTTGGTTATTCTCAATGGTGAAAGGTTCATGGTTCTCGAAGAAGAAGGAACAAGGAGGGTGATGGGTATCAGCGGTGGTGAAGATGCTTTCTATATCTATATCTCTTAAGTTATGTATAAGTATATATATACAAGCACAGATAGAGATATTTATTAAATAACATAATAATAATTAATGAATAAAGTTATGACAATAATCAAACACAGTAACAATCTTATTTCAAACTTTAAAACAGTGATCGAATAATATAATATTAAGAATAAGAATAAGAGGAATGAGTCATGCAAGCTGTCATTTTTGTAGTTTCCTACCTACTGTTTTTCCCGAATGACTATATTGTGTCCATTGCTAAACAGTTACGGAATAAAAAGTGTTCCTAAAAATCTCAAATTTTTAGATTAAGTATATTTAATTATTTCACTCATTACCTGTTTGAAACCTGATCAAAAAGGTTCGAAAATTATTTATTTTCTGTTCCGATTTATATATTTTTGAACAAATAGTTTTAATATAACTTTATATGTTTACAAGTAATATTTATATACATGTTTATTTACATCTATATATTCTTAAATATAGTTTTCATCACTTCGCATTTTATTTTACAATATAAATTCTTATAATTAAATCATATAATATTCAAAATTATATTTCAAATTATAAATACCTATTTAAATATATATGTTATCTATTTACAAATAGTTGTTCGTGAATCGCCGAGAACAGTCAAAGGGTAATTGAATATATGAAACAGTTCAGAATTTTTGAGACTCAACCTAACAGTCTTTACTTATCGTGTTAAAAATATTAAATCATATCGAGAGTTTGGTTCAAAATTAGTCGAATTTTTCCGGGTCGTGACATAATGTGGCCCGATTTTCCACATTTATAACAAACTACATTGGCATAACTTGCTCCGACACTACTTGCTCCGCCATTACTCGTTCCGACACCATTTGTTCCTTTTTGTTCTGTTAACCCCTGGTCCGTAGACCTCACACTTCGCCGCGCTATGACCATTTCTTTTACACTTGTTGCAAAATTTGGTACAGCACCCCGAGTGATGCTTTTCACACCTTTGGCATAGTTGCTTCTGATTGTTGTTGTTGTTGCGGTTATTATTGTTGTTGGGATGATTGTTGTAGTTGCTGTTGTTGTTGTCGTTGTTGTTGTTGTTGTTGTTGTTGTTGTTGTTGTTGTTGTTGTTGTTGTTGTTGTTGTTTTTGTTGTTGTTGTTGTTGTTGTTGGGCCGTTTGTTGTAGTTGCGATTGATGTTGCGATTATTGGGATAGTTGTTGCGATTATTGTTGTAATTGCTGTTGTTGTTGTATTGGTGATTCTTATCACCGTTTTCCTCCCACTTTCTTTTGACTTGCTTCACATTGGCCTCTTCAGCAGTCTGTTCTTTAATTCTTTCTTCAATCTGGTTCACTAGTTTGTGAGCCATTCTACATGCCTGTTGTATGGAGGCGGGCTCGTGTGAACTTATATCTTCTTGGATTCTTTCCGGTAATCCTTTCACAGTCGCGTCGATCTTCTCTTCCTCATCTTCGAATGCTCCCGGACACAATAGGCACAATTCTGTGAATCGTCTTTCGTATGTGGTAATATAAAATCCTTGGGTTCGTAACCCTCTAAGTTCTGTCTTGAGCTTATTGACCTCGGTTCTGGGGCGGTACTTCTCGTTCATCAAGTGCTTGAATGCTAACCACGGTAGTGCGTACGCATCACCTTGTCCCACTTGCTCTAGATAGGTATTCCACCATGTTAACGCAGAACCTGTGATGGTATGCGTAGCGTACTTCACTTTTTCCTCTTCAGTACACTTACTTATGGCAAACACCAATTCGACCTTCTCGGTCCACCGTTTCAATCCGATCGGTCCTTTGGTTCCATCAAATTCCAAAGGTTTGCAGGCAGTGAATTCTTTGTAGGTGCATCCTACACAGTTTCCTGTACTGCTAGATCCAAGGTTATCGTTGGTATGTAGCGCAGCCTGTACTGCGGCTATGTTTGAAGCTAGAAAAGTACGGAATTCCTCTTCATTCATATTCACGGTGTGTCGAGTAGTCGGTGCCATTTCCTTCAAAATAGTCAAATGGAACAAGTTAATCATACAGAATATTAAGAGTAGTTAATAGTATTTCGTAGCATAATATGAACTCATTTATAAAAGCTTTTTCTTCATATTAGCGTTTTATAAGTTTAAATTCGGGTAGTACCTACCCGTTAAGTTCATACTTAGTAGCTAATATACAATTCAACTACTACAATTCTATATGAAAAACTGATTATAATAATATTTCGAGTTCAAACTTTTATACAATATTTTACAAACTTACAATACCGCTTATTTTACATAAAGCATGAAATATAGCACACAATAACTTTGATACAAGATAGTTGTCAAGATAATTCTAGCTAGTACACAAGTCGTTCAGCAAAGGCAATAAAGACACGTAATTCATACGTCCAGAAACAAGTCATGCATTCTAGTTTTACTAGGACTACTTCCCATCCTTGGTCTTGTGGAACATAACCGTTATGGCCGTTGATAAGACAGCGTGTTGTAACGTCGTCAAAGGGACGAGGGTTATGTAATGACCAACAGTCTCGTAATAACCTAAAAACCTCATTTCTTACCCCAATTACTGTAGTGACCCGAACTTTTCCATGTTTATAAATATTAATTGAGATTGATATTTACATGATTAAATGTTTCCAACATGTTAAGCAATCAAACTTGTTAAGACTTGATTAATTGAAATAGGTTTCATATAGACAATTGACCACCCAAGTTGACCGGTGATTCACGAACGTTAAAACTTGTAAAAACTATATGATGACATATATATGGTTATATATATAGTTAACATGATATTATGATATGTAAACATATCATTAAGTATATTAACAATGAACTACATATGTAAAAACAAGACTACTAACTTAATGATTTTGAAACGAGACATATATGTAACGATTATCGTTGTAACGACATTTAATGTATATATATCATATTAAGAGATATTCGTACATCATAATATCATGATAATATAATAATTTAAAATCTCTTTTGATATTATAAACATTGGGTTAACAACATTTAACAAGATCGTTAACCTAAAGGTTTCAAAACAACACTTACATGTAACGACTAACGATGACTTAACGACTCAGTTAAAATGTATATACATGTAGTGTTTTAATATGTATTTATACACTTTTGAAAGACTTCAATACACTTATCAAAATACTTCTACTTAACAAAAATGCTTACAATTACATCCTCGTTCAGTTTCATCAACAATTCTACTCGTATGCACCCGTATTCGTACTCGTACAATACACAGCTTTTAGATGTATGTACTATTGGTATATACACTCCAATGATCAGCTCTTAGCAGCCCATGTGAGTCACCTAACACATGTGGGAACCATCATTTGGCAACTAGCATGAAATATCTCATAAAATTACAAAAATATGAGTAATCATTCATGACTTATTTACATGAAAACAAAATTACATATCCTTTATATCTAATCCATACACCAACGACCAAAAACACCTACAAACACTTTCATTCTTCAATTTTCTTCATCTAATTGATCTCTCTCAAGTTCTATCTTCAAGTTCTAAGTGTTCTTCATAAATTCCAAAAGTTCTAGTTTCATAAAATCAAGAATACTTTCAAGTTTGCTAGCTCACTTCCAATCTTGTAAGGTGATCATCCAACCTCAAGAAATCTTTGTTTCTTACAGTAGGTTATCATTCTAATACAAGGTAATAATCATATTCAAACTTTGGTTCAATTTCTATAACTATAACAATCTTATTTCAAGTGATGATCTTACTTGAACTTGTTTTCGTGTCATGATTCTGCTTCAAGAACTTCGAGCCATCCAAGGATCCATTGAAGCTAGATCCATTTTTCTCTTTTCCAGTAGGTTTATCCAAGGAAATTAAGGTAGTAATGATGTTCATAACATCATTCGATTCATACATATAAAGCTATCTTATTCGAGGGTTTAAACTTGTAATCACTAGAACATAGTTTAGTTAATTCTAAACTTGTTCGCAAACAAAAGTTAATCCTTCTAACTTGACTTTTAAAATCAACTAAACACATGTTCTATATCTATATGATATGCTAACTTAATGATTTAAAACCTGGAAACACGAAAAACACCGTAAAACCGGATTTACGCCGTCGTAGTAACACCGCGGGCTGTTTTGGGTTAGTTAATTAAAAACTATGATAAACTTTGATTTAAAAGTTGTTATTCTGAGAAAATGATTTTTATTATGAACATGAAACTATATCCAAAAATTATGGTTAAACTCAAAGTGGAAGTATGTTTTCTAAAATGGTCATCTAGACGTCGTTCTTTCGACTGAAATGACTACCTTTACAAAAACGACTTGTAACTTATTTTTCCGACTATAAACCTATACTTTTTCTGTTTAGATTCATAAAATAGAGTTCAATATGAAACCATAGCAATTTGATTCACTCAAAACGGATTTAAAATGAAGAAGTTATGGGTAAAACAAGATTGGATAATTTTTCTCATTTTAGCTACGTGAAAATTGGTAACAAATCTATTCCAACCATAACTTAATCAACTTGTATTGTATATTATGTAATCTTGAGATACCATAGACACGTATACAATGTTTCGACCTATCATGTCGACACATCTATATATATTTCGGAACAACCATAGACACTCTATATGTGAATGTTGGAGTTAGCTATACAGGGTTGAGGTTGATTCCAAAATATATATAGTTTGAGTTGTGATCAATACTGAGATACGTATACACTGGGTCGTGGATTGATTCAAGATAATATTTATCGATTTATTTCTGTACATCTAACTGTGGACAACTAGTTGTAGGTTACTAACGAGGACAGCTGACTTAATAAACTTAAAACATCAAAATATATTAAAAGTGTTGTAAATATATTTTGAACATACTTTGATATATATGTATATATTGTTATAGGTTCGTGAATCAACCAGTGGCCAAGTCTTACTTCCCGACGAAGTAAAAATCTGTGAAAGTGAGTTATAGTCCCACTTTTAAAATCTAATATTTTTGGGATGAGAATACATGCAGGTTTTATAAATGATTTACAAAATAGACACAAGTACGTGAAACTACATTCTATGGTTGAATTATCGAAATCGAATATGCCCCTTTTTATTAAGTCTGGTAATCTAAGAATTAGGGAACAGACACCCTAATTGACGCGAATCCTAAAGATAGATCTATTGGGCCTAACAAACCCCATCCAAAGTACCGGATGTTTTAGTACTTCGAAATTTATATCATATCCGAAGGGTGTCCCGGAATGATGGGGATATTCTTATATATGCATCTTGTTAATGTCGGTTACCAGGTGTTCACCATATGAATGATTTTTATCTCTATGTATGGGATGTGTATTGAAATATGAAATCTTGTGGTCTATTATTATGATTTGATATATATAGGTTAAACCTATAACTCACCAACATTTTTGTTGACGTTTTAAGCATGTTTATTCTCAGGTGATTATTAAGAGCTTCCGCTGTCGCATACTTAAATAAGGACGAGATTTGGAGTCCATGCTTGTATGATATTGTGTAAAAACTGCATTCAAGAAACTTATTTTGTTGTAACATATTTGTATTGTAAACCATTATGTAATGGTCGTGTGTAAACAGGATATTTTAGATTATCATTATTTGATAATCAACTTAAAGCTTTTTAAACCTTTATTGATGAAATAATGGTTATGGTTTGTTTTAAAATGAATGCAGTCTTTGAAAAACGTCTCATATAGAGGTCAAAACCTCGCAACGAAATCAATTAATATGGAACGTTTTTAATCAATAAGAACGGGACATTTCAGTTGGTATCCGAGCGTTGGTCTTAGAGAACCAGAAAATTGCATTAGTGTGTCTTATCGAGTTTGTTAGGATGCATTAGTGAGTCTGGACTTCGACCGTGTTTTCTTTAAAAATGATTGCTTAACATTTTTGTTGGAAACTATATATTTTTAACATATGAATATTATGTGATATATTAATCTCTTAACGTGTTTGATATTATGTGATAGATGTCTACCTCTAGAACAAGTCCCATTGACTCACCTAATAATAATGAAGAGTCAAATGTAAATTGGAATGATTCGTGGACTGATTCACAAGTTCCCGAAGAGGAACCGGAAGAAGAGTCGGAACCGGAAGAAGAATCGGAACCGGAAGAAGAATCGGAACCGGATGAAGAAATAGAACCGGTGGGGGAAATAATAAAACGGTTAAGTAAAAGAAAATCCTCAACCAACCGACCAAGGTTAATTATGGTCAATGGTGTTTCCGCCAAGGAAGCAAAATATTGGGAGGATTACCAATTCTCCGATGAATCGGATTCCGACGAGAATTCCGATGATGTTATAGAAATTACCCCAACTGAATTTAAAAAGGCAAAAGAAAATAATAAGGGAAAGGGCATAAAAATAGAGAAATCTAATTCCAACCCCGATGAACTTTATATGTATCGTCAACCCCCGAAGTCCTTAAGTTGTAACAATGACCCGGGAACCTCTAAACCACCAGGTTTTTCTAAACCAATGTGGACAACAACGGCTCGTATTAGGGGAACATCATATATCCCTAGAAACTTGGCAAAACGAACCAAAACCCAACAAGAAGAAACGAGCGAGTCGGAATAAGATAGTTGTATTCGTGTGGTGTAATATATGTAATATAGTGTGCTTATGCTTTATGATATATGTAAAAATTGCTTGTATTAATAAGTATTTTTTTTTTTATGAATCTAACTCTTGTCTATTTTACAGTTTAAAAACACAAAATGGATAGACAACCCAATATTTTAAGAGACCTACCCGGAGACATGATTGATGAAATCTTGTCTAGAGTCGGCCAGAATTCCTCGGCACAACTATTTAAGGCGAGATCAGTTTGTAAGACATTCGAAGAACGTTCCAAGAATGTCTTGGTTTATAAGAGACTTTCGTTTGAAAGATGGGGGATATCACATTGGGAAACCCATAAGTTACGATGTGTTTACTTTGACGCATATATTGCAGGGAACCCAAATGCTATTTTACGCAACGGGTTAAGAAATTATTTTGACTCAATATATCCGAATATTGGACTTCGTGATTTAGAAAAAGCGGCTAACATGCAACATAAAGAAGCATGTTATGCTTACGGATTAGTAATGTACGCTTCTCACCAAAGTGAGAACAAGAACATCGGGCTACAACTATTAAACAAAACGTTTCCACAAGTGACGGAGTCGGTAATTGGGGTAAGAAATGAGGTTTTTAGATTATTACGGGACTGTTGGACATTACGTAACCCTCGTCCCTTTGACGACGTTACAACACGCTGTCTTATCAACGGCCATAACGGTTATGTTGCACAAGACCAAGGATGGGAAGTAGTCCTAGTAAAACCAGAATGCATGACTTGTTTCTGGACGTATGAATTACGTGTCTTTATTGCCTTTGCTGAACGACTTGTGTACTAGCTAGAATTATCTTCACAACTATCTTGAATCAAAGTTATTGTGTGCTATATTTCATGCTTTATGTAAAATAAGCGGTATTGTAAGTTTGTAAAATATTGTATAAAAGCTTGAACGCGAAATATTATTACAATCAGTTTTTCATATAGAATTGTAGTAGTTGAATTGTATATTAGCTACTAAGTATGAACTTAACGGGTAGGTACTACCCGAATTTAAACTTATAAAACGCTAATATGAAGAAAAAGCTTTTATAAATGAGTTCATATTATGCTACGAAATACTATTAACTACTCTTAACATTCTGTATGATTAACTTGTTCCATTTGACTATTTTGAAGGAAATGGCACCGACTACTCGACACACCGTGAATATGAATGAAGAGGAATTCCGTACTTTTCTAGCTTCAAACATAGCCGCAGTACAGGCTGTGCTACATACCAACAATAACCTTGGATCTAGCAGTACAGGAAATCGTGTAGGATGCACCTATAAAGAATTCACTGCCTGCAAACCTTTGGAATTTGATGGAACCGAAGGACCGATCGGATTGAAACGGTGGACCGAGAAGGTCGAATCGGTGTTTGCCATAAGTAAGTGTACTGAAGAGGACAAAGTGAAGTACGCTACGCATACCTTCACAGGTTCTGCGTTAACATGGTGGAATACCTATCTAGAGCAAGTGGGACAAGATGATGCGTACGCACTACCTTGGTCAGCATTCAAGCACTTGATGAACGAGAAGTACCGTCCCAGAACCTAGGTCAATAAGCTCAAGACAGAACTTAGAGGGTTACGAACCCAAGGATTTGATATTACCACGTACGAAAGACGATTCACAGAATTGTGCCTATTGTGTCCGGGAGCATTCGAAGATGAGGAAGAGAAGATCGACGCGTTTGTGAAAGGATTACCGGAAAGAATCCAAGAAGATATAAGTTCACACGAGCCCGCCTCCATACAACAGGCATGTAGAATGGCTCACAAACTCGTGAACCAAATTGAAGAAAGAATTAAAGAACAGACTGCTGAAGAGGCCAATGTGAAGCAAGTCAAAAGAAAGTGGGAGGAAAACGGTGATAAGAATCACCAATACAACAACAACAGCAATTACAACAATAATCGCAACAATTATCCCAACAATCGCAACATCAATCGCAACTACAGCAAACGGCCCAACAACAACAACAACAACAACAACAGCAACTACAACAATCATCCCAACAACAATAATAACCGCAACAACAACAACAATCAGAAGCAGCTATGCCAAAGGTGTGAAAAGAATCACTCGGGGTTCTGCACCAAATTTTGCAACAAGTGTAAAAGAAATGGTCATAGCGCGGCGAAGTGTGAGGTCTACGGACCAGGGGTTAATAGAACGAAAGGAACAAATGGTGTCGGAACGAGTAATGGCGGAGCAAGTAGTGTCGGAGCAAGTTATGCCAATGTAGTTTGTTATAAATGTGGAAAACCGGGCCACATTATTAGAAATTGCCCGAACCAGGAGAACACGAATGGACAAGGCCGCGGAAGAGTTTTCAATATTAATGCGGCAGAGGCACAGGAAGACCCGGAGCTTGTTACGGGTACGTTTCTTATTGACAATAAATCTGCTTACGTTTTATTTGATTCGGGTGCGGATAGAAGCTATATGAGTAGAGATTTTTGTGTTAAATTAAGTTGTCCATTGACGCCTTTGGATAGTAAATTTTTACTCGAATTAGCAAATGGTAAATTAATTTCAGCAGATAATATATGTCGGAATCGAGAAATTAAACTGGTTAGCGAAACATTTAAGATTGATTTGATACCAGTAGAGTTAGGGAGTTTTGATGTGATAATCGGTATGGACTGGTTGAAAGAAGTGAAAGCGGAGATCGTTTGTTACAAAAATGCAATTCGCATTATACGAGAAAAAGGAAAACCCTTAATGGTGTACGGAGAAAAGGGCAACACGAAGCTACATCTTATTAGTAATTTGAAGGCACAAAAACTAATAAGAAAAGGTTGCTATGCTGTTCTAGCACACGTCGAGAAAGTACAAACTGAAGAAAAGAGCATCAATGATGTTCCCGTCGCAAAAGAATTTCCTAATGTATTTCCGAAAGAATTACCGGGATTACCCCCACATCGATCCGTTGAATTTCAAATAGATCTTGTACCAGGAGCTGCACCAATAGCTCGTGCTCCTTACAGACTCGCACCCAGCGAGATGAAAGAACTACAAAGCCAATTACAAGAACTTTTAGAGCGTGGTTTCATTCGACCAAGCACATCACCGTGGGGAGCTCCTGTTTTGTTTGTCAAGAAGAAAGATGGTACATTCAGGTTGTGTATCGACTACCGAGAGTTGAACAAACTTACCATCAAGAACCGCTACCCACTACCGAGAATCGATGACTTATTTGATCAACTACAAGGCTCGTCTGTTTATTCAAAGATTGACTTACGTTCCGGGTATCATCAAATGCGGGTGAAAGAAGATGATATTCCAAAGACTGCTTTCAGAACACGTTACGGTCATTACGAGTTTATGGTCATGCCGTTTGGTTTAACTAATGCACCAGCTGTGTTCATGGACCTTATGAACCGAGTGTGTGGACCATACCTTGACAAGTTTGTCATTGTTTTCATTGATGACATACTTATTTACTCAAAGAATGACAAAGAACACGGTGAACATTTGAGAAAGGTGTTAGAAGTATTGAGGAAGGAAGAATTATACGCTAAGTTTTCAAAGTGTGCATTTTGGTTGGAAGAAGTTCAATTCCTCGGTCACATAGTGAACAAAGAAGGTATTAAGGTGGATCCGGCAAAGATAGAAACTGTTGAAAAGTGGGAAACCCCGAAAACTCCGAAACACATACGCCAATTTTTAGGACTAGCTGGTTACTACAGAAGGTTCATCCAAGACTTTTCCAGAATAGCAAAACCCTTGACTGCATTAACGCATAAAGGGAAGAAATTTGAATGGAAGGATGAACAAGAGAAAGCGTTTCAGTTATTGAAGAAAAAGCTAACTACGGCACCTATATTGTCATTGCCTGAAGGGAATGATGATTTTGTGATTTATTGTGACGCATCAAAGCAAGGTCTCGGTTGTGTATTAATGCAACGAACGAAAGTGATTGCTTATGCATCTAGACAATTGAAGATTCACGAGCAAAATTATACGACGCATGATTTGGAATTAGGCGCGGTTGTTTTTGCATTAAAGACTTGGAGGCACTACTTATATGGGGTCAAAAGTATTATATATACTGACCACAAAAGTCTTCAACACATATTTAATCAGAAACAACTGAATATGAGGCAGCGTAGGTGGATTGAATTGTTGAATGATTACGACTTTGAGATTCGTTACCACCCGGGGAAGGCAAATGTGGTAGCCGATGCCTTGAGCAGGAAGGACAGAGAACCCATTCGAGTAAAATCTATGAATATAATGATTCATAATAACCTTACTACTCAAATAAAGGAGGCGCAACAAGGAGTTTTAAAAGAGGGAAATTTAAAGGATGAAATACCCAAAGGATCGGAGAAGCATCTTATTATTCGGGAAGACGGAACCCGGTATAGGGCTGAAAGGATTTGGGTACCAAAATTTGGAGATATGAGAGAAATGGTACTTAGAGAAGCTCATAAAACCAGATACTCAATACATCCTGGAACGGGGAAGATGTACAAGGATCTCAAGAAACATTTTTGGTGGCCGGGTATGAAAGCCGATGTTGCTAAATACGTAGGAGAATGTTTGACATGTTCTAAGGTCAAAGCTGAGCATCAGAAACCATCAGGTCTACTTCAACAACCCGAAATCCTGGAATGGAAATGGGAAAACATTACCATGGATTTCATCACTAAATTGCCAAGGACTGCAAGTGGTTTTGATACTATTTGGGTAATAGTTGATCGTCTCACTAAATCCGCACACTTCCTACCAATAAGAGAAGATGACAAGATAGAGAAGTTAGCACGACTGTATTTGAAGGAAGTCGTCTCCAGACATGGAATACCAATCTCTATTATCTCTGATAGGGATGGCAGATTTATTTCAAGATTCTGGCAGACATTACAGCAAGCATTAGGAACTCGTCTAGACATGAGTACTGCCTATCATCCACAAACTGATGGGCAGAGCGAAAGGACGATACAAACGCTTGAAGACATGCTACGAGCATGTGTTATTGATTTCGGAAACAGTTGGGATCGACATCTACCGTTAGCAGAATTTTCCTACAACAACAGCTACCATTCAAGCATTGAGATGGCGCCGTTTGAAGCACTTTATGGTAGAAAGTGCAGGTCTCCGATTTGTTGGAGTGAAGTGGGGGATAGACAGATTACGGGTCCGGAGATTATACAAGAAACTACCGAGAAGATCATCCAAATTCAACAACGGTTGAAAACCGCCCAAAGTCGACAAAAGAGCTACGCTGACATTAAAAGAAAAGATATAGAATTTGAAATTGGAGAGATGGTCATGCTTAAAGTTGCACCTTGGAAAGGCGTTGTTCGATTTGGTAAACGAGGGAAATTAAATCCAAGGTATATTGGACCATTCAAGATTATTGATCGTGTCGGACCAGTAGCTTACCGACTAGAGTTACCTCAACAACTCGCGGCTGTACATAACACTTTCCACGTCTCGAATTTAAAGAAATGTTTTGCTAAAGAAGATCTCACTATTCCGTTAGATGAAATCCAAATCAACGAAAAACTTCAATTCATCGAAGAACCCGTCGAAATAATGGATCGTGAGGTTAAAAGACTTAAGCAAAACAAGATACCAATTGTTAAGGTTCGATGGAATGCTCGTAGAGGACCCGAGTTCACCTGGGAGCGTGAAGATCAGATGAAGAAGAAATACCCGCATCTATTTCCAGAAGATTCGTCAACACCTTCAACAGCTTAAAATTTCGGGACGAAATTTATTTAACGGGTAGGTACTGTAGTGACCCGAACTTTTCCATGTTTATATATATTAATTGAGATTGATATTTACATGATTAAATGTTTCCAACATGTTAAGCAATCAAACTTGTTAAGACTTGATTAATTGAAATAGGTTTCATATAGACAATTGACCACCCAAGTTGACCGGTGATTCACGAACGTTAAAACTTGTAAAAACTATATGATGACATATATATGGTTATATATATAGTTAACATGATATTATGATATGTAAACATATCATTAAGTATATTAACAATGAACTACATATGTAAAAACAAGACTACTAACTTAATGATTTTGAAACGAGACATATATGTAACGATTATCGTTGTAATGACATTTAATGTATATATATCATATTAAGAGATATTCGTACATCATAATATCATGATAATATAATAATTTAAAATCTCTTTTGATATTATAAACATTGGGTTAACAACATTTAACAAGATCGTTAACCTAAAGGTTTCAAAACAACACTTACATGTAACGACTAACGATGACTTAACGACTCAGTTAAAATGTATATACATGTAGTGTTTTAATATGTATTTATACACTTTTTAAAGACTTCAATACACTTATCAAAATACTTCTACTTAACAAAAATGCTTACAATTACATCCTCGTTCAGTTTCATCAACAATTCTACTCGTATGCACCCGTATTCGTACTCGTACAATACACAGCTTTTAGATGTATGTACTATTGGTATATACACTCCAATGATCAGCTCTTAGCAGCCCATGTGAGTCACCTAACACATGTGGGAACCATCATTTGGCAACTAGCATGAAATATCTCATAAAATTACAAAAATATGAGTAATCATTCATGACTTATTTACATGAAAACAAAATTACATATCCTTTATATCTAATCCATACACCAACGACCAAAAACACCTACAAACACTTTCATTCTTCAATTTTCTTCATCTAATTGATCTCTCTCAAGTTCTATCTTCAAGTTCTAAGTGTTCTTCATAAATTCCAAAAGTTCTAGTTTCATAAAATCAAGAATACTTTCAAGTTTGCTAGCTCACTTCCAATCTTGTAAGGTGATCATCCAACCTCAAGAAATCTTTGTTTCTTACAGTAGGTTATCATTCTAATACAAGGTAATAATCATATTCAAACTTTGGTTCAATTTCTATAACTATAACAATCTTATTTCAAGTGATGATCTTACTTGAACTTGTTTTCGTGTCATGATTCTGCTTCAAGAACTTCGAGCCATCCAAGGATCCATTGAAGCTAGATCCATTTTTCTCTTTTCCAGTAGGTTTATCCAAGGAAATTAAGGTAGTAATGATGTTCATAACATCATTCGATTCATACATATAAAGCTATCTTATTCGAGGGTTTAAACTTGTAATCACTAGAACATAGTTTAGTTAATTCTAAACTTGTTCGCAAACAAAAGTTAATCCTTCTAACTTGACTTTTAAAATCAACTAAACACATGTTCTATATCTATATGATATGCTAACTTAATGATTTAAAACCTGGAAACACGAAAAACACCGTAAAACCGGATTTACGCCGTCGTAGTAACACCGCGGGCTGTTTTGGGTTAGTTAATTAAAAACTATGATAAACTTTGATTTAAAAGTTGTTATTCTGAGAAAATGATTTTTATTATGAACATGAAACTATATCCAAAAATTATGGTTAAACTCAAAGTGGAAGTATGTTTTCTAAAATGGTCATCTAGACGTCGTTCTTTCGACTGAAATGACTACCTTTACAAAAACGACTTGTAACTTATTTTTCCGACTATAAACCTATACTTTTTCTGTTTAGATTCATAAAATAGAGTTCAATATGAAACCATAGCAATTTGATTCACTCAAAATGGATTTAAAATGAAGAAGTTATGGGTAAAACAAGATTGGATAATTTTTCTCATTTTAGCTACGTGAAAATTGGTAACAAATCTATTCCAACCATAACTTAATCAACTTGTATTGTATATTATGTAATCTTGAGATACCATAGACACGTATACAATGTTTCGACCTATCATGTCGACACATCTATATATATTTCGGAACAACCATAGACACTCTATATGTGAATGTTGGAGTTAGCTATACAGGGTTGAGGTTGATTCCAAAATATATATAGTTTGAGTTGTGATCAATACTGAGATACGTATACACTGGGTCGTGGATTGATTCAAGATAATATTTATCGATTTATTTCTGTACATCTAACTGTGGACAACTAGTTGTAGGTTACTAACGAGGACAGCTGACTTAATAAACTTAAAACATCAAAATATATTAAAAGTGTTGTAAATATATTTTGAACATACTTTGATATATATGTATATATTGTTATAGGTTCGTGAATCAACCAGTGGCCAAGTCTTACTTCCCGACGAAGTAAAAATCTGTGAAAGTGAGTTATAGTCCCACTTTTAAAATCTAATATTTTTGGGATGAGAATACATGCAGGTTATATAAATGATTTACAAAATAGACACAAGTACGTGAAACTACATTCTATGGTTGAATTATCGAAATCGAATATGCCCCTTTTTATTAAGTCTGGTAATCTAAGAATTAGGGAACAGACACCCTAATTGACGCGAATCCTAAAGATAGATCTATTGGGCCTAACAAACCCCATCCAAAGTACCGGATGCTTTAGTACTTCGAAATTTATATCATATCCGAAGGGTGTCCCGGAATGATGGGGATATTCTTATATATGCATCTTGTTAATGTCGGTTACCAGGTGTTCACCATATGAATGATTTTTATCTCTATGTATGGGATGTGTATTGAAATATGAAATCTTGTGGTCTATTATTATGATTTGATATATATAGGTTAAACCTATAACTCACCAACATTTTTGTTGACGTTTTAAGCATGTTTATTCTCAGGTGATTATTAAGAGCTTCCGCTGTCGCATACTTAAATAAGGACGAGATTTGGAGTCCATGCTTGTATGATATTGTGTAAAAACTGCATTCAAGAAACTTATTTTGTTGTAACATATTTGTATTGTAAACCATTATGTAATGGTCGTGTGTAAACAGGATATTTTAGATTATCATTATTTGATAATCTACTTAAAGCTTTTTAAACCTTTATTGATGAAATAAAGGTTATGGTTTGTTTTAAAATGAATGCAGTCTTTGAAAAACGTCTCATATAGAGGTCAAAACCTCGCAACGAAATCAATTAATATGGAACGCTTTTAATCAATAAGAACGGGACATTTCAATTACCGACTCCGTCACTTGTGGGAACGTTTTGTTTAATAGTTGTAGCCCGATGTTCTTTTTCTCACTTTGGTGAGAAGCTAACATTACTAACCCGTAAGCATAGCATGCTTCTTTATGTTGCATGTTAGCCGCTTTTTCTAAATCATGAAGTCCTATATTCGGATACATTGAGTCAAAATAATTTCTTAACCCGTTGCGTAAAATAGCATTTGGGTTCCCCGCAATATATGCGTCAAAGTAAACACATCGTAACTTATGGGTTTCCCAATGTGATATCCCCCATCTTTCAAACGAAAGTGTCTTACAAACTGATTTCGCCGTAAATAGTTGTGCCGAAGAATTCTGACTGACTCTAGACAAGATTTCATCAATCATGTCTCCGGGTAGGTCTCTTAAAATATTGGGTTGTCTATCCATTTTGTGTTTTTATACTGTAAAATAGACAAGAGTTAGATTCATAAAAAAAATACTTATTAATGCAAGCAATTTTTACATATATCATAAAGCATAAGCACACTATATTACATATATTACACCACACGAATACCAATATCTTATTCTGACTCGCTCGTTTATTCTTCTTCGGTTTTAGTTCGTTTTGCCAAGTTTCTAGGGATATATGATGTTCCCCTAATACGAGCTGTCGTTTTCCACAACGGTTTAGAAAAACCTGGTGGTTTAGAGGTTCCCGGGTCATTGTTACAACTTAAGGGCTTCGGGGGTTGACGATACATATAAAGTTCATCGGGGTTGGAATTAGATTTCTCTATTTTTATGCCCTTTCCCTTATTATTTTCTTTTTCCTTTTTAAATTCAGTTGGGGTAATTTCTATAACATCATCGGAATTCTCGTCGGAATCCGATTCATCGGAGAATTGGTAATCCTCCCAATATTTTGCTTCCTTGGCGGAAACACTATTGACCATAATTAACCTTGGTCGGTTGGTTGAGGATTTTCTATTACTTAACCATTTTATTATTTCCCCCACCGGTTCTATTTCCTCCTCCGGTTCCTCCTCTTCCGGTTCTGATTCTTCTTCCGGTTCTAATTCTTCTTCCGGTTCTTCTTCGGGAACTTGTGAATCAGTCCAATATATATTCGACTCTTCGTTATTATTAGGTGAGTCAATGGGATTTGTGCTAGAGGTAGACATCTATCACACAATATCAAACATGTTAAGAGATTAATATATCACATAATATATAGTTTCCAACAAAAATGTTAAGCAATCATTTTTAAAGAAAATACGGTCGAAGTCCAGACTCACTAATGCATCCTAACAAACTCGATAAGACACACTAATGCAAATTTTCTGGTTCTCTAAGACCAACGCTCTGATACCAACTGAAATGTCCCGTTCTTATTGATTAAAAACGTTCCATATTAATTGATTTCATTGCGAGGTTTTGACCTCTATATGAGACGTTTTTCAAAGACTGCATTCATTTTTAAAACAAACCATAACCTTTATTTCATAAATAAAGGTTTAAAAAGCTTTACGTAGATTATCAAATAATGATAATCTAAAATATCCTGTTTACACACGACCATTACATAATGGTTTACAATACAAATATGTTACATCAAAATCAGTTTCTTGAATGCAGTTTTTACACAATATCATACAAACATGGACTTCAAATCATGTCCTTATTTTAGTATGCAACAGCGGAAGCTCTTAGTATTCACCTGAGAATAAACATGCTTTAAACGTCAACAAAAATGTTGGTGAGTTATAGGTTTAACCTATATATATCAAATCGTAACAATAGACCACAAGATTTTATATTTCAATACACATCCCATACATAGAGATAAAAATCATTCATATGGTGAACACCTGGTAATCGACATTAACAAGATGCATATATAAGAATATCCCCATCATTCCGGGACACCCTTCGGATATGATATAAATTTCGAAGTACTAAAGCATCCGGTACTTTGGATAGGGTTTGTTAGGCCCAATAGATCTATCTTTAGGATTCGCGTCAATTAGGGTGTCTGTTCCCTAATTCTTAGATTACCAGACTTAATAAAAAGGGGCATATTCGATTTCGATAATTCAACCATAGAATGTAGTTTCACGTACTTGTGTCTATTTTGTAAATCATTTATAAAACCTGCATGTATTCTCATCCCAAAAATATTAGATTTTAAAAGTGGGACTATAACTCACTTTCACAGATTTTTACTTCGTCGGGAAGTAAGACTTGGCCACTGGTTGATTCACGAACCTATAACAATATATACATATATATCAAAGTATGTTCAAAATATATTTACAACACTTTTAATATATTTTGATGTTTTAAGTTTATTAAGTCAGCTGTCCTCGTTAGTAACCTACAACTAGTTGTCCACAGTTAGATGTACAGAAATAAATCGATAAATATTATCTTGAATCAATCCACGACCCAGTGTATACGTATCTCAGTATTGATCATAACTCAAACTATATATATTTTGGAATCAACCTCAACCCTGTATAGCTAACTCCAACATTTACATACAGAGTGTCTATGGTTGTTCCGAAATATATATAGATGTGTCGACATGATAGGTTGAAACATTGTATACGTGTCTATGGTATCTCAAGATTACATAATATACAATACAAGTTGATTAAGTTATGGTTGGAATAGATTTGTTACCAATTTTCACGTAGCTAAAATGAGAAAAATTATCCAATCTTGTTTTACCCATAACTTCTTCATTTTAAATCCGTTTTGAGTGAATCAAATTGCTATGGTTTCATATTGAACTCTATTTTATGAATCTAAATAGAAAAAGTATAGGTTTATAGTCAGAAAAATAAGTTACAAGTCGTTTTTGTAAAGGTAGTCATTTCAGTCGAAAGAACGACGTCTAGATGACCATTTTAGAAAACATACTTCCACTTTGAGTTTAACCATGATTTTTGGATATAGTTTCATGTTCATAATAAAAATCATTTTCCCAGAATAAAAACTTTTAAATCAAAGTTTATCATAGTTTTTAATTAACTAACCCAAAACAGCCCGCGGTGTTACTACGACGGCGTAAATCCAATTTTACGGTGTTTTTCGTGTTTCCAGGTTTTAAATCATTAAGTTAGCATATCATATATATATAGAACATGTGTTTAGTTGACTTTAAAAGTCAAGTTAGAAGGATTAACTTTTATTTGCGAACAAGTTTAGAATTAACTAAACTATGTTCTAGTGATTACAAGTTTAAACCTTCGAATAAGATAGCTTTATATGTATGAATCGAATGATGTTATGAACATCATTACTACCTCAAGTTCCTTGGATAAACCTACTGGAAATAAGAAAAATAGATCTAGCTTCAAAGGATCCTTGGATGGCTTGAAAGTTCTTGAAGCAGAATCATGACACGAAAACAATTTCAAGTAACATTTCCACTCGAAATAAGATTGTTATAGTTATAGAAATTGAATTAAAGTTTGAATATGATTATTACCTTTTATTAGAAAGATAACCTACTGTAAGTAACAAAGGTTTCTTGATCTTGGATGATTACTTGGAATGGATTTAGAAAACTTGGAAGTAAACTTGCAATCTTGGAAGTATTCTTGATTTTATGAAACTAGAACTTTTGGAATTTATGAAGAACACTTAGAACTTGAAGATAGAACTTGAGAGAGATCAATTAGATGAAGAAAATTGAAGAATGAAAGTATTTGTAGGTGTTTTTGGTCGTTGGTGTATGGATTAGATATAAAGGATATGTAATTTTGTTTTCATGTAAATAAGTCATGAATGATTACTCATATTTTTTTAATTTTATGAGATATTTCATGCTAGTTGCCAAATGATGGTTCCCACATGTGTTAGGTGACTCACATGGGCTGCTAAGAGCTGATCATTGGAGTGTATATACCAATAGTACATACATCTAAAAGCTGTGTATTGTAAGAGTACGAATACGGGTGCATACGAGTAGAATTGTTGATGAAACTGAACGAGGATGTAACTGTAAGCATTTTTTGTTAAGTAGAAGTATTTTGATAAGTGTCTTGAAGTCTTTTAAAAGTGTATGAATACATATTAAAACACTACATGTATATACATTTTAACTGAGTCGTTAAGTCATCGTTAGTCGTTACATGTAAATGTTGTTTTGAAACCTTTTGGTTAACGATCTTGTTGAATGTTGTTAACCCATTGTTTATTATAACAAATGAGATGTTAAATTGTTATATTATCATGATATTATGATATATAATATATCTTAGTATGATATATATACAGTTAAATGTCGTTACAACGATAATCGTTACATATATGTCTCGTTTCGAAATCATTAAGTTAGTAGTCTTATTTTTACATATGTATTTTATTGTTAATACACATAATAATATATTTACTTATCATTTAACATATTTAACCAAGTGTATCAATATCTTAATATGATTCATATGTACCTAGTAAGACGTTGTTATAACGATAATCGTTATATATATCGTTTTCGAGTTTCTTAAATTAATAGTCTCATTTTTATGTATATAACTCATTGTTAAAATACCTAATGAGATACATACTTATAATAAAATCATGTTAACTATACATATAACCATATATATGTCATCGTATAGTTTTTACAAGTTTTAACATTCGTGAATCACCTGTCAACTTGGGTGGTCAATTGTCTATATGAAACCTATTTCAATTAATCAAGTCTTAATAAGTTTGATTGCTTAACATGTTGGAAACACTTAATCATGTAAATAACAATTTCATTTAATATATATATAAACATGGAAAAGTTCGGGTCACTACATGGTAAGGTTATGAAAGTAGACAATGTGTATAAAAACTGTGATCTGGTTTTAGCCGACAAACACTTTAAGATCGACCTATTGCCAGTCAAATTAGGGAGCTTTGATGTAGTTGTAGGGATGGATTGGTTACGCCCATTAAGAGCTTCAATCATGTGCTATGAGAAAACCATTAACATACCTCTTGAAAATGGGGAAACCTTAATTGTTCAAGGGGAGATGAGTGGTTCCAAACTCAACATCATCTCTTGCATCAAGACCCGCAAGTATCTAATAAAGGGATACCAAGCCATTTTGGCTCATGTTAAGGAAGTCGAATCGGAAGAAAAACGCATTGAAGATGTACCGGTAGTTAGAGACTTTCCTGAAGTATTTCATGAAGAACTCCCTGGTCTCCCTCTCCAACGACAGGTTGAGTTTCAGATCGATTTGACCCCCGGTGTTGCACCTATTGCAAAAGCACCATACCACTTAGCTTCACCAGAGATGAAAGAATTATCTAACCAACTCCAAGAACTTTTAGAGAAAGGTTTCATTCGTCCTAGTTCGTCTCCGTGGGGAGCACAGGTTCTGTTTGTTAAGAAGAAAGATGGCACGTTGAGGATGTGTATTGATTACCGAGAACTCAACAAGCTAACCATCAAAAATTGCTATCCACTTTAGCGTATTGATGACTTGTTTGACAAAATGCAAGGGTCCATCGTCTACTCGAAGATTGATCTTAGGTCCGGTTATCATCAACTGAGAGTCAAAGAAGCTGATGTTTCTAAGACTGCTTTCCGAACTCGTTACGGACATTATGAGTTTCTTGTCATGCCTTTTGGTTTAACCAATGCTCCTGCCGTGTTCATAGATCTTATGAACCGTGTATGCAAACCATATCTTGACAAATTCGTGATCGTCTTTATCGATGACATTCTAATCTACTCCAAGAGCGAGAAGGAGCATGAGCAACACTTGCGATTGATTCTAGAGCTCTTAAAGAAGGAACAACTGTATGCTAACTTTTCCAAGTGTGAATTTTGGCTACGAACTGTACAATTTCTCGGATATGTAGTTGGTAGTGAAGGAATACATGTCGATCCGGAAAAAATCACCGCTATCCAAAACTGGGAAGTGCCTAAGAGTGCGAAACATATTCGCCAATTTTTGGGACTTGCTGGTTATTACCGAAGGTTCATCAAGGATTTTTCTATTCTAGCCAAACCTCTTACCAAGCTAACTCATAAGGGGAAGAAGTTTGAGTGGTCCGAAGAACATGAATCTTCTTTCAAGGTTCTGAAGGATAAATTGACCACAACCCCGATTCTATCATTACCTGAAGGTACTGAAGATTTTGTAGTCTATTGTGATGCCTCGAATCAAGGTTTCGGATGTGTTTTGATGCAACGTGAAGAGGTTATTGCCTATGCATCTAGAAAGTTGAAGAAACATGAGAAGAACTATACCACACATGAAAAGGAATTAGGAGCCGTGGTATTTGCACTAACGATGTGGAGACAATACCTCTATGGGGTTAGAATCATGGTATACATCGATCATAAAAGTCTTCAACATATCTTTGACCAGAAGCAATTAAACATGAGGCAAAGGTGTTGGATTGAGTTATTCATTGACTACGATTGTGAACTTCAATATCATCCTGGCAAGGCGAATGTATTAGCCAACGCCCTTAGTAGGAAGGATCGTTCCAAACCAATCCGAGTCCGAGCTTTAAATATACGTATTCGTACGAATCTTACATCCCAAATTCGTGAAGCACAACTTGAGGCATTGAAGGAAGAGAATGTCCAACTTGAGGGACTGAAAAGTCTCAAAAAGCAACTTGAACTCAAGGGAAACGGAACAAGGTATTTCAATAATCGAATCTGGGTCCCAATTTTGGGAAATCTTCGAGAACTAGTCTTGGATGAAGCGCATAAGACTAGGTATTCTATTCACCCGGGCTCCAGTAAAATGTATCACGATGTGAAAGAGTTTTATTGGTGGCCTAATCTGAAATCTAACATTACTGATTATGTGAGCAAGTGCCTTACTTATTTGAAAGTTAAGGCTGAGCACCAGAAGCCATCTGGCTTACTTCAACAGCCGGATATTCCGCAGTGGAAGTGGGAATGTATCACTATGGATTTCGTTACTAAGTTGCCCAAGACTTCAAATGGCAACGATACTATTTGGGTCATAGTTGATCATCTTACTAAATTTGCACATTTCTTACCGATCAAGGAAACTAACAAGATGGAGAAATTATCACAACTCTATATCAAATAGATTGTCTCACGTCATGGAGTTCCTATCTCAATCATTTCTGATCGCGACAGTCGATTTGTTTCTAGATTCTGGAAAACTTTACAATCTGCTCTTGGAACTCAACTCGACATGAGTACAGCTTATCATCCGTAAACTGATTGTCAAAGTGAACGAACCATTCAAATGTTGGAAGATATGCTACGCGCTTGTGTTATCGATTTCTGCAAAGGTTAGGATAGACACTTGCCTTTAGCTGAATTTTCTTACAACACCAGCTACCACTCAAGTATTAAGGCTACACCTTTTGAAGCCTTATACGGACGAAAATGTAGATCCCCATTGTGTTGGGATGAATTAGAGGACAGACAATTAATTGGTCTTGAAATCATTCATGAAACTACCGAAAAGATCATTCAGATTAAGAAATGATTAGAAACTGCCTGCAGCCGACAAAAGGGCTATGCTGATAAATGTCGGAAAGATTTAGAATTCCAAGTTAGTGATAAAGTCATGTTGAAAGTATCCCCTTGGAAGGGCGTCATTCGTTTTGGTAAGCGAAACTAATTAAGTCCACGTTATGTTGGACCTTTCAAGAATATTGAAAGAGTTGGTCATGTGGCATATCGATTAGAATTACCCACTGAGCTTAATAATGTGCATGATGTATTTCATGTCTTAAATCTTAAAAAGTGTCTTGATGATGATACACTTGTTACTCCATTGGATGATATCCGCATTGATGATAAAATGCATTTTGTTGAAGAACCGATAGAGGTTATGGATCATGAGGTTAAAGGCTTGAAACAAAGCTCTATTCCTATTTTTAACAAAGAAGCCCCGAGTATACCTGGGAACGTGAAGACCAGATGAGGCGGAAATATCCTCATCTTTTTCCAATTGCTGATGCATCAGAGAAGTCTTCCTGAAACTTCGGGACGAAGTTTAAATTAAAGCGGAGGTACTATAACAACCCTCATTTTTCCACTCTGTAATGACTATAATGCCCCTAGGGTTCCATTGTTATTTCGTACATTTTTATTAGGGTTGTTATCCGGACATATTTAATGAAGTAATTAATACTCGTAATTAATGAACTAAAACCTAAACCTAATTATTTAATGTAAACCCTAACCCTAACCCTAATAATAATAATATTATTATTATTAAATGTATATACTACGTATTAAAATGTATATAATCTATATTAATATAAATAAAATATAGATAAAATATAATTATGAGTAAATATATAAAATGATTAAGTAATGGGTTACAAATGTAAATTTGTAAATTAAATATAAAAATATATATATATATATATATATATATATATATATATATATATATATATATACCGAAATATATATATATATATATATATATATATATATATATATATATATATATATATATATATATATATATATATAAATATATAATAAATTATGATAATTAAATAAAAGAAAATAAAATACAAGATATTCTAGATTGTTCCATTTAAAAAAAATAAAAAAAATAAAAAGGCCTAGGTCGGCCAAATTTTAAAAAGGAAAAAAAATTTAATTAATTAATTAAATTGTATTTTTCTTGCACTCCAAGTAATTAAAATCTATAAATAGGCTTTAATCCCTCATAATTTTTACATCAAATTTTTAGGATCTCTCAAAACCCTAGAAAAAAATTGTAAGATTTTTCTTCTCTTTATCTTTCTTTTCTTTTTCGATTTCATTTTCTTTTTTCTTGTTTTTTTCAGCCGAACCCCAAACAAAAAAAATAAAATATTTTTGCACTTCATAAAATTTTTATAAATGCATGATAATTAGCTTCATGATTAATAAGTTTTATAAAAATTAATTTTTCAGATTTATGAGTTGATTTAACAATTTTTATTAAGTTGTTGTCTTTTTATTCGGCCAAATATATATATATATATATATATATATATATATATATATATATATATATATATATAAAATTATGTATTTAGTTTATTAAATTATATATTATGCATGATAAATACTAATAAGTAATATAAGATCTAGGAAAAATAATTTTACTGATTAATAATACGATTTAATATTTTATTTAATTAAAAAAGTTTAATATATATATATATATATATATATATATATATATATATATATATATATATATATATATATATATATATATATATATATATATATATATATATATATATATATATATATATATATATATATATATGGTATACGCATATATTTAAAAAAAAGGAAAAAGGTTATTTAAATTATACAAATATTTTTCCAGTAAAGTATGATATTTAACTTAATTAATTAGGTCAGTACATATTTTATAAAAATTAAAATTCGAATTATGTGTTATTTAATAATAAAAACAAGGTGAAATTCGTAATAAATATATATACAGTAAATAAAAATATATAAATAATTTTTCTGGGTTTATAAACTTTGTCTAGATCTAAGAAAATTATAAAAATTAATTTATGGGTGAAATTAATAATTATTATATAATTAAACTCTATTATTATGTAAATAGAAGGTAAATAAGTAAATAAATGTAAAAATAAAGAAATATTTTTATAAATATTTTTCTACAGGTTATTAAACTGAAAGAAACTTATAAAAATTATAAAAATAATTATTTGGTTCATTTAGTATTTTATGTAGAATTAAATTTATGTTGTGATTAAATTAAGAATAAAAACAAATATAAATACAAAATTGTAATAAAAATATTTTCTTAAATTTTTCTACTGATTTTTATATTCAGCTAAGACTATAAAAATTATGTATATGATTCTTAGGTATTTAATTAATTATTTAGGTATTTATGGATTATATTAGATTAATAAAGTGCTATATTAATAAGTATCTTGTAAATTAAATAACAAATAATATAACACATTTATATTATATATATATTGTATGAGATAGTGATTAGTATTATAAATATTAATTAATCCAAGTCACAAGATAGTAATTTAGCTTAAATAATAATGCGTATATAATTATAAAACTATTAATAGTTATATAATAGTAATAGTAACTATATATATAATTAACTTAGTTATATAATAAAAGTTTTTACACCTATAACATGTGAAGGTTATAATCAAGATAACGTATACTATATACGAACCTCACCGCTACATATGTCCTAGGGTGGTCCTTGTTGCCTTATGGGAACTGCTTGTGGATTTCGAATGCCAAGACATGGATTCTGGTCAAGAATCCTGGGCGCCCGGTAACAACTGATCATCAGAGTGACTTGTATGATAGCAACGAGATTTGAGAAAGTTATACAACGTCTTGCTAAAGATTATAACCCGAACTTTCTATAGTTGGAAAGTTACTAAAAGTGAAAACTTTCCATAAATAGTAACCTTTCCGAAAATGGAATTTCTTTTTGAAAACCATTATCATTAGTATAGTTACTATACTTATGTCTATTAGACAACATCTGATTGTACATTCTATCTCTAGGTTGAGATCCCGATCACGTTCTTCCGTTCAATTCATTTCTCTTGTGGAATAACTCTTTTGTGCTACTAAGGTGAACTCATAGCCCCGCTTTTTACATATTTTTTTTTGTATTTTATAAATCTTGGGGTGAGACACATGCTTACTTTTAAATGATTTACAATTTAGACACAAGTGCCTAAACTTTTTGATATGCAACTTCGTGAGACTTTTGTTAACTTGTATTGATTGTATCTTTACATGCAAATCCCCGCCATAATATCGTTAATTGCTGGAATTAAAATGTTTCAAGCTTAATTATTGTGATTAGGCCTATTGAGAGCGACGTCTCTACCCATTGACCGATCGTCAAGGGGGTACATAATAATGATTACCGACATCCGAACAGTGTCAGGGGTTAATGTTTAGCTCGATATTATAACTCATGGCATATTGAATATTTTGATGTTTTGAAATAAATCTTGTGGTCTAAACTTATTATGATTATTAAACCTATGATGTTCACTCAAACATTGTGTTGACATTTTAAGCATGTTTGTCTCAGGTGAAGAATAGCTTATGTGCTGCCCTATGTTGCTTGCTTGCTGTTGCATTAGAGTCCACATTATATATATTTTAGCATTTGTTAAACATTTATTACATTTGGGTTTACCATGTAAAACATTTCGTTTTCCGCTGCAATTGAATTATTGATTTTATTAAACGTCTCATTTAGAGTCGTTCTCGTTTATATAACTACGTGATGATATTGGAAAGGTCATATTTACCCCGGGCTATATTTGAGGGTATGACACAGCCCTGCTCTTTACATATTTTTTTTGTATTTTATAAATCTTGGGGTTAGACACATGCTTACTTTTAAATGATTTACAATTTAGACACAAGTGCCTAAACTTTTTGATATGCAACTTCGTGAGACTTTTGTTAACTTGTATTGATTGTATCTTTAAATGCAAATTCCCACCATAATATCGTTAATTGCTTGAATTGAAATGTTGCAAGCTTAATTATTGTGAGTAGGCCTATTGAGAGTGATGTCTCTACCTATTGACCGATCATCAAGGGGGTACATAATAATGATTACCGACACCCATACAGTGTCAGGGGTTAATGTTTAGCTCAATATTATGACTCATGGCATATTGAATATTTTGATGTTTTGAAATAAATCTTGTGGTCTAAAACTTATTGATTATTAAACCTATGATGTTTTACTCAACCATTGTGTTGACATTTTAAGCATGTTTATCTCAGGTGAAGAATAGCTTATGTGCTGCCCTATGTTGCTTGCTCGCTGTTGCATTGGAGTCCACATTATTTATAATTTAGCATTTGTTAAACATTTATTACATTTGGGTTTACCATGTACAACATTTCGTTTTTCGCTGCAATTGAATTATTGATTTTATTAAACGTCTCATTTAGAGTCGTTCTCGTTTATATAACTGCGTGATGATATTGGAAAAGTCATATTTACCCCGGGCCATATTTGGGGATATGACACATAGCCCACTCACCATGTGGTCAAACACATAGCGAACATACCATGTGGTCTAATACATAGCTCACTCTCCATGTGGTCTAACACATAGCCAACATACCATGTGGTCTAACACATAGCCTACAAACCGACTCATGCCTACATACATACAACAATTACACTCACCTTGTGTCTTATTTGTAGTGACCCAAAATTGATATTTATATGATTAAGTGTTTCCAACATGTTAAGCAATCAAACTTGTTAAGACTTGATTAATTGAAATAGGTTTTATATAGACAATTGACCACCCAAGTTGACCGGTGATTCACGAATGTTAAAACTTGTAAAAACTATATGATGTCATATATATGGATATATATATATATATATATATATATATATATATATATATATATATATATATATATATATATATATATATATATATATATATATATATATAGTTAACATGGTATTATGATAAGTAAATATATCATTAAGTATATTAATAATAAACTACATATGTAAAAACAAGACTACTAACTTAATGATTTCGAAACGAGACATATATGTAACGATTATCGTTGTAACGACATTTAATTGTATATATATCATATTAAGATATATTAATATATCATAATATCATGATAATGTAATAATTTAACATCTCATTTGATATAATAAACAATGGGTTAACAACACTTAACAGGATCGTTAACCTAAAGGCTTCAAAACAACATTTACATATAACGACTAACGATGACTTAACGACTCATTTAAAATGTATATACATGTAGTGTTTTAATATGTATTTATACACTTTTGTAAGACTTCAAGACACTTATCAAAATAATTCTACTTAACAAAAATGTTTACAATTACATCCTCGTTCAGTTTCATCAACAATTCTACTCGTATGCACCCGTATTCATACTCGTACAATACACAGCTTTTAGTTGTATGTACTATTGATATATACACTCCAATGATCAACTTTTAGCAGCCAATGTGAGTCACCTAACACATGTGGGAACCATCATTTGGCAACTAGCATGAAATATCTCATAAAATTACAAAAATATTAGTAATCATTCATGACTTATTTACATGTAAACAAAATTACACATCCTTTATATCTAATCCATATACCAACGACCAAAAATACCTACAAACACTTTAATTCATCAATTTTCTTCATCAAATTGATCTCTCTCAAGTTCTATCTTCAAGTTCTAAGTGTTCTTCATAAATTCTATAAGTTCTAGTTTCATAAAATCAAGAATACTTCCAAGTTTGCTAGCTTACTTCCAATCTTGTAAAGTGATCATCCAACCTCAAGAAATCTTTCTTATTTACAGAAAGATATCTTTCTAATACAAGTTAATACTCATATTCAAACTTTGATTCAATTTCTATAAATCTAACAATCTTATTTCGAGTGGAAATCTTACTTGAACTTGTTTTCGTGTCATGATTCTGCTTCAAGAACTTTCAAGCCATCCAAGGATCCTTTGAAGCTAGATATATTTTTCTCATTTCCAGTGGGTTTATCCATGAAACCTGAGGTAGTAATGATGTTCATAACATCATTCGATTCATATATATAAAACTACCTTATTCGAAGGTTTAAACTTGTAATCACTAGAACATAGTTTAGTTAATTCTAAACTTGTTCGCAAACAAAAGTTAATCCTTCTAACTTAACTTTTAAAATCAACTAAACACATGTTCTATATCTATATGATATGCTAACTTAATGATTTAAAACCTGAAAACACGAAAAACACCATAAAACTGGATATACGCCGTTTAGTAACACCGCGGGCTGTTTTGGGTTAGTTAATTAAAAACTATGATAAACTTTGATTTAAAAGTTGTTCTTCTGGGAAAATGATTTTTCTTATGAACATGAAACTATATACAAAAATCATGATTAAACTCAAAATGGAAGTATGTTTTCCAAAATGGTCATCTAGACGTCGTTCTTTCGACTGAAATGACTACCTTTACAAAAACGACTTGTAAACTATATTTCCAGCTATAAACTTATACTTTTTCTGTATAGATTCGTAAACTTAAGTTCAATATGAAACCATAGCAATTGGATTCACTCAAAACGGATTTAAAACGAAGAAGTTATGGGTAAAACAAGATTGGATATTTTTACTTGTTGTAGCTACGTGAAAATTGGTAACAAATCTATAAAAATCATATCCTAGCTGACTTATATTGTATTATACATGTATTCTAATATATTATATAATCTTGGGATACCATAGACACGTATGCAAATGTTTTGACATATCATATCGACCCATCTATATATATTATTTGGAACAACCATAGACACTCTATATGCAGTAATGTTGGAGTTAGCTATACAGGGTTGAGGTTGATTCCAAAAATATATATACTTTGAGTTGTGATCTAGCCTGAGACGTGTATACACTGGGTCATGGATTGGGTCAAGATAATATATATCAATTTATTTCTGTACATCTAACTATGGACAACTAGTTGTAGGTTACTAACGAGGACAGCTGACTGAAAATATTTAAAACATTAAAACGTATTAAAAAAATGTTGTAAATATATTTTGAACATACTTTGATATATATGTACATATTTTTTATAGGTTCGTGAATCGACCAGTGGCCAAGTCTTACTTTCCGACGAAGTAAAAATATGTGAAAGTGAGTTATAGTCCCACTTTTAAAATCTATTATTTTTTTTGGGATGAGAATACATGCGATTTTATAAATGTTTTACAAAATAGACACAAGTATGTGAAACTACATTCTATGGTTGGATTATTAAACCGAATATCACCCTTCAAGTCTGGTAGCCTAAGAAATAGGGAAATGGCCCCTAATTGACGCGAATCCTAAAGATAGATCTATTGGGCTTAACAACCCCCATTCAGGTTATGGATGGTTTAGTACTTCGAGATTATTATACAGATGAGAGGTTCTGTTTTGGGGATATTCTATGCATTAAGTTAAAGTCGGTTACCAGGTGTTCAACATATGAATGATTTTTATCTCTATGCAGTTTGCGAAATGCCTGATAAGAGATGTGTTATAAAAATGAAATCTTATGGTCTATTATTATGATTTAATAATATGTAGGTTAAACCTATAACTCACCAACAATTTTGTTGACGTTTTAAGCATGTTTATTCTCAGGTAATTATTAAGAGCTTCCGCTGTTGCATACTAAATTAAGGATAGGATTTGGAGTCCATGCTTGTATAATATTGTTTAAAAACTGCATTCGAAGACTTATGTTGATGTGTAATATTATTGTAAACCATTATGTAATGGTCGTGTGAAAAACGCTATATTTTAGATTATCATTATTTGATAATCATCGTAATATTTTAAAGGTTATGGTTTGTTTTAAAATCGAATGCAGTCTTTGAAAAACGTCTCATATAGAGGTCAAAACCTCGCGACGAAATCAATTAATATGGAACGTTTATAATCAATATGAACGGGACATTTCAGTTGGTATCAGAGCGTTGGTCTTAGAGAACTAGAAATTTGCATTAGTGTGTCTTATCGAGTTTGTTAGGATACATTAGTGAGTCTGGACTTCGATCGTTTTTTCTTTAAAAATGATTGCTTAACACTTTTGTTGGAAATTATATATTATTAACATGTAAATATTATGTGATATATTAACCTCTTAATGTGTTTGATATTGTGTGATAGATGTCTACCACTAGTACAAATCTCATCGACTCACCTAATAATAATGAAGAGTCGAATATAATTTGGGAAGATTCACAAATTTCCGAAGAGGAACCGGAATAAGAGGAACCGGAAGAAGAGGAGGAACTGGAAGAAGAAGAGGTTCCGGAAGAAGAAATATTGATACCTATAGTAAATCGATTAAATAAAAGAAAATCCTCAACCAACGGACCAAAGTTAATAATGGTCAATGGTGTTTCCGCCGAGGAAGCAAAATATTGGGAAGATTATCAATTTTTCGATGAATCGGATCCCGATGAGGATTCCGATGATGTTATAGAAATTACCTCGACCCAATTTAATAAAGCGAAAGAAAATAATAAGGTAAAAGGTATAAAAATAGAGAAACCCGATTCCAACCCCGATGAACTTTATATGTATCGGCAACATCCGTATTTCCTAAAATGTAACAATGACCCGGGAACCTCTAAACCACCAGGTTTTTCTAAACCATTGTGGAAAACAACAGCTCGTATTAGGGGAGCATCATATATCCCTAGGAAATTAGCAAAACGAACCAAGTCCGAAAAAGAAGAAACGAGTGAGTCGGACTAAAGATTTGTAATCATGTTGTGTAATATATGTAATATAGTGTGCTTGTACTTTTATGTTCTATGTAAAAATTGCTTGTATTGTTTGTTAATTATCTTTTACGAATCTAATCCTTGTCTATTTTACAGTATAAAAACAAAATGGACGTTAAAGGTAGACAACCGAATATTTTAGAAGACCTACCAGAGGATATGATTGAGGAAATCTTGTCTGGAGTCGGTCAGAATTCATCAGCACATTTAGTTATGGCGAAATTAACTTGTCAAACATTTGAAAGACTTTCCAGAAATGCCTTAGTTTATAAAAGGCTTTCCTTTGATAGGTGGGGTATATCACATTGGGGAGACCGTAAGTTACGCCGTGTTTTCTTTAAAGCGTTAAATGCGGGGAACCCAAATGCAATTTTACGCTACGGGTTAAGAACCTATTTTGACTCAACATAGGATTTCATGAGTTAGAAAGAGCTTCTAACATGCAACATAAAGAAGCATGTTATGCTTATGGGTTAATAATGTTCGCTTCTCATCAAATTGAGAAAAAGAACATTGGGTTGCAACTTTTAAATAAAACATTCTCACAAGTGATGGACTCGGTAGTTGAGATGAGAAACAAGGTTTTTAGATTATTACAGGGCTGTTGGACATTACGAAACCCTCGTCCTTTTGACGACATTACAACATGTTGTCTTGTCAACGGTCACAACGGTTATGTTCCACAAGACCAAGGATGGGAAGTAGTCATAGTAAAACCAGAATGCATGACTTGTTTCTGGACGTATGAATTACGTGTCTTTATTGCCTTTGTTGAACGACTTGCGTATTAACTAGAATTGTCTTCGCAACTGTTTTGTATCAGAGTTTTTATGTGCTATATTTCATGCTATATGTAAAATAGCGGTATTGTAAGTTTGCAAAATATTGTATAAAAGTTTGAATGTGAAATATTATTATAATCAGTTTTCATATAGAATTGTAGTAGTTGAATTGTATGTTAGCTACTAAGTATGAACTTAACGGGTAGGTATTACCCGAATTAAAACTTATAAAATGCTAATATGAAGAAAAAGCTTTTATAAATGAGTTCATATTATGCTACGGGATACTATTGACTACTCTTAATATTCTATATGATTAACTTAATTCTTTTGGCTATTTTTGAAGGAAATGGCACCGACTACTCGTCAGAACTTAAACATGAGTGAGGAAGACTTCCGTGTTTTCCTTACAGCAAATATAGCCGCAGTACAGGCTGCAATGCAAAACAAAAATAACTCAGGGTCTAGCAGTGGAGTTAACTCCACAGGATACCGTGTAGGATGCTCCTACAAGGCTTTCACTGCCTGTAAACCTCTGGAATTCGATGGAACTGAAGGACCACTCGGACTGAAACGATGGACCGAAAAGGTCAAATCTGTGTTTTCTATAAGAAAATGTGCTGAGGAAGATAAGGTAAAGTATGCCACGCATACCTTCACAGGTACTGCGTTAACATGGTGGAATACCTATCTCGAACAAGTGGGACAAGATGCTACTTACGCACTACCGTGGTCAGCATTCAAACACTTAATGAACGAGCAATACCGTCCCAGAAATGAGGTCAATAATCTAAAGGTAGAACTTAGAGGGTTACGAACACAAGGGTTTGATATTACCACGTACGAAAGACGATTTACAGAGTTGTGCCTATTGTGTCCGGGAGCGTTCGAAGATGAAGAAGAGAAAATTGACGCATTTGTAAAAGGGTTACCGGAAAGGATCCAAGAGGATATAAGTTCACACGAGCCCGCCTCCATACAAAAGGCAAGTCGAATGGCTCATAAACTTATAAATCAAATTGAGGAAAGGATTAAAGAACAGGCGGCCGAAGAAGCCAATACGAAACAAGTCAAGAGGAAATGGGAAGAAACCAGTGACAAGGGTCACAATTTCAATAATCAACCCAACAATCATAACTACAATTGCACCAATTTTTGCAACAACAAACGCAACAACAACAACCACCCCAGCAATAACTACAACAACCGTTTCAACAACAATAACAACCGCAACAACAACAATCCCAACAATAACAACAAGAGGCAGAAATTCTGCCAGAGATGTGAAGGATACCATCCAACTGGGCTCTGTACAGTAGTGTGTACTAAGTGTAATAGAAAGAGCCATGGTGCGACAAAGTGCGAAATCTACGGATTAATGGATAAGGGAACAAATAATGCCGGAACAAGTTATGCAGACATTACCTGTTTCGGATGCGGGAAGAAGGGCCATTACAAAAATATGTGTCCAAATCAGGGGGATAATAATGGGCAAGGCCGAGGAAGAGTCTTCAACATTAATGCGGTTGAAACGCAGGAAGACCCGGAGCTTGTTACAGGTACATTTCTTATTGACAATACATCTGCCTATGTTTTATTTGATTCGGGTACGGATAGAATCTATATGAGTAAGGATTTATGTGCTAAATTAAGTTGTCCATTGACGCCTTTGGATAATAAGTTTATACTAGAATTAGCAAACGGTAAATTAATTGCAGCAGATAATATATGTCGGAATCGAGAAATTAAACTGTTTAGCGAAACATTTAAGATTGATTTGATACCAGTAGAGTTAGGGAGTTTTGATGTGATAATCGGCATGGACTGGTTGAAAGAGGTGAAAGCAGAGATCGTATGTTACAAAAATGCAATTCGCATTGTACGAGAAGAAGGAAAACCCTTAATGGTGTACGGAGAAAAGAGCAACGCAAAGCTAAATCTTATTAGTAATTTGAAGGCGCAAAAGTTAATAAGAAAGGGTTGCTATGCTGTTCTAGCACACGTCCAGAAAGTACAAACTGAAGAAAAGAGCATCAATGATGTTCCCGTCACAAAAGAATTTCCCGATGTATTTCTGAAAGAATTACCGGGATTACCTCCACACCGATCCATTGAATTTCAAATAGATCTTGTACCGGAAGCTGCACCAATAGCTCGTGCTCCATACAGACTCGCACCCAGCGAAATGAAGGAACTTCAAAGCCAATTACAAGAACTTCTAGAGCGTGGTTTCATACGACCAAGTACATCACCATGGGGAGCTCCTGTTTTGTTTGTCAAAAAGAAGGATGGTACATTCAGGTTGTGTATCGACTACCGAGAGTTGAACAAACTTACCATCGAGAACCGTTACCCACTACCGAGAATCGATGACTTATTTGATCAATTACAAGGCTCGTCAGTTTATTCGAAGATTGATTTACGTTCTGGGTATCATCAAATGTGGGTGAAGGAGGACGATATTCCGAAGACTGCTTTCAGAACGCGTTATGGTCATTATGAGTTTATGGTTATGCCGTTTGGATTGACTAACGCACCAGCTGTGTTCATGGACCTCATGAACCGTGTGTGTGGGCTATATCTCGACAAGTTTGTCATTTTTTTCATTGATGACATAGTTATATACTCAAAGAATGATCAAGAGCACGAAGAACATTTGAGAAAAGTTCTAGAGTTGTTGAGGAAAGAAAAACTGTACGCTAAGTTTTCAAAGTGTGCATTTTGGTTGGAAGAAGTTTAATTCCTCGGTCACATAGTGAACAAAGAAGGTATTCAGGTGGATCTGGCAAAGATTGAGACCGTTGAAAAGTGGAAAACCCCTAAAACTCCGAAGCATATACGCCAATTTTTAGGACTGGCTGGTTACTACAGAAGATTCATCCAAGATTTTTCCAAAATAGCAAAACCCTTTGAAAGGACCCGTCCTAATCCATCTGGACGAAGTCACCAACATCTGGTTCCATTGCGATGATCGACTCCAAATAATATCTTTAGAATGAGCAAATGCACAGCGGAATCTTTCTTTCATACCTGAGAATAAACATGCTTTCAAGTGTCAACCAAAAGGTTGGTGAGTTCATTAGTTTATCATAAAGAATCATTTCATAATTTTAATAGACCACAAGATTTCATATTTCCAATTCTCATAAACATACGTCCCATGCATAGAGACAAAATATCATTCATATGGATTGAACACCTGGTAACCGACATTCACAATATGCATTTAAGAATATCCCCATCATTCCGGGATCCTCCTTCGGACATGATATAAATTTCGAAGTACTAAAGCATCCGGTACTTTGGATGGGGCTTGTTGGGCCCGATAGATCTATCTTTAGAGTTCGCGTCAATTAGGGTGTTTGTTCCCTAATTCTTAGATTACCAGACTATATAAAAAGGGCATATTCGATTAGATAATCCAACCATAGAATGTAGTTTCGATTACTTGTGTCTATTTCATAAAACAGTTATAAAAACAGCGCATGTATTCTCAGTCCCAAAAATATATATTGCGAAAGCATTTAAAAAGGGAAAAATGAAACTCACTATATTGTATTTTTGTAGTAAAAATACATATGGCGAAACTGAACAATGCGGGGTTGACCTCGGATTCACGAACCTATATCATTTGTATATATTAATACATGTAATCGTAATTGAACCATTTCGTATACTATAACTTTATATATTATATATTTAATTTGTATATATGTTTGAAAATGATTATGATTTATATGGTTATATATATTTTAAAATACCTAATTTGTTATATGTGAATATTTATATAAGGATTGTTAATATATTTAATTCCATACTTATATGTAATATTACTTACAAGTATATTTTTATATATATAATAATAATTATATAGTTGTAATGATAATAAATTAACAATTTTGCAAAAATGATAATAATTTTTAATAATAACAATACTAATAATGATAATCATATCAATAATACTTTTGTGAGTGATAATAATAATAATAATAGTACTAAAAATGGTACTAATGCTAATATTTATGAAGATAATTATATTATTTTCATAATATTTATAATAATAATAATTTTAATCATAAAAATGGTAATAATACTAAAATGATAAAATCAATAATAATAATTATGTAAATAATACTTATACTAATACTAATGAATATAATGATTATAATGCTTATAAATATAGTAATAATAATAATTATAATTCTATAATAATAATAATAAGATGAATAAGTAACTACCTCAAATGGGAAGAGCTAAAAATAAACTGTCTTGGCCCGGGTTCGAACCCAAGACCTCTCATTAACTCGCGAACACTCTCTACCATTGGACCGATTTGGTTATTCTGATAAAAACCCAAACTCAATAATATATAACCCGTATTTATATTTGATCCTATTTTCCTCTTCAAATTCACATGGACACAGATCATAACCCAGCATCATCATTCACCATCGCAAGTTATCATTTTCCTATAATCATATCTAGTTCCATGAGTAAAGAATTTGGACTTGTAGCCCATAATTGCCCCGGCCCAAAAGACCCATCGATCCCACAACCATTTCTTAAGCTCAATCATTCACAAACCCATTTGGTATTATGAAGATGCCGTTTTTTACAATAAAGTTTCATGGTTATAATTAGAGCAAGGGTCCACGTCCCATTTGGCAAATGGAGGAAAAATGTCGGCCATAGACTTTGATTAAAAAAGCATGATGCACGTTTAAATGGGGATCCAATGTTCTAATCGCCTATTTAGTAGTTCAAATGGGGTTGTCTTTTAATATTTAATACCTCCCACTTGACAAGGTTTTTAAATCTATCGGTTCTTCATTCATTATTCTATGTATCACCATTACAATTCAAGTTTCCATCCCATTGTTTGTTATAGCAACAGGAAGGAGAGAAATACAACAGCGTTTAATATCATGAGATGATGGTTGGTGGGGTTTGTTCTCGGACAGACAAGCATGTTTGTTGTTAGCTGGGTTTGCATCCAGCATAAATAAGAAAACAGACTAGAAGAGAAAGAAAAAAAAAATAGAAAGTGTGGATTGTGTTGGTTGATCGTGACATAAAGCAAGAACAAGGATTGGTTGTGGTGATAATGGTTGTTTGTTGTGGTCATTGAAACAGAAACGTTATAGTAATGCAATAGTTAGTTGAACTCGGGATTAAAATAGTAGCAACCAAATGGGTTCGATGGTACATGGTTTTGGTTTCATCGTAGAGAGAGAGAAATGGTGAGGTGGTTGTGTTGTGGTGGCGAATGGTGTTCTTGGTTGCATTTCGATTAGTAACCGTTACGGGTTTGGTGGCCTTTGGTTCAAACAAACTAGGGATAATGTTCTTGAATGAGTTTCGAGCACAAACAGAATCGAAGCATTTACAACCCTGGTTTTGAACATCATTAAGAGAGAGAAAGAGATAGAGAGAGAAGGAGGAGGTGTCTTGTGGTGATGTGTGGCGGCAGAGGGTGGTTATGAAGGTGATGGCAGTTTAGAGGTGCTTGATGATAACGTGAAAGTGATCATAGAACACTAACGAGTATTTACAGTAAATGGGAATGGTTTGGTGTATCTTAAAACAAATGGGATTGTACTATGTATATATGCATGCAAGGATAAATCAGTAGCATATTATTAATAAAATACTCCAACATTTAAAGTGTGTTTTATAGTGTAGCAGCCCTCTTATTTTATTCTATCCTATCGACCAAAAACAAATGGGTAGTGCAAGTTGAAGATGTAATACTTGTGTATAGGGATATTAAAGGTGGTCTAGTGTGGGTTGTTTGATAAAGTGGTGGGGATGATATATATAAGTGTGATTGGATTATTTGACTATCAACAAAACGAGATAAGAATATATTATTTAGTTTAAATTCCCACATGTCTCAAAATTATATGGTTATGTGATGATAACTAAAATTAAAAGGTGGTGATGATGTTGATTAGTTGGTTGTTCACAATAGCAAAGAAAAGTAGGAGTAGGAATTTAATTGGGTTAATTGGTACAACAACAAAAAAAAATGATTGGTAAAAGATGATGGATATATGCATGTATCTACGTTGATAGGGTATCAGGAACAAAAATAGTAAGTGCATGCTTGATAGAGATAGATATATTTATTTGTGCTATAGTCACAACTTGTAGCAATAACAAATAGGTTAACTGGTGTGATCGGTTGAAATTTAGCTGGAAAACAAGAACAAGATCATAACCCACTTGTGTGTGGGGTGCCAATCAACAAAAAATATAATAATCCAAACAAGCATTAGATTGAAAAAGATCTTGGATTCCAAAAGCATGCAAAGAAGTCGTGTGGTAACAGTAAAGAAGAAAGGACATATGGGTTTTTAATTCAATTATATAAACTTTAAGTAAATTTCTAAATTATTAGAATAAAGCAATTCTATTAACATATATCTCATTAATTGACACTTTTGTTTTTACATGTAACCATTTTCTGAATATCGTTAAAAAGAAATGATTTTCTGAAATCAACGTGGGCCTCGTAACAGAGACTCATAGCCATACAATGTATCTGATAAATCAATCATTTGATATTATGTTCTAATTCCATCAATAAACATATTGAACTAAATACTTTTATGTAAAGTATTATATATCTAATACTTTGTTAGCATTTTCAATTAATAAGTATATATTATATATACATATCAGTATACACATAAATGTTTGTGAATCGTCAGGCATGGTCAAAGGGTAATTGATTACATGAATATAGATTTCAAAAATTTCGAGACTCAACATTACAGATTTTTTTTTTTTTTGCTCATCGTGTCGGAATCATATAAAGATTAAAGTTTAAATTTGATCGGAAATTTCCGGGTCATCACAGTACCTACCCGTTAAAAGAAATTTCGTCCCGAAATTTGATCGAGGTCGTCATGGCTAACTATAAAAATGTTTTCATGACGAATATGAGGTGATAATAGAGTTTTATCATCATTGAGTAATATAGATGAAACACTTTGATTATACGAAGAGTATAAGTGAAGCTATCATAAGAGAATGAAATGAGTAAATGTAGAATTGTTTTAATCGATGACGTAGTTATGATTGATTTTCGGAATTTAAGGGATTTAAAGAAAATCTTCGTAATACGATTTGGTTATCCGGCGATTCAGGAAATTAGGATCTTCTTTCATTAAATGCAATAATCTGTTCCGATTTCTCTGTCGGATATTTCACTATAAATCCACTCCCTTCGTTTCCTTATTTCCATATCTCACATCTTCTATTCTTTCCCCTTAATTCATACTTTTAAGACATTTGTCAATAGGCTCCATCCTATTCTGATCCTTGGTATACTCTTAACTTTCATATCTGTCATTCTTCTCTTTCATCTACCTCCAGAAGAATCTATTTACTTTTATTATACTCTTGGGTTTATAGTGTTTCTAGTCCTCCCGTGTCTTTTTATTGCTATATGCATTGACATATACGGTTTATAATTTCTGGGTGGTTGTTGGGTTTTATATCTTCCCTTATAATTCGATGTCCCTGCTTCTGTCTTCTATAATCATTGTCATCCACAGTTAATGCTCTCTTCTATTTGCTGCGATTTATACCCCAATTTCTGTTTCGGAGCTTTGTCCTTTCGTTTCTTCTTCTTGCGATTATGCACCGCTTGTAATGGTCCAGAATTCGTAGGTATGAAGTTTTGGATGAACATAGTTAATGTTCTAAGAAGAAGGTCGTAATGGCACGATCTTGATTTGGTAAATTACCAGAATATCCGAAAAGATAGAACTATCAAGAAGATATGTTCTTAATATGTTTGGAGATTAGATAGAATGTAAGAGTCGTGTAACATGGCACATGATGATGGTACTGTGAATCATCACGTTTCATTAGAAACTCAGCATGAATTACCATAATATAATCACGTTGATCAAGTGTCATTATATTATACTAACTCATGCATCAGTTTCCAACACTACTTCAAAAACATTATTTTTTTTTAATTTGAAGGTTCGCAGAATATAGAAACTAAAATAGTTTCCTTTTATGATATAATACAGATAGTGCAGAGAGATAATTAATATCGAACGAGAATATTTATGAAGATATCTTCAGAAATATTGAGGATATTAATAAAGAAAAGTACGATGATATCTTAGGATTTCAGAATCTAATTGTGATGAAGAATTTCATTCACGATGATTTAGAGCGGTTAAGGAGTAAGGTATTCGCTAAAGATTTCAGCAGGCATTGAATCATTTGAATTCTTTGAAGTCAAACTTATTCTTTGTGATTTGTCCACGTCTTCCTTCATAGTTTCGCATAATCTGTTTTTCGGTACCAAATTTTCTATTGAGTGTTTCCAATACTCCATTCTTTATCATCAAACTCTTGGCCATTTAAGCCATATACAATTTTTACTGTTTCCTCTACATTTAATGCAGCCATTTTTGAAACGTTGGTTAACAATCCGAGGTGGTTTCAGGAGAATTGTATTTTTAGATGATTAAACGCTGATGGTAATATGGTGGAATATAAAAGGTTCATCGGTAACGATAAAAGAGCACACATATATTTCAAGTTCATAATAAGGTTGTTTCGAACGAAAAGTCGAAGTTATCTTGCTGGAGCTGTGACAAAATTGGCTAATTTGAAAAGAGATTGAAAAGTTATTTCCGAAAATAACAATGCCCAAGAAGCTAGTACAGATACGTGTTAAACATTTATACAGGTTCCGAGAATTTTTCAGATGCATAACTATATGCGTAAATCTTTTCTTCCGTAAATGAAGTGCAGTTGATTCATCCTCCCGATTGAAGTGTTTTCAGGAATCACGAAAGGTTTGAGCGCAGATTGTAATCGTCAAGATACAAATGAGGTTTAAGATGAAATCAAGTGGCAACTTGGGGAAATATTTAACTGTAGAAGATGAAATTTATTTACAATCTTTTAAGTCGAAAAGTGTTGTATTTAATATTTCCTACTCTTTTAATAATTTTTAATTATCCATAATAGTAGTCCAATATTCCAATAGTTCAATAGCTCCATCAAAACTAGTATATTTTAAGGAAATAGTCATATAGTAACAGTTAACTAGGAACAGTTAACATAGTTTTAAAGTTTTACGTAGTTAATTAATTGGTTACTAATAAATTTTATTTTGTTCATTATTTTCTTCATTATGCCACTTGTCGGATCTTGACTTGGGTTTTGATCGGCAGAAACTCGTATGTGAAATTTAATTGGAATGAAAATGGTTATTCTTTGGTGAACGGATTCGTATATCGGTAGATGTAAATAAGATAGTAAATGATTGTTGAATCAGATTCGAAGAATGTACAATGTAACTTATTAATGTGAAATTTAAATAGTCCTCGGGTATTACCTACCCGTTAAAATATTTTCACCATTAACAGTTTGTACAAGAGAATTTTTAATTACAATCTTTATGAAAACATATTTACATATATATTTTCTTCAGATATATTCATGGATTTAATGAGTTAATATGATATTATACTCATTTGCTTTTCGGTTGAAACTAGAATAAATAATCTCTAAAACTTTAGAGGTTACATATTTGCCATGTCGAACGAGGATAAATGAGGTAGAACAATACGTAGAACGAAGATCATACTCAAAGTACATATGATGATATTGAAGCATGGATTGTTGATGGTACTGGTGCTGTTATTGATTGTACTGTTGGTGCCGGTGATGTTGCTGAAGCTGGTACATTTTGCACCATATTCTCCGAATTGATTATTCGAGCGCGAAGTTCGTTGACTTATTACTCCAGGATGATTGCTGGTCGGAACGAGCGGATGAATAAGGTTCAGAATTGTGGATAGAATATGATCTTGTCGAGTTACCCTGGAAATGAGACTAAAAATGGTGTCTCGAGCAGGTTCGCCGGTAAACGCTTCAGGTTCATTGTCAAGAGGTGAATTCGGTTGGTGGAAGGGATTGCCTTCTGCGCGTTTCCATTAATTAAGTCAACTACGAACCCATCAGATGAATTGATAATGGCTGATTGGTTGATTCATGCCGATGACGCTGTTTTCGGAGCTTAGGTGGACATCTATGTCGGAATAGCTGTCGGAATAACTATCGGAATAGTTATCGGAATCTGAGGGACTCGAACTGGTTGCAGGATCCATATCGTACGATCAGATGAAAGATTTTCGATAAGAAATAGATTATATGATGTAGATTAGTACCCTGCAATACATAATTTACATATGCATATATAATACTAAAATCCCATAAATTACGGAGGAATCTATGGAAGTTGTCAGACAAAGTTACAGTAACAGATACGCTAAGATATGAAGTAGCAGATACGCTAAGATATGAATTTTGTCTATACACTATTCATGCAGTCAATGCAGTAAAACGTGTCTAGACTAAGAGTGATAAGCAAGTGATTCTCTAAGAATGATAAGCAGGTAATTTTTGACACAAAATGATAAGCAAAACTTTTGACATGTAGACACGGTCGAAGTCCAGACTCACTAATGCATCCTAACAATTATCAGTTAGACATACTAATGCAAGACCTGGTTCGCTAAGACCAACGCTCTGATACCAACTGAAAGGACCCGTCCTAATCCATCTGGACGAAGTCACCAACATCTGGTTCTATTGCGATGATCGACTCCAAATAATATCTTTAGAATGAGCAAATGCACAGCGGAATCTTTCTTTCATACCTGAGAATAAACATGCTTTCAAGTGTCAACCAAAAGGTTGGTGAGTTCATTAGTTTATCATAAAGAATCATTTCATAATTTTAATAGACCACAAGATTTCATATTTCCAATTCTCATAAACATACGTCCCATGCATAGAGACAAAATATCATTCATATGGATTGAACACCTGGTAACCGACATTCACAATATGCATTTAAGAATATCACCATCATTCCAGGATCCTCCTTCGGACATGATATAAATTTCGAAGTACTAAAGCATCCGGTACTTTGGATGGAGCTTGTTGGGCCCGATAGATCTATCTTTAGAGTTCGCGTCAATTAGGGTGTCTGTTCCCTAATTCTTAGATTACCAGACTATATAAAAAGGGCATATTTGATTAGATAATCCAACCATAGAATGTATTTTCGATTACTTGTGTCTATTTCATAAAACAGTTATAAAAACAGCGCATGTATTCTCAGTCCCAAAAATATATATTGCGAAAGCATTTAAAAAGGGAATAATGAAACTCACTATATTGTATTTTTGTAGTAAAAATATATATATGGCGAAACTGAACAATGCGGGGTTGACCTCGGATTCACGAACCTATATCATTTGTATATATTAATACATGTAATCATAATTGAACCATTTCGTATACTATAACTTTATATATTATATATTTAATTTGTATATATGTTTGAAAATGATTATGATTTATATGGTTATATATATTTTAAAATACCTAATTTGTTATATGTGAATATTTATATAAGGATTGTTAATATATTTAATTCCATACTTATATGTAATATTACTTACAAGTATATTTTTATATATATAATAATAATTATATAGTTGTAATGATAATAAATTAACAATTTTGCAAAAATGATAATAATTTTTAATAATAACAATACTAATAATGATAATCATATCAATAATACTTTTGTGAGTGATAATAATAATAATAATAGTACTAAAAATGGTACTAATGCTAATATTTATGAAGATAATTATATTATTTTCATAATATTTATAATAATAATAATTTTAATCATAAAAATGGTAATAATACTAAAATGATAAAATCAATAATAATAATTATGTAAATAATACTTATACTAATACTAATGAATATAATGATTATAATGCTTATAAATATAGTAATAATAATAATTATGATTCTATAATAATAATAAGATGAATAAGTAACTACCTCAAATGGGAAGAGCTAAAAATAAACTGTCTTGGCCCTGGTTCGAACCCAAGACCTCTCATTAACTCGCGAACACTCTCTACCATTGGACCGATTTGGTTATTCTGATAAAAACCCAAACTCAATAATATATAACCCGTATTTATATTTGATCCTATTTTCCTCTTCAAATTCACATGGACACAGATCATAACCCAGCATCATCATTCACCATCGCAAGTTATCATTTTCCTATAATCATATCTAGTTCCATGAGTAAAGAATTTGGACTTGTTCTAGCCCATAATTGCCCCGGCCCAAAAGACCCATCGATCCCACAACCATTTCTTAAGCTCAATCATTCACAAACCCATTTGGTATTATGAAGATGCCGTGTTTTACAATAAAGTTTCATGGTTATAATTAGAGCAAGGGTCCACGTCCCATTTGGCAAATGGAGGAAAAATGTCGGCCATAGACTTTGATTAAAGAAGCATGATGCACGTTTAAATGGGGATCCAATGTTCTAATCGCCTATTTAGTAGTTCAAGTGGGGTTGTCTTTTAATATTTAATACCTCCCACTTGACAAGGTTTTTAAATCTATCGGTTCTTCATTCATTATTCTATGTATCACCATTACAATTCAAGTTTCCATCCCATTGTTTGTTATAGCAACAGGAAGGAGAGAAATACAACAGCGTTTAATATCATGAGATGATGGTTGGTGGGGTTTGTTCTCGGACAGACAAGCATGTTTGTTGTTAGCTGGGTTTGCGTCCAGCATAAATAAGAAAACAGACGAGAAGAGAAAGAAAAAAAAAATAGAAAGTGTGGATTGTGTTGGTTGATCGTGACATAAAGCAAGAACAAGGATTGGTTGTGGTGATAATTGTTGTTTGTTGTGGTCATTGAAACAGAAACATTATAGTAATGCAATAGTTAGTTGAACTCGGGATTAAAATAGTAGCAACCAAATGGGTTCGATGGTACATGGTTTTGGTTTCATCGTAGAGAGAGATAAATGGTGAGGTGGTTGTGTTGTGGTGGCGAATGGTGTTCTTGGTTGCATTTCGATTAGTAACCGTTACGGGTTTGGTGGCCTTTGGTTCAAACAAACTAGGGATAATGTTCTTGAATGAGTTTCGAGCACAAACAGAATCGAAGCATTTACAACCCTGGTTTCGAACATCATTAAGAGAGAGAAAGAGATAGAGAGAGAAGGAGGAGGTGTCTTGTGGTGATGTGTGGCGGCAGAGGGTGGTTATGAAGGTGATGGCAGTTTAGAGGTGCTTGATGATAACGTGAAAGTGATCATAGAACACTAACGAGTATTTACAGTAAATGGGAATGGTTTGGTGTATCTTAAAACAAATGGGATTGTACTATGTATATATGCATGCAAGGATAAATCAGTAGCTTATTATTAATAAAATACTCCAACATTTAAAGTGTGTTTTATAGTGTAGCAGCCCTCTTATTTTATTCTATCCTATCGACCAAAAACAAATGGGTAGTGCAAGTTGAAGATGTAATACTTGTGTATAGGGATATTAAAGGTGGTCTAGTGTGGGTTGTTTGATAAAGTGGTGGGGATGATATATATAAGTGTGATTGGATTATTTGACTATCAACAAAACGAGATAAGAATATATTATTTAGTTTAAATTCCCACATGTCTCAAAATTATATGGTTATGTGATGATAACTAAAATTAAAAGGTGGTGATGATGTTGATTAGTTGGTTGTTCACAATAGCAAAGAAAAGTAGGAGTAGGAATTTAATTGGGTTAATTGGTACAACAACAAAAAAAATGATTGGTAAAAGATGATGGATATATGCATGTATCTACGTTGATAGGGTATCAGGAACAAAAATAGTAAGTGCATGCTTGATAGAGATAGATATATTTATTTGTGCTATAGTCACAACTTGTAGCAATAACAAATAGGTTAACTGGTGTGATCGGTTGAAATTTAGCTGGAAAACAAGAACAAGATCATAACCCACTTGTGTGTGGGGTGCCAATCAACAAAAACTATAATAATCCAAACAAGCGTTAGATTGAAAAAGATCTTGGATTCCAAAAGCATGCAAAGAAGTCGTGTGGTAACAGTAAAGAAGAAAGGACATATGGGTTTTTAATTCAATTATATAAACTTTAAGTAAATTTCTAAATTATTAGAATAAAGCAATTCTATTAACATATATCTCATTAATTGACACTTTTGTTTTTACATGTAACCATTTTCTGAATATCGTTAAAAAGAAATGATTTTCTGAAATCAACGTGGGCCTCGTAACAGAGACTCATAGCCATACAATGTATCTGATAAATCAATCATTTGATATTATGTTCTAATTCCATCGATAAACATATTGAACTAAATACTTTTATGTAAAGTATTATATATCTAATACTTTGTTAACATTTTCAATTAATAAGTATATATTATATATACATATCAGTATACACATAAATGTTTGTGAATCGTCAGGCATGGTCAAAGGGTAATTGATTACATGAATATAGATTTCAAAAATTTCGAGACTCAACATTACAGTTTTTTTTTTTTTTTGCTCATCGTGTCGGAATCATATAAAGATTAAAGTTTAAATTTGATTGAAAATTTCCGGGTCATCACACCCTTGACTGCATTAACGCATAAAGGGAAGAAATTTGAATGGAAGGATGAACAAGAAAAAGCGTTTCGATTGTTGAAGAAAAAGTTAAGTACGGCACATATATTGGCATTGCCTGAAGGGAATGATGATTTTGTGATATATTGTGATGCCTCAAAACAAGGCCTCGGTTGTGTATTAATGCAACGAACGAAGGTAATTGATTATGCGTCTAGACAATTGAAGATTCACGAGCAAAATTATAGGACACACGATTTGGAATTAGGTACTGTTGTGTTTGCATTAAAGACTTGGAGGCACTACTTATATGGGGTCAAAAGTATTATATATACTGACCACAAAAGTCTTCAACATATATTTAATCAGAAACAACTGAACATGAGGCAACGCAGGTGGATTGAATTGTTGAATGATTATGACTTTGAGATTCATTACCACCAGGGAAAGGCGAATGTGGTAGCCGACGCTTTGAGTAGAAAGGACAGAGAACCCATTCGAGCAAAAGCTATGAATATAATGATTCACAATAACCTTACTACTCAAATAAAGGAGGCGTAACAAGGAGTTTTAAAAGAGGAAAATTTAAAGGATGAAATACCCAAAGGATCGGAGAAGCATCTTAATATTCGGGAAGACGGAACCCGGTATAGGGCTGAAAGAATTTGGGTACCAAAATTTGGAGATATGAGAGAAATGGTACTTAGAGAAGCTCATAAAACCAGATACTCAATACATCCTGGAACGGAGAAGATGTACAAAGATCTCAAGAAACATTTTTGGTGGCCAGGTATTAAAGCCGATGTTGCTAAATACGTAGGGGAATGTTTGACGTGTTCTAAGGTCAAAGCTGAGCATCAGAAACTATTAGGTCTACTTCAACAACCCGAAATCCCGGAATGGAAATGGAAAAACATTACCATGGATTTCATAACTAAATTGCCAAGGACTGCAAGTGGTTTTGATACTATTTGGGTAATAGTTTATCGTCTCACCAAATCAGCACACTTCCTGCCAATAAGAGAAGATGACAAGATGGAGAAGTTAGCACGACTGTATTTGAAGGAAGTCATCTCCAGACATGGAATACCAATCTCTATTATCTCTGATAGGGATGGCAGATTTGTTTCAAGGTTTTGGCAAACATTACAACAAGCATTGGGAACTCATCTAGACATGAGTACTGCCTATCATCCACAAACCGATGGGCAGAGCAAAAGGACGATACAGACTCTTGAAGACATGCTACGAGCATGTGTTATTGATTTTGGAAACGGTTGGGATCGACATCTACCATTAGCAGAATTTTCCTACAACAACAGTTACCACTCGAGTATCGAAATGGCACCGTTCGAAGCACTTTATGGTAGAAAGTGCAGATCTTCAATTTGTTGGAATAAATTGGGGGATAGACAGATTACGGGTCCGGAGATAATCCAAGAAACTACAGAGAAAATCATCCAAATTCAACAACGGTTGAAAACCGCTCAGAGTCGACAAAAGAGCTACGCGGACCTTAAAAGGAAAGATATAGAATTTGAAATTGGGGAGATGGTCATGCTTAAGGTTTTGCCTTAGAAAGGCGTTGTTCGATTTGGTAAACGGGGGAAACTAAATCCAAGATACATTGGACCATTCAAGATTTTAGATCGTGTCAGACCAGTAGCCTACCGACTTGAATTACCTCAACAACTCGCCAATGTACATAATACCTTTCACGTCTCGAATCTGAAGAAGTGCTTAGCTAAAGAAGATCTCACTATTCCTTTAGACGAAATTAAAATCAATGAAAAACTACAATTCACTGAAGAACCCGTCGAGATAATGGATCGTAAGGTTAAAAGGCTCAAGCAAAACAAGATACCAATTGTTAAGGTTCGATGGAATGCTCGTAGAGGACCCGAGTTCACCTGGGAACGATAAGATCAGATGAAGAAGAAATACCCGCATTTATTTCCAGAAGATACGTCAACACCTCCAACTGCTTAAATTTTTGGGACGAAATTTATTTAACGGGTAGGTACTGTAGTGACCCGAACTTTTCCATGTTTATATATATTAAATGAAATTGATATTTATATGATTAAGTGTTTCCAACATGTTAAGCAATCAAACTTGTTAAGACTTGATTAATTGAAATAGGTTTTATATAGACAATTGACCACCCAAGTTGACCGGTGATTCACGAACGTTAAAACTTGTAAAAACTATATGATGTCACATATATGGATATATATATATATAGTTAACATGGTATTATGATAAGTAAATATATCATTAAGTATATTAACAATGAACTACATATGTAAAAACAAGACTACTAACTTAATGATTTCGAAACGAGACATATATGTAACGATTATCGTTGTAACGACATTTAATTGTATATATATCATATTAAGATATATTAATATATCATAATATCATGATAATGTAAAAATTTAACATCTCATTTGATATAATAAACAATGGGTTAACAACACTTAACAGGATCGTTAACCTAAAGGCTTCAAAACAACATTTACATGTAACGACTAACGATGACTTAACGACTCAGTTAAAATGTATATACATGTAGTGTTTTAATATGTATTTATACACTTTTGTAAGACTTCAAGACACTTATCAAAATACTTCTACTTAACAAAAATACTTACAATTACATCCTCGTTCAGTTTCATCAACAATTCTACTCGTATGCACCCGTATTCGTACTCGTACAATACACAGCTTTTAGATGTATGTACTATTAGTATATACACTCTAATGATCAGCTCTTAGAAGCCCATGTGAGTCACCTAACACATGTATGAACCATAATTTGGCAACTAGCAAGAAATATCTCATAAAATTACAAAAATATTAGTAATCATTCGTGACTTATTTACATGTAAATAAAATTACACATCCTTTATATCTAATCCATATACCAACGACCAAAAACACCTATAAACACTTTCATTCATCAATTTTCTTCATCAAATTGATCTCTCTCAAGTTCTATCTTCAAGTTCTAGGTGTTCTTCATAAATTCTATAAGTTCTAGTTTCATAAAATCAAGAATACTTCCAAGTTTGCTAGCTTACTTCCAATCTTGTAAAGTGATCATCCAACCTCAAGAAATCTTTTTTATTTACAGTAATATATCTTTCTAATACAAGGTAATACTCATATTCAAACTTTGATTCAATTTCTATAACTCTAACAATCTTATTTCGAGTGGAAATCTTACTTGAACTTGTTTTCGTGTCATGATTCTGCTTCAAGAACTTTCAAGCCATCCAAGGATCCTTTGAAGCTAGATATATTTTTCTCATTTCCAGTGGGTTTATCCACAAAACCTAAGGTAGTAATGATGTTCATAACATCATTCGATTCATATATATAAAACTACCTTATTCGAAGGTTTAAACTTGTAATCACTAGAACATAGTTTAGTTAATTCTAAACTTGTTCGCAAACAAAAGTTAATCCTTCTAACTTGAATTTTAAAATAAACTAAACACATGTTCTATATATATATTATATGCTAACTTAATGATTTAAAACCTAAAAACACGAAAAACACCGTAAAACTGGATATACGCCGTCGTAGTAACACCGCGGGCTGTTTTGGGTTAGTTAAGTAAACACTATGATAAACTTTGATTTAAAAGTTGTTCTTCTGGGAAAATAATTTTTCTTATGAACATGAAACTATATCCAAAAATTATTATTAAACTCAAAATGAAAGTATGTTTTCCAAAATGGTCATCTAGACGTCGTTCTTTCGACTGAAATGACTACCTTTACAAAAACTACTTGTAACCTGTATTTCCGACTATAAACTTATACTTTTTCTGTATAGATTCATAAACTTAAGTTCAATATGAAACCATAGCAATTGGATTCACTCAAAACGGATTTAAAACGAAGAAGTTATGGGTAAAACAAGATTGGATATTTTTACTTGTTGTAGCTACGTGAAAATTGGTAACTAATCTATACAAATCATATCCTAGCTAACTTATATTGTATTATGCATGTATTCTAATATATTATGTAATCTTGGGATACCATAGACATGTATGCAAATGTTTTGACATATCATATCAACCCATCTATATATATTATTTGGAACAACCATAGACACTCTATATGCAGTAATGTTGGAGTTAGCTATACAGGGTTGAGGTTGATTCTAAAAATATATATACTTTGAGTTGTGATCTAGCCTGAGACATGTATACAATGGGTCGTGGATTGGGTCAAGATAATATATATCAATTTATTTCTGTACATCTAACTATGGACAACTAGTTGTAGGTTACTAACGAGGACAACTGACTGAAAATATTTAAAACATTAAAACGTATTAAAAAAAATGTTGTAAATATATTTTGAACATACTTTGATATATATGTACATATTTGTTATAGGTTCATGAATCGACCAGTGGCCAAGTCTTACTTCCCGACGAAGTAAAAATATGTGAAAGTGAGTTATAGTCCCACTTTTAAAATCTATTATTTTTTTTGGGATGAGAATACATGCGATTTTATAAATGTTTTACAAAATAGACACAAGTATGCGAAACTACATTCTATGGTTGGATTATTAAACCGAATATCGCCCTTCAAGTATGGTAGCCTAAGAATTAGGGAAATGGCCCCTAATTGACGCGAATCATAAAGATAGATCTATTGGGCTTAACAACCCCCATTCAAGTTATGGATGGTTTAGTACTTCGAGATTATTATACAGACGAGAGGTTCTGTTTTGGGGATATTCTATGCATTAAGTTAACGTCGGTTACCAGGTGTTCAACATATGAATGATTTTTATCTCTATGCAGTTTGCGAAATGCCTGATAATAGATGTGTTATAAAAATGAAATCTTGTGGTCTATTATTATGATTTAATAATATGTAGGTTAAACCTATAACTCACCAACAATTTTGTTGACGTTTTAAGCATGTTTATTCTCAGGTGATTATTAAGAGCTTCCGCTGTTGCATACTAAATTAAGGTTTTTGTATAATATTGTTTAAAAACTGCATTCGAAGACTTATGTTGATGTGTAATATTATTGTAAACCATTATGTAATGGTCGTGTGAAAAACGCTATATTTTAGATTATCATTATTTGATAATCGTCGTAATATTTTAAAGGTTATGGTTTGTTTTAAAATCGAATGCAGTCTTTGAAAAACGTCTTATATAGAGGTCAAAACCTCGCGACAAAATCAATTAATATGGAACGTTTATAATCAATATGAACGGGACGTTTCATTATTAGCTAAACAACCTTAAATTCCTGCAACTGTCAATAGTAATTCACCTAATACATTAACAAATAATAAGTTAGAAACACAATTTAGTTAACACACAACACATATAACCCCTTAATCCTTACAAGTGCAATTTAACCCTATTGCACTTAACACCAAAAACACACTAGGGGTTATCCCGATAATCACTAATAACTAGTGATTATCATCACAAAACACCATTAATCAAGAAATTGGGTACAAATTAGTCAAAATTAGACCCATATCCTAATTTGACCATTTCAAAGTAAATCTCCAAATTAACTAACAAGATGTGTTCTTATGAACGTCATAGCCATCAAACATAAGTTTATCCTCAAACTATCACCCAAACAACAAGATCAATTTACACAAATTGGTCATTTAAACAAAAACCCACATTCAAGTATTACACACCCAATTACAAGACCCAATAAACCCAAATCTTTAAAATTTGAGGGTTTATCAACACCAATAACCCAAACCATAACCTCATTAATCGAACACAATTTTGGAATTACGGTTTACTTCTTGAGTCAAAACCAAGCTTAGTAGCTGGAGTCACTCAGATGAGCAACAAAATTGGCAGAAATGGTCCCCCTCTTTACCAATTTGCACTACTCACTCTAGGGTTTGCTTTCTCTCTCAAATCTTGGAGCTCTCAAGAAGTCTCTGGAAGTAAAATGAGACTTCCAGCCCCTTTCTAGCTCAATAATCCATTTTTCACATATTTACAATTAAAACCTCGAATTTATAAAATTTACAAAATAGCACATCCTATTCAGCACAGCTGCGCGGCGCGCAACCTTACTGCGCGGCACACAGTACCACTGGTTCAGAAACGAGTGGGCATTAAAAGTTTATGGGTAACCAGGGCTCTCACGTTGTGCACCTAAACTTTCAGCGGTTGGTAGAGGATTTCAATTGTTTTGACCAGTTTCCCTGAGGTTCACGTGTTTGGGGCACCACATAAAGGTAGATTCGGTTGTGTAGTATGGGATATTATCATATTCGGTTGTAGAGAGTAAGTAATGATTTTATTCATAGTGGATGCTCATAAGAGTTACAATGCAAGACTTAAATTTTTAAGAACCGTAGGGATGGTATTTATAGGGATGGTATTTATAGCCTACACAAATACCTCCATTCAATTTAAGGTCCTTTACAATCTACACTATTCATTTTTAGTCCATGGGTCCTAACACTATAGTACATGTCTAGGCTATTGCACATCTTTTACAGGTTCTAAACTAAGCAAAGAAGATCAAAAGAATCAGATTCAAACATTCTCCAACGACTATGCAATGGATACATTTTCAGACCTACAATCATACGGTTGAGGCACGCTCAATGGCGATATGAAGCAATATAACGAGCTGGATCACAAGCTCAATGGCCATATGAAGCGTCTAAGTTGAACCAATATGCACTCAACTAATTCAAAATAAATAAAATTTACAAGATGGGTGACCACTTAGACCATTTTTAAAGGTAGTGGACAAAAGTGGCGTGTTGGGGTGAGGTAGGGGTGAGGTAGGGTGCTTAGCGTTGACGTGGCATTGGTAAATTGGAAAATAATAGGGAGACATGTTCGGTGATTTGTTAAAATATGATTGGAAGTTTGGTGTAAAAAGGATTAAAAGATATTAAAATATATTAAATTATAATATAATAAAATACAAAGAATAGTGGCAGTCATAAAATGCTCGAGTGTTAGAATTAGCACGCCACTAAACAAATGGGTTGAGCACGCCACGCTATAAGCGTGTAACTGACGTATTGGGCCTCGAACACGTCAAACGTTAATCATGGTCTTATAAAAAAATTTCAAATTTTTTGTTTTGTTTAAAAACTGTAACTTTTATAAAACACGAGGCCATAAAAAAATGAGATTGAAAAAGAAAGCTATTTTAGATTGAAGAATGAGATTGAAGTTATAAGAATGAGATATAGTAACTCCAGTATTATATAAAGTTATAAGAATGAGATTGAAGAAGAAAGCTATTTTAGATTCGATCGATTGGTCCGAGATGCACCCTGAAATACTAGAAATCATAGCCAAGAAGCATAATTTGTATCATGAAGATTACATGTCTTTCGCCGGAGTATGTAAATCATGGCGTTCAGCCGCCGTCCGGGCGGCTAACAAGGATCACTACCCCAATGGACTTCCTTCGCGTTTTCCGTCTCTATTTCTTGTAGACAAAAAAGAGGATAATGTTCAAAAAAAGAACTTCTGCTTGCAAACTCCGTCTCTGTTTAATGCAAAGAAAAAAGAGGATGATCATCAAGAATTATTTTGTATCCGTAAGATAATGCTACCAGAAGCAAGTCGTAAGTTATGCATGCCTTCGGGTGGGTGGCTCTTAACTTTCGGAGACGATTATGTTCCAAAACTCATATATCATTTCTCACGTGAAATCATCAATCTCAATCTTCCATACACCTTTTCCGAATTTGGAATTAGCACTTTACAATGGTGTATATTTTTTAGGAAGCTGGTCGTTGTTAAATCATCGTTGGTGGTGATGTTATGCGGACGTTTAGGGACACTAGCGTCTTGTCGGTCTGGAGATGAAAAGTGGACAACTGTCCTTAATGGTTTGGAAGATATCACGCATCACAAGGGGCGTATTTATAGTTTTGGTTATGACCACCGGATCAAAGCTTGTGATGTTTATGAAGGGAATCGTACAATTATGGAAACTGTTTCAACGCTTCCCAAATATCTTTATGGCAGATGGTTCGAAGAATTTGTTTACAGAGCATATTGTTAGAATTATAGTATGTTTAGATTTTTTAATATGAGAAAATGGTTTATAGTTTATTTAGTTTTAAGTGATTAGTTAAATGTATTTAATTAGTGATCACAATTGATGAGGGGTATTTTGGGTAAATATAAATAGGTGAAAAAAGACACTTTTGAAAGTAATGTTTTTATATTAGTGAAATGATTATTGTTGTTGTGTACATCGATTTGGAATGCACCAAGCCTTTTTATAGGCATATTAAGTCGGTGCTAATCCTTCCAGCATCATCTGATTTTTTTTCTTTTCTAATCTAGTAACCTGTACTAAATTACATCATAAATATCTACTATTAAATATCTTTTACTAATAGTTAATTCTAGATAAATCTAGAAATACATTATAGTTTAACACTCCTCCTTAATGTATTTCGGTGTTACTCCAAGCATGTTGCGTAGAAACTCGAACTTGAGTCTTGGTAGTGCTTTAGTAAAAATATCTGCAATCTGCTCTTCTGTCTTGCAGTATTTTAATTCAATATCTTTCTTTGCTGAGACTTCTCGTAGAAAGTGATACTTGATGTCAATATGTTTTGTTCTGCCATGAAACACAGGATTCTTTGCCATCGCAATTGCAGACTTGTTGTCGCAGAAAATTTGTGTAGCGTCATCTTGTTTTTCGCCCATGTCTTCAAGTATTCTTCTTAGCCATATAGCTTGATTAGCTGAGTTTGCGGATGCGACGTACTCGGCTTCGGCTGATGATTGTGCCACTGTTTCTTGTTTCTTTGATGCCCAAGAAAAGACACCAGATCCAAGTGTGAATGTGTATCCAGAAGTACTTCTCATGTCATCCACCGATCCGGCCCAATCACTATCTGTGTATCCATGAAGCTTCGAATCTATAGTAGGCTTGTACCATATTCCATAGTCCATGGTACCTTGCAAGTATCTTAGTATTCTTTTAGAAGCTCCATAATGTATTTGAGTAGGGTTTTGCATGTACCTGGATAGTAGACTGGTTGCGTACATAATATCTGGTCTTGTAGCTGTTAGATAGTGTAGGCTTCCAATGAGACTTCTGAATCTTGAAGCGTCTGCTTTCTCAGATCCATCTTCGTGTCTCATCTTCTCATTGGCAACTAGAGGTGTGGCGACAGTTTTGCAACCGTATAGTTTAAATTTATTCAGGAGATTTTCTGTGTATTTCTTTTGGCATATGAAGATGCCTTCATTTTCTTGACTGATTTCGATGCCAAGAAAATAGCGCATCAATCCAAGGTCGCTCATCTCGAACGTTTTCATCATGTCTTCTTTAAACTCTTGTATCATTCTCTCATTGTTTCCAGTATATATTAGATCATCGACATACAAGGAAATAATGAGAGTGTCAGAGTTACCTTGGGTTTTGATGTAGAGTGTAGGTTCACTTTGACTCCTCCTGAATCCTGAGCTTGTGAAGTAGCTGTCAATACGACTGTACCATGCGCGTGGCGCTTGTTTAAGTCCATACAAGGCTTTCTTGAGTTTCAGGACTTGGTCTTCTTTCCCTTTTTGAATAAACCCTTGTGGTTGTTCTACGTAAATTTCTTCTTCTAGAAATCCATTTAGAAAGGCTGATTTCACTTCTAGTTGGTGAATCTTCCACCTTCGTTGAGCTGCTAATGCCACAAGAGGTCTTATAGTATCCAGTCGTGCTACGGGTGCGAAAGTTTCGTTGTAGTCGACTCCAGGCTGTTGTGAATAGCCTTTAGCTACTAGCCTTGCTTTATGTTTTTGTATAGAACCATCAGGATTGAGCTTTGTTTTGTAAACCCACTTTACTCCAATGATTTCTTTATTTTCTGGAGGATCAAATAACTCCCACGTGTTGTTTTTCTCGATCATTCTTATTTCTTCGTTCATAGCAGTCACCCATTTTTCATCTTTGGCTGCAACTTCATAGCTTTCAGGTTCTATAGTTGTAAAGTTGCAAGTCTCGTATATCTCTGCTAACGCTTTGACTCTTCCAGGTGTTGACTCTGGACTTGACTAGTCTTGCGCCAAAGGTAATCTTGTTGATGGAGAAGTTGGTGTAGTAGGGCTTGTTTCACCGGTACTTTCTTGTTGTTCAGAATGCTCAACTTGTAGTAGTTGTTGGTCTGGAGTTTCCATAGATATCCGAGGCAGATATGTTTGTTTTTCAACTTTGTCCTTTTCCCAGTTCCAAGAAGCGTCTTCATCAAACTCCACGTTTCGGCTGATCACGATGTTATTAGTCTTCAGGTTATAGACTCGGTAGCCTTTAGACTGTGTGCTGTAGCCCAAGAATATTCCTTTTTGTGATTTTTCTGATTTTTCTTGGAGCTTGTGACGTTTCTCCTTTGGAATATGGATGTTTCGCTGATGGTTTCCTTCCGTTCCATGCCTCAATTGGAGTCTTGTTTTCTACGGCTTTCGTTGGACAGCGATTCAATATATATACAGCTGTGTATACAGCTTCAGCCCAGAAACTGTTTGGAAGGCCTTTTTAATGTATCATTGTTTTGGCCATTTCCATTACAGTTCTATTTTTGCGTTCAGAGACACCATTTTGCTTAGGGGCGTAACCAACAGTGAGTTGGCGTTTAACTCCTTCATCTTCGCAAAATTTGTTAAATTGTGTAGAGGTATATTATTTTCCTCTATCACTCCTTAGTGTCTTTATATAATGGCCAATACTTTTTTCAACGAAGTTCTTGAACTTCTTGAATATCGTAAATACTTCTGATTTTTCACGCATGAAATAAACCCACGTCATTCTAGAATAATCATCAATGAATAGAATAAAGTACCTGTTTTGGTTAAGAGATGGGGTCCTCATTGGTCCACAAACGTCAGTGTGCACCAGCTCTAGTATACCTTTCGCTCTCCAAGCTTTATCACGAGGGAAAGGTTTTCGATGTTGCTTGCCCATCATACAGCTTTAACACGTGTCGGTGATCTCTTCTATGTTTGGCAAGTCTCTCATCATATTCTTTTGTTGGAGGGTTTTTAGTGCGTGAAAGTTAAAGTGGCCAAATCTTCGATGCCATAGCCATGATTCTTCGACTTGAACTTTCATGGTCGTGCCTCTGATATACTCCCAACGAAGCGGAAAGTTGCGATTTTCCATTGGCACTTCAGCTATTAATTTGTAGTTGTTTTTCTTGTCACGAATAACACATGAATTTTCTTCGAAGAGTAAAGAGTAGCCGTGCTCCATCATTTGTCCAACACTTAGCAAGTTACTTGCTAAGCTTGGTACTAGAAGAACGTCATTAACAGATCGAGTGGCGTTATTAGTTTGAACAGTAATTGTACCTTTGCCTTTAGTGTTAACAAGCGATCCATTCCCAAGTTTGACGCGAGACTTGACGAAGGTGTTGATACTATGAAATAGCTTCTCATCTCCTGTCATGTGATTGCTGCACCCACTGTCGATGAACCAAGTGTCGTCGTTTAGTTCATTTGCAGCATGACAAGCATAGAATAGCTGATTGTTATTCTCGTGCATATCTTCTTTTTCTTCGGTGTAATTAGCCCGATGATTTTGTTTTAAACGACAATCTTTTTCGAGATGTCCAAATCTTCTACAATTATTGCACTGTGGATTGCCTTTATGAAAGCAATCTTTCTCCAAGTGGTTTGTCTTTTTGCAAATACCACATGGAGGATAGCTTTTTCTTGATTGATCGAACCCGGTTCTGGGTTTTTCTCCTCCTCTCGATTTTTCTTCAAAAATTCTTTTCCCCCCATTATTATATTTTTTAGACCCTAATTTGAGTTTAGACTGAAAGGCACTTTCAAGTGAGTTTTCACTACGCCGACTCAGTCTAGCCTCATATGCTTCAAGAGAGCCAATTAATTCCGTTACTGACAGAGTCTCGATGTCTTTTGACTCTTCAATAGCGGTAATGACATGATCGTATTTTTCTGTCATACTGATAAGTATTTTTTCTACGATCCTTTTATCAGTTATGTTATCTCCATAGGCTCTCATTTGATTTACTATTTCTTTAATTCTAGAATAGTAATCTTTTACGGTCTCAATCTCTTTCATATTTAAATTTTCAAAATCTCTCCTTAGAGTTAGTAGTTTGACGGATCTCACCTTGACATTTCCTTGAAATTCTTCTTAAAGAATCTTCCACGCCTCTTTGGCTGTCGTAGCTCCCATGATTCGTGGAAAGATAGACGGCGTCAAGGCTTGTTGGATGTAACCTAGAGCGGCAGCATTTCTTACAACATTTTTGTTGTATTTTTCCCGTTCTTCCGCGGACAGAGTTTCGTCGTCTTTTGGATTTGTAAACCCGACTTCGACAATATCCCACAAGCTTTGTGCTTGGAAATATGTCTTCATTCGGATACTCCAAAAATCATAGTTGTCGCCATCAAAGATGGGGACGGGAATATTGTATGCACCAACGGTAGTCATGGTGTACACGAACGAACGCCCAAACAGCTCTTGATACCACTTGTTAGAATTATAGTATGTTTAGATTTTTTAATATGAGAAAATGGTTTATAGTTTATTTAGTTTTAAGTGATTAGTTAAATGTATTTAATTAGTGATCACAATTGATGAGGGGTATTTTGGGTAAATATAAAATAGGTGAAAAAAGACACTTTTGAAAGTAATATTTTTATATTAGTGAAATGATTATTGTTGTTGTGTACATCGATTTGGAATGCACCAAGCCTTTTTATAGGCATATTAAGTCGGTGCTAATCCTTCCAGCATCATCTGATTTTTTTTCTTTTCTAATCTAGTAACCTCTACTAAATTACATCATAAATATCTACTCTTAAATATCTTTTACTAATAGTTAATTCTAGATAAATCTAGAAATACATTATAGTTTAACACATATATTGTGGGATTGAAAGACAATGGGTTGTTGGTGGTTTTCAGGGGAAGAGTATATGATGGGTTTGAACATGACTTATGTAGAATAATTTACAAGACATCGAGTTTCAGGGTTTTCAAGTATGATTTAGATATTGAAGAATGGTCTGAAGTAGAGGATTTGGGTACAAAAGCTTTGTTTGTGGGATATGGTAAGTCGTTTTGGATGGAGGAGGACAATAGAGCAGTGATAAAGAAGAATTGCATCTATTTTACTCATGATGTTTGTGACCTTAATGGTGCAAGCGTAAACGCTAAGTGTGTAGAGAGAGATATGGGGGTGTACCATATGTCTAGTGGAACCATTGAACCTCTCTTTCATGGAGAGTCACGTAGTCACTTTACGCTACCAATATGGATTCAACCTGTCTAAACTTTATTTAGGATGTTTCTTTTTGTTGCTCTGGCCCAATATGATGTAGCCCTCAAGGGAATAATCCTACAACTATGGTGACTGTTTCAACGTTGCCTAATGATCGTTATGGTGAATGGCCATTAGAAAAATATATTTACAGAGGATATATTGTGGGATTGGAAAACAATGGGTTGTTGGTGGTTATTAGGGAAGGAGTGTAAGATGTAGTCAAGGATGACTTAGGTTGTGAAATTTACAAGACAACGAGTGTATTTGGGTAACAAAGCTTTGCTTGTGGGATACGCTTATGATGTTTCTTAAGAGAAACACCCAACAATGGGTTTACACGACAATGAGTTGGTGGAAGACAATGGGTAGTAGTTACTAGACAAGTACTGTATAATTATTGAACAGAGCATATATTTTGGTTCAAAATTGGAACAGAGCATATATTTTGGGATTGGAAGACAATGGGTTGTTGGTGGTTACTAGAAAAGTACTGTATAATAAGTTTTGTGGGATATGGTCAGTCGTTTTGTGATTACAATGGTGGCTGGATCACAAATGTCGAAGGGAAGGTTATAGGGGTGTACCATATGTCTACTCACTTTTCTCCACCAATTTGGCTTCAGCCTGTGTATATGATTTATATATAGTGTTAAATACATGTCTCATTTTAATTATATCTGTTTTTTTATATACAAAATCAAGTAATTAAATTTGTTATGTTTGACGAACGTTAATGAATCAGTGGAGATTTCTTTTGTATGGTGTTCGCAATTGCAATTAACTAATTCTGAATACCAGTATGTATATATTTCTCAGGTCACTCACTATCTTCGAATTGTTTTTTTTACATGACTACATATATATCTCAGCAATCGAAATGGATCTATGTTACTGTCTGAGTTTGTATTCATTCAGAATATAAATATAATGGTTCTGAAAGTACCTTGACAGCTCTTGTAGTCTTGTTCTTGCTATGGCCTAATGTGATGTATCCCTTTCATGTTTTTCAACCTCAAAAAATTACTCATTTTGAGTTCTGCAGAATCCATTACTTTTCACCTAAAAAAATCATAGAGAAACTGAATTTGTGAAGTTAGTACATGTAATAAAAAAATATAAAAGAACTTAACAAATTTTCTCATGAAAGAATTTTGAAGGCTTATTATTTCAGGGCCCAAATTACTCATATACTTTCAGAATCTTGACTGTTTGAAACTGATAATGAATTTACCCAAAATGTAGCTTCAACATCTTCCAAAAAATTTACTGATAGTGATATCAAACAATGTTGAAAACATTTGGATTCTGTATCTAAAACCTTTCATAACCAGGTAAAACAAGTTTATATTGTAGTTACTCTATCGCTTGAAACAATATTGGAATTAAAGACCCATTTGGAAAGACATTGATTAGTGTAGAAATCGAGTATGAAAACAGATAATCGGATTGGTTCCTGAATCGTGAACCACTTTCCTAATTAACAAGCTTTGGGTTAACACGAAATCCTAATTGAGATAAGACAAGAACGATTTTGTTTCCAGACATGAAGAAATCAAAATCACGAATTAGAGAGTTTGTGTGTTTTATGTGTTAATGCAAAATGCCAAAAACGTTTTTGGAAAAAACTTGATATATTGGCAGCTGGCATTTGAAAGGTTATGACCTTTCATTTAAGCGGGAAAAGCTGCCCATTGGACCCCGCCAGGGGCGCTGCCCCTTGGACCCCACAATTTGTGCAATAGTTAGTAGCTAACTTTTACGGGCGTGTACTCCACACTCTCCGAACCCGTTGTTAAGTATAACTAGCTAATTCTTGCATTCAAGTAAATCCCAAATCACTAAAATGTATATTGGATGACACTATCACCAACAAATCCCCCCGTTTTAGTGTAATCTTTGATTTACTAAAATAATGAAACAAACAGAACAAACTAATTCATAAATGAAAATATCCATGAGGTAACGGAGAATCAAAATTTTCACAGAAATGAAGAAAGAAAGAAGTCAAAATTTTCACCCGACAAGAGGTCGCGGGAGAGGCTACACAAGTAGAAGGCTAAGGTATGACAATTCTCAAACCAAATGCTATAATTGTCATAAATTTGGCCACTATGCTTCGGAATGCGAGAAGTCAAACAATTACGTGCAAGAAAGAGCAAATTTAGTGCAAGAAGATACTGAAGCCGTGAAAAACACTTTGTTACTAGCATGCAAAGGTGAAGATAACGGAGAATCAAATTTGTGGTATCTCGACACGGGTGCAAGCAACCATATGTGCGCTGACAAAAACATGTTTGTGGAGTTAGACGAGGTAATTAGTGGAAATATCACCTTCGGAGATTCCTCTAAAGTCCCGGTTAAAGGCAAAGGTAAGATTCACATCCGCTTGAAAAATGGAAGGCATCAATTTATCGCTAACGTGTATTATGTGCCCAATATGAAAACGAATATACTGAGTATTGGACAAATCTTAGAGAAAGGCTATGATATTCACATGATAAATCGTACCCTTTCTTTAAGAGACCAAAAAAGAGGTTTGATTGCTAAGGTGCCAATGTCAACGAATAGGATGTTCATGCTAAATATTCAACATGACATTCCAAGATGTTTAAAAGCATGTTTCAAAGATAATTCTTGGCTTTGGCACATGAGATACGGGCACTTAAATTTTGGAGGCTTAAAATTATTATCAAGTAAAGGAATGGTGAAGGGTTTACCTCCAATTAATCATCCGGATCAAATATGTGAGGGATGCCTTCTAGGAAAGCACTTCCGAAACAGTTTTCCAACAGAAGCTTCTAGTAGAGCGAAGAAACCTCTAGAACTTATTCACACGGATGTGTGTGGACCCATAAGCCCACCATCTTTTGGTAAAAATAGATATTTTCTTCTATTCATTGATGATTTTAATCGAAAGACATGGGTCTATTTTCTAAAAGAGAAGTCGGAAGCTTTTGAAATGTTCAAGAAGTTTAAAGCATTTGTGGAGAATCAAAGTGGTCTCACCATAAAGGCGATGAGATCCGATCGTGGAGGAGAGTTCACATCCAAGGAATTCAAGGAATTTTGCGACAACAATGGGTTACGACGTCCTCTAACTCTTCCGTATTCACCTCAACAAAATGGTGTTGCGGAAAGAAAAAATAGGACCATTCTTGATATGGCCCGGAGTATGTTAAAGAGCAAAAGGATGCCTAAGGAATTTTGGGCTGAGGCAGTAGACTGTGCGATCTATCTTGCAAATCGCTCGCCCACTAGAAGCGTCAAGAACAAATCGCCCATTGAAGCTTGAAGTGGAAGGAAGCCCGGCATCTCACACCTTCGAGTGTTCGGAAGTGTGTCATATGCTCATGTGCCAGATTAGAAGAGGATGAAGCTCGATGATAAAAGCGAGAAACTCATATTCGTGGGCTATGACTCAAGTTCGAAGGGTTACAAGCTATACAATCCAAAGAATGGTAAAGTAATCTCAAGTCAAGACGTGGTGTTCGATGAAGAAGCAACATGGGATTGGAATGTTCCCAAAGAGGAGAACTACGACTTTCTCCCTTATCCATTCGAAAGTACTGTAAGGAATGAAGAATATCTAGAAGTTCAAGAACCTTCTAGTACAATATCTCCGCACTCTCCACGTACTCCAACCACTACACCTAATGAAGTGACACCAACATCAGGAGGAGAATCAAGTAGGCTACAACATCACACAAGGAGCATTGAGGAGTTGTACGAGGTAACACAGCCTATGGAGGATCTATCATTGTTCTGCCTTCTTGTCGATTGTGAGTCAATAAGCTATGAACACGCAACAAAAAGTCAAAAGTAGAAACGTGCTATGGACTAAGAGATTCAAGCAATCGAGAAGAATAATACGTGGGATCTTGCCACACTACCAAAGGGACATAAGGCTATTGGTGTAAAATGGGTGTACAAGGCCAAGAAGAATTCCAAAGGTGAAGTTGAAAGATATAAGGCAAGCTTGGTGGCGAAGGGATATAGTCAACGAGCCGGCATAGACTATGACGAGGTATTTGCTCCCGTCGCTTGTCTAGAAACTATAAGATTGATAATCACACTTGCGGCTCAACATAATTGGAAGATTTATCAAATGGATGTCAAATCCGCGTTCCTTAATGGCCACTTAGAAGAAGAAGTCTATATAGAACAACCTTTGGGATACATCGTGAAAGGCCAAGAGAATAAGGTGCTAAAATTGAAAAAGGCCTTAGACGGGTTGAAGCAAGCACCTCGGGCATGGAATAGCAGGATAGACAAGTATTTCTAACAGAATGACTTTACGAAATGCCCCCATGAGCATGCCCTCTACACCAAAGTTAGCAATGATGGAGATGTTATGATTGTGTGCCTATACGTGGAGGACTTGATATTCACCGGTAGTAATCCTAAAATGTTTGAGGAGTTCAAGAAAGCAATGGTTCGGGAGTTCGAGATGACCGACATTGGACTTATGGCTTACTATCTTGGGATCGAGGTGAAACAAAAGAAAGAAGGAATATTTATATCCCAAGAAGGTTATACGAAGGAGGTGCTGAAGAAGTTTAAGATGAATGACTGCAAGTCAATGAACACAACGTTGGATTGCAATCTCAAATTGTCAAAAGATGATGAAGGATACTTGGTGGACCCAACACAATACAAGAGTTTGGTTGGAAGTCTGAGGTACCTAACCTGAACGAGGCCAGATATTCTCTACGGAGTTGGACTAGTAAGTCGATACATGGAAGCACCTACAATAAATCACTTGAAGGCGGCCAAGAGGATACTTCGCTACGTCAAAGGTACGATTGACTATGGCCTGTTTTATTCGCCTTCTGAGCACTTCAAGCTAGTTGGATACAGTGATAGTGATTGGGCTGGAGACATAGATGATCGTAAGAGTGCGAGTGGTTTCGTGTTCTATATGGGAGATACGGCGTTCACATGGAGCTCGAAGAAGCAACCCATTGTGACTCTGTCAACGTGCGAAGCCGAGTTTGTAGCAGCAACATCGTGCACCTGTCATGCAATAAGGCTCAGGAAGTTACTAAATGAGCTTAAGTTTTTCCAAAAGGAAGCTACAGAGATATATGTGGATAACAAGTCTGCGATTGCTCTAGCAAAGAATCCAGTCTTCCATGATCGAAGCAAACACATCGATACAAAATACCATTACATAAGGGAGTGTGTAACAAATAAAGAGGTGCAGATAAAGTACGCAAAGTCACTTGACCAAGTCGCTGATATTTTCACAAAGCCCCTAAAACACGAGACATTTCAGAGATTACGGAATATGCTCGGAGTGACGAAATCAAGTTTAAGGGGGGCTGTTGGAAACTAAACTTGATTGTGGGCTATTTGTTTTGGATTTGGGCTTGCAAGTATACAACTATTTTGGATCAAGATTATAGCCCATTATGTAGAAACTTCTTGTAATATGTAGTAGTGAAAGTGTGTAGAATGTGTGTAGAATAATCTTGTAAAATATCTAAGTCTAGAATTATCATGAGAATACTTAGGAAATATCTAGATATTAGATGATGAAGTATTCTAAACTAGTCCATGGTGTAGTATAAATAGATGGATTCACCTCTCATTTGAAATCAAGCAACAAAGCAAAGCAAATCAAGTAATAAACAAAGCCTTCAAGATCAATCAAACATCTAAATCATCAATCATCTCTTCTACAAATAATATACACATAACCTCTTATTTCTAACAAAATTCACCAACATTACATTTTTTTGTTAAAAAATAAAGCAAACATTAGTGAACCTCCGAACGCTTTTGACATAAAAAAAGGCACTATTTTTACATGCATTTAACCAACCCTCCTCCCACACTTGAATCTTCTAATCCCTCCCGAAGTCAACACGAACAGAAAAGTCAAAATCAAACTTAATTTTCAATCTAAGCTTAAACGTGTGAATCTAAACACGAATCTACTGCTGTAATCGTCTAGAATTAATCTATTATACTCTAGTACCAGTTATAAACAACTAATTCGTGCTAATTCATCTAACATGATGATTCAATGTGCACGTATACGCACAGAGAATGAACATTGATGTTTTTTTAGTAAATGATTTATCGTCAAATGTATTACAAATTCACGCAGCTTCTTGAACTACTCTAATCTCGTGTTTTGTTATTGATTGATAGAATTTTTTTTAAATTTTAGTTACGAGAGTGTTTACCACTAAAGCTTGGCTTGAGTGCTATGAGAGTGGTATTTAACTTGGAGTATTGTCAACTCATGTTTGATTCTCATTCCAAACAGGGAGTTTTCAACCTTTGATAATACTGTCAACATCAATGCGATTTGAGATCTCTGGGAGGTGTTCCAAACCTTCGATAGTACTGTCAACATCGTCGCGAATTGAATTTTCTCCTAACGCGTATGTAAGTGATAAATGAGAGGATTCGATGCCGATATCGTCGTTCAAAAAAAGCTATTATAGCAAATGTTGAAAATGTATGTAAAATAATGGGGGAGGAGAGAATTTAGACAACTTGTAGTGGTGGAGGTTGCTTTGGGCTGTTGGTGGGTTGTTCGAGATAGTTGACGATCACGTGATAAATGTGTTGAGATGAAGGTGAGTAGTGGATGATGTGTTGGGGTGATATGTTAAAATATAATTGAAATTTTGATAAAAAAGATGGATTAAAAGTGTTAAAATAAAATTAAAAATTATAAAAACAAACAACACGCGACAACCATTTTGTATGCTACTGCACAACACGGAAAGAAGTTTTGCCACCAACACGTTGCGCTACGGCGTGTTACGTACACGTCGTAGCGCTACAGATGTGCATGGTACAGAAAAAACAAAAAGAACCCGAGGATCTTACAGAACCGGAAAGAATCGAGCATTCCCAAAGAGTTTCGGTACGGTCCATGGCCCTTAACTTATATATTTTTTGGTCTACGGTATGGGAAGAACTGAAACCTGAAAAAAAAAAAAAACTGAAAACGTACCGAACCATTTTTACAATCTAGTTTTTTTTTTTTTTTTTTTTTTCACTTTATCGTTTTATTTTCCAATGTGTACAGTCACTAATTGATATAGCGATCCATTTTTTTCACTTTATTTTTTTTTTGATTTTATTTACAGTCTCTAATTTTATTCATATAACCGCAAAAGTACATGTACAATAGAGATCCATGGCTTTTGTGACATTTGTCATGCAACAAAGTGAAATAGCGGGTGTTGGAGTGAGTCCCTTCATATTATGCCCGGCAAAGTAAACTCAAACTTATTTTTTTTTTTTTTTTTTTGAACGGCAATATTTGAATCAGTGTATCATTTATTTCAACGACACTCATTAAACTTTTAAAAATAGGTTTAATAGGTTTTTCCAAAACTCATATGAGTCTTAGACAAATTAAATGAATGGGTCCATTGGGTTTAAATGCAAAACGTCCAATTAATAGTAACACGTCCAACAAGTCTTGTATATGGGTCCAAAGGGTCTTGTGTTTCAGTTTCAATTTTCAATTTTGTGTTTTCGTTTCAGTTTTTCAGTTTCACGTTATAGTTTCGATTTACAGTATCATGTTTCAGCTTCACTTTCGTGTTTCAGTTTTTGTTTTTTAGTTTCGCGTTTCAATTTCAGTTACACGTTTCAGTTTTAGTTTTGCGTTTCAGTTTCCAATTTCGCGTTTCAGTTTCACTTTTGAGTTTCAATTTTAGTTTTTTTAGTTTCGTGTTTTCGTTTAAGTTTTGTATTTTCGTTTCAATTTTAAGTTTAGCGGTTCAGAATTTAGTTTTGCTTTCAGGCTCGCGTTTCATTTTTAGTTTTGCGTTTCAGCTTCCAATTTCGCATTTTAGTTTTAGTTTTGCGTTTCAGTTTTCAGCTTCAATTTCGCGTTTCAGCTTCCAACCCGTTTGGACCCAATCCGTTCGACCCGTTTGAAAAATTGAGACCCGTTCGACCCATGACCCGTTTTGACCGAACCCGTTTGAGTCTCGACCCACCCGACCAGACTCGACCCGACCCGTTTGCCACACATACCTCGTACACACAATATATATTAGATAGATAATTATGTTATAATTATACACATAGTATGCAATATGGGAATGGCACAACAGGTAGCCCAGCAACTGTGCAGAAAGGTTGCAAAGCTACACAACATCTCAAGTTCCAAGTAATTTTAAAGCAATTACTTTTATTTATTTTTGTGAACTTGTCCAACTAAAAATATAACGGCTCATTTTTCTATTAAAAAAAGCCCAATTAGAGAAAAAAATAAAATGAACCCAATAAAAAATATAGGGTTTTTTTTCCGTAAACTATATTCGGAACCTATATATACTATATAGGTACAAGTGCACGATATTTCATGATTTCAGATCATCCAATTCGTAGGGTTTTAAGTCGATCGTACTCGTAAGAGTTTATCTTAAAATTCCTGTATTGTATTAACTTATGGAATTGAAGAAGAAAGAGATGCGTGCCCTTTTCAATTCGATTGATTGGTCTGAGATGCTACCAGAAATACTTGATATGATAGCCAAGAAGCATAAGATATTGTATCATGAAGATTACATGTCTTTCGCTGGAGTATGTAAATCGTGGTGTTCAGCCGCCATCCGGGTTGCTAACAAGGACCGCTACCCCAATGGTCTTCCTTCCCGTTTTCCATGTCTATTGCTTTTAGACAAAAAACAGGGTTATGATCGTAAAAGGTACTATGTGCAGACTAGACCGTCTCTATGTCATGATAGAGAGAAAAAAGATGAGGATGATCATCTACAATTGTTTTGTCCCTTAAACAAGAACATCCGTAAGATAAGTCTACCTGAAGGACGTGGTAGGTTATGCATTTCTTCGGGTGGGCGGCTCTTAACTATCGGATCCGATTATGTTCCAAAACTCATTAATCCTTTTTCACGTGAAATTATTTATCTTCCAAACATATGCACCTTTCCAGAATTCAGATGGACTTCAAATACTAGTATAGGTTTCAAGAAGGTAGCCCTTGTTGAATCATCATCGTTGGTGGTGGTACTGTTTTGGGGATGTTCGGTGAAATTGAAGTATTGTCGGATTAAAGATGGAAAGTGGAGAGATATCGATGATGTTGATGATGATTATGATGATGATGATGATTATGATGATGATGATGAGGAGTTACTAGATATCACTTATCACAAGGGTCGTATTTATAGTTTTGGTTCTACCCACAAGATCAAAGCTTGTGATGTTTCTGAAGAGAATAATCCTACAACTATGGTAAATGTTTCAACGCTGCCCGAAGATCTTTATGTGGAATGGATGGAACAATTTTCTGACAGAGGATATATTGTGGGATTGGAAGACGATAATGGGTTGTTGGTGGTTATAAGACAAGTAACTTATGATAATATTAAGGATGGCGGGGCATACAATACAACGAGTTTCAAGGTTTTCAAGTATGATTTAAATAGTGAAGAATGGTCGGAAGTAAAGGATTTGGGTTCAAAAGCTTTGTTTGTGGGATATGGTCAGTCGTTTTTGATTGAAAAGGACACTAGAGGAGGGGTGATCAAGGGTAATTGCATATATTTTACTGATGATGCTTGGGATATGGCCGGTGTGGGCGGAGGGAGAGATATGGGGGTGTACCATATGTCTAGTCAAACCGTTGAAGCTCTCTTTCACGGAGAGTCAGATAGTCATTTTACACTACCAATCTGGATTCAACCCTTCTAATTTTTTACTTTTAGTGTTACATGAATAAAATTTTGTTCCATCTTAACTCCATTATTCAAAATAAAGTTACTCAGTTTAGATTTTTTTTGTATAGTATTTGCAATCTTAACTGATACCAGAATAATGTCGAATTGTTTTTGACATGACTAGACACCACAACAATTAATCGAGATGGATCTATGTTTCTGTCTATATTAATGTGCAGTGTTTTGATATTCATTTATTCGAAATTTAATTAATGGTTCTGAAATTATGAATTCAACTTGTTCTGTCAATTAATAACGTGTTCGTGTTCGTATTCATTAGGAATTTGGCAGCTCTTGTTCTTGCTCTGGCCCAGTATGATGTAGCCCTTTCATGTTTATGAAACTTCAAAAAAGTGATATTCCACTTATTTGATTCTGCAGATTACATTATTTTCTACCTAAAACCAACATAAAGAAAATGCATTAGCGAAGTTAAAGATACCAGTACTGATATTAGAAATATATCAAACGAGTTTTCAAATATTGTCATTAAGAGAATCTTTGAACGCTCATTATTTCAGGGCGTACATTCGTCATTTACTTTCAGAATCTTGACTCTACCCAAACTTTAGCTTCAACATCTTCTAAGCAGTTTATGTATATGGATATCGAACAACATTAAGAATTCTAGATTATGTATCTAAAAAACCTTTCTTGGGTTGGTACAAGAAGTTTATATCGTAGTTGCTCGACTAGCTACTTGAAACAATAGCAGAATTAAATTGTATTGCAAGCAGAGTTTAAATTCACTGCACATTATTAACGCTAAGGGACCATCTTCCCTATGCTCAGGTTGGGTTGGGTTTGAGTCGGGTCAAAACTGGTTTGGATCAAACTGGGTCAGAATTTTAAACGGGCCTAATGGGTTGGGTCAAACCCAGGTCAGGTTGTGTCAGGTCCAGACTCATTTTTACCCTTACAATATTTTTTTTTTAAAAGCAGAGTATATTTATACATACAAACTGTATATGTAGTTATGTATGTAAGGATATTAGGACCCAAAACAACGCAAGTGATTCAACAAGATCACTCACCGATAGTAATTCTACAAGATTACTAACCCACTTAATGAACGAAAGATTATAAATGCAAGAAATGTAAATCGACACAAGAGATAACGTGGTTATATGCAATCGTTGTGATTGCTTTAGTCCACGGACCAACTAGAGAATGTATTTACTGAATATTTGTGGTGTGTTTACAATGAGTTACAAGAGGGTCTATTTATAGAATGATTTAAGGAGTAAGCTAAAAAACAATTCCTTGAAGCTTCATGTGAATTTCCTGACAGCTTCATGGAGGCTACATGTGAGTTTCCTGACAGCTTCGTGGAAGCTACATGTGAATTTCCTCACAACTTCGTAGAAGCTACATGTGAGTTTCCTAACAACTCCGTAGAAGCTACATGTGAGTTTCCTGGAAAGCTTCATGTGAGTTTCCTGGAATTTTCCCTCTAATTGTTTAAAGTTCTCCATATCTCCAACAATCTCCCACTTGGAGACTTTGAACAAACTCAACCTTCGTCAACCCAAAATATCAACGATCTAACGAAGAACGTTAAACCACCATTATACTACCAAATTCCATTTGGGACACGCACACTCAACACATACTTCGGATGAGCAGACTTTCGATACAAGGTCTTCAACACTACTTGTTAGAATTGAAACATTAACTCTCTAATTCTCTAGTTGGGGTCTTCTCTCATCAATTCATTAGAAGACCAATTGAGGTAATGCAAAACCTCAATTTCTCTGTCGTAACAACCTTAGTAAACATATCAACAGGATTCTTCGTACCAAGGATTTTCTCCAATAATAAAGTACCATCATTGATAATGCTAAAAACGAACATATATTTCCTAGCATTATCCCTCAAGAAAGACAAGCTTTTAGTTGCAACTGTTCTATTTACAAGTGATATTCATTTAAATAATAAAAGGTGAAGACAAAAGACAGATTCGACGAATTGAAGACGCAAACGACCAAAAAGCTCAAAAGTACAAAATACAATCAAAGTGGTTCCAATTATTGATGAGAAACGTCTCAAAATTACAAGAGTACAAGATGCGAAATGCAAAGTACAAGATATTAAATTATACGCAAGGATGTTCGAAAATCCGGAACCGGGACCAAAGTCAACTCTCAACGCTCGACGCAACGGACTAAAAATTATGAGTCAACTATGCACATGAATATAATATAATATATAATTAATTCTTAAAATTAATATACATACTATATTATATATTATAAACGTCGGCAAAGAAAGAAACAAACTCTTGCGAGCTGGAAAAAGTGGCCATGCGATCGCATGGCCTGGAAGTACATTTTCCATGCGATCGCATGGCAGTAGGTGACAGGCCACATCTATAAATTTCACAGTTTTTGAGCAAATATATCCATCTTTTTCTTTCCTTTCTCTCACTCGTATACATATATATATATATATATATATATATATATATATATATATATATATATATATATATATATATATATATATATATATATATATATATATATATATATATATATATATATATATATTATAATTTTAATTTTAATTCTAATTCTAATAATAAGGGAATGTTAGCGAATGTTGTAAGGGTGTAAGTCGAAATTCTGTCCGTGTAACGCTACGCTATTTTTAATCACTGTAAGTTATGGTTAATGTTATTTTTAAATTAATGTCTCGTAGCTAAGTTATTATTATGCTTATTTAATGCCGAAGTAATCGTGATGTTGGGCTAAATATTAAAATTGGGTAATTGAGCTTTGAACCATAATTGGGGTTTGGATAATTGAACGACACTTGTGGAAATTAGACTATGGACTATTAATGAGTTTTATATTAACTAAATGATACCTCGTTGATTTAATATATAGACTTATAATTTGACGTATTTATATATAACCACATACGCTTGACTGGGTACGGTGGGCGGGATATCTATAAATACCAATAATTGTTCATTTTACCGGACACGGAACTGGATTAATAGTTAATAGACTTGTTGAAATAGGGGTGTATTACATTCAAGGGTAATTGGTGTAATTGTTAACAAAGTAGTAAAACCTTGGACTACACGCAGTCGATAACCTGGTGTATTCATTAAACAAAGTATTAAGACCTTGTTACAAATCGAATCCCCAATTAGTTGGAATATTTGACTTCGGGAATAAGAATAATTTGACGAAGACTTTCGCACTTTATGATTATGACTGATGGACTATTATGGACAAATCCGTATGGACATATCGAATAATCCAGGACAAAGGACAATTAACCCATGGTAATAAAACTAAAATCAACACGTCAAACATCATGATTACGGAAGTTTAAATAAGCATAATTTATATATTTCATATTTAATTGCACTTTTAATTATCGCACTTTTATTTACTGTCATTGTATTTAATTGCACTTTTAATTATCGTACTCTTTAATTATCGCAATTTTATTTATCGTACTTTTAATTATCTCAATTTCATTATCGTTATTTACTTTACGCTTTAAATTAAGTTAAATTTAATATTTTACATTAGGTTTTAACTGCGACTAAAGTTTTAAAATCGACAAACCGGCCATTAAACTGTAAAAACCCCCCTTTTTATAATAATAATAATATTACTTATATATTTTTGTATTTTTACAAATATAGTTTTAAAAATATAGCGTTAAACTTGGCGAGTTCTCTGTGGACGAACCGGACTTACTAAAAACTACACTACTGTACGATTAGGTACACTGCCTATAAGTGTTGTAGCAAGGTTTAGGTATATCCACTCTATAAATAAATAAATCATTTGTGTAAAATTGTATCGTATTTAATAGTATTTCCTTGTAAAATTAATACTATTTCATATACCCCTCGCATAACATCAAGTATTTTTGGCGCCGCTGCTGGGGAAAGCTAAAACGCCGGAAGCGCAACGCTAAATATAAAAAAAAAGATTTTTATAAAGTTCCTTTTTTGTAAAAATATACGTTTTAATTATTAAAAACCAAAAATATAAAAAAGAAAAACAAAATCTATATATTTGTTATTAAGAGTTGTTAAAAATTTATAAAAGTATTTTTATTTTAGTTTTTAAAATTAAATTTTTATTTAAGTTATTTAATTTTTTATTTAAATTAAAACAGAAAAACAGAAGAAAAAAAATAAAAGAAATCAAACGGCCCGGTACTGTAGCAGCCCAGCTCTGGCCCGAAACCCTAGCCCATGCGATCGCATGAGCCCGAAGGCAAAAATTCATGCGATCGCATGAACATGCCTGACACGCCAGGTTTGACCTAATTCAGCATTAATTACGGAGTATATTTTAATTATTATTATTATAACCTTAATTAGGTTTTGTTTATTTAATTAATTAAGTTTAGTTTTAGTATTTAATTTATATATTTAGTTTAATTAGTTTTAATAAATATATAAAATTAATACTTTTATAAAATAAATAATATAAAAATAATATTTTTATAAAATTGTACTTTTTACAACTTTAAGTTTATTTTTATATTTTGTATCTTTTTGTTTGTTTTAGCGTAATTTTTGTATTTTTCGCTCGTATTTAGTTTTAAAACATAGTATTTGCCATAGTTATTTTTATTTCTAGATTTTTAGACTTTGCCGTAAAATCCCTTAAGTGCTATTTCTTTAGACTAAGATTTAGGTGCTTTAGAAGTTTGCGATGCCGTTTTATATTTTAGTACCTTTTTAAGTTATTGCCATTTGAGATATAGTATTTCTTTTAAGCTTTAATATTTTTAGACGCAACTTTTAATTCTTAGTCTTTAGTTCCTTTTTAAGTTTCGACGCGCTACTTTCTTATTTTTATATTTTTTTTGACCTTTTATTTTTCGACGTTTTTTCGACGCGCTCTTTTTCTTTCTTATTTTTTGCCGCTCTAGTTTTTAGGACTTAGATTTTTCTTCTATTTCTTCTCTAAAATTTCAACGAAAAATTATTTTAAGCGGTTAAATTGATAGACATCCAAATTTTCTGCTTCGTAGTAATAGTTAGATTTGTTAGTGGCTGAGTTGTGAGCTTCCGATTTAAAGGGTTCTGGCTCCCTGCTGCATCTATTGGCTATTCGAAACGTGGTCAAAAGCAGAAAAGTCTATTAATTTGATAACTTTAATAATTTTTATCTTTTATAACTAATAAAATATTCAGTGAATGCACCGAGCAAAACGTTCACCACCTTTTGTACGTTCACCACCTGTAACTCGATCAAGACATCTAGCAAATATTGTCGCCGTTGATTTTTCTTTAGAATCGTCATCTAGTCGACCAAGTACTCTAATTCAAATTTCCGATAATCTATTTTTTGAACCCGACCTCACAATTGAGAACCCGGAGGATATTCAGGGACAATTCAGAGATCCTGAACCACTAATCTTTCCTCCGGAACCACCAATCATTCAAACGGAGATTGTCGAGGAACCAATCATTAAATCAGAATCCTCTAGTGATTCAGATTCAACAAATTCAATCATGGAGAATCTGGAACCTCTAAGTATGGAAGACCGAATGCGAGCTAAACGCACTGGCCAAGGTCACGCAATTACTCAACCAGACATAAATGCGCCAGATTATGAAATCAAAGGACAAATTCTACACATGGTAACTAATCAATGCCAATTTAGTGGTGGGCCAAAGGAAGATCCAAATGAACAGCTTCGTACATTTAATAGGATCTGTACTTTATTTAAAATTCGAGAAGTTGAGGATGAACAGATATATCTCATGTTATTTCCCTGGACTTTAAAGGGAGAAGTCAAAGATTGGTTGGACTCGTTACCAGAAGGGGCGATTGATACATGGGATGTTTTAGTTGAAAAATTTCTTAAACAATTCTTTCCGGCATCTAAAGCCGTGAGACTTCAAGGAGAAATTGTTACGTTCACGCAGAAGCCAAATGAAACTCTATATGAGGCGTGGACAAGATTTGGAAAGTTATTAAGAGGATGTCCGCAACATGGTTTTGACACCTATCAAATAGTACAAATATTCTACCAAGGATGCGACATCACTACAAGGAAAGACATCGATATATCAGCTGGTGGTTCCATTATGAAGAAAACCGTAACTGATGCTTACAAAATTATTGATAACACTGCTTCCCACTCACATGAGTGGCACCAAGAAAAAGATATCGTTAGATCATCTAAAGCAGCTAGAGCCGATTCTAGCCATGACTTAGATTCCATTTCCGCAAAGATAGATGCTGTCGAGAGACGAATGGAAAAGATGACTAAAGATATTCACTCAATACGAATTAGTTGTGAGCAGTGTGGAGGACCACATTTGACAAAAGATTGTCTCAGTATTGAACTAACAATGGAACAAAGAGAGAATGTTTCATACATAAACCAAAGGCCTGGAAATAATTATCAGAATAATTATCAACCGCCAAGGCCAATCTACAATCAAAATCAGAACTATAACCGAAATGTTCCATACAACAACCAACAAGGTCCTAGTAATCAACAAGTATCCAATAATACTTACAATCAGCAAAGACCTATTTTTCAAAATAAACCACCACAAACCGATGATAAAAAGCCAAATTTAGAAGACATGATGTCAAAGCTAGTTGAATCTCAAACTCAATTTTTCACATCTCAAAAACAAACGAATGAACAAAATGCTCAAGCATTTAGAAATCAACAAGCTTCTATTCAAAATCTGGAACAAGAAGTAAGCAACCTAGCAAGGTTGATAGGTGAAAGAAAATTGGAAGTCTACCTAGTGATACAAATGCTAACCCCCGAAATGAAACAGCTAAAGCCATTACCACAAGAAGTGGTATCACACTTAAACCACCTGAAATACCTGTAATTTCCGATGATGCTATTCCTACTCCACAAGAACCACAACCTGAGCAAGATAAGGAAAAAGAACCGGTAGTTGAAAAGGTTAATGAAGATAACACAGTTAAAGCTAAACCTTATGTTAAACCATACCAACCACCACTTCCTTACCCTAGTAAAATGAGAAAAGAGAGACTTGAAGCCGAGCAATCCAAATTTTTGGATATGTTTAAACAAATAAATGTCAATCTTCCTTTCATTGATGTAATTTCAGGAATGCCTAGATATGCTAAATTTTTTAAAGAGTTAATCACAAATAGAAAGAAAATGGAAGAACTCTCAGCTTTTACTATGAATGCTAATTGTTCTACAGTGCTTTTGAATAAGATACCAGAAAAATTATCTGATCCAGGAAGTTTCACAATTCCATGTTTTATGGGTAGTCTTAGTTCAATAGAAGCATTGGCAGACTTAGGTGCTAGTATAAATTAAATGCCGTATTCACTATAAGCTAAACTAGACCTTGGAGAATTGAAACCAACACGAATAAGCATACAACTAGCCGATCGATCAGTAAAATATCCTAGAGGGATAATGGAGAACATGCTAGTTAAAGTTGGTACTTTAGTATTTCCAGTAGATTTTGTTATTCTGGACATGGAAGAAGATTCTCGAGTTCCTCTCATATTAGGAAGACCATTCTTAAACACGGCTAAAGCAATAATAGACGTGTTTGGTAAAAAACTGACCTTAAGTATAGAGGACGAGAGTGTTACCTTTTCTGTTGATAGAGCCATGCAAAAACCGTAATCTGCAGATGATACATGTTATTATATTCAAACTATAGATTCACATGCAGAATTGTTAGAAGAATTTCCAGAATTACAAGGAACATGAGAATGTTCTTTAGGAGAAGGAACTGAACCAATTGATGAAACTGAAATGTTAGCTACACTTATGGCTAATGGATATGAACCAACAACAGAAGAAATTCAAATTCTAAAAGAGGAAGACAGATATCGATATAAATCATCGATAGAAGAACCACCGACATTAGAGTTAAAGCCACTTCCAACCCATTTGGAATATGCTTATTTACATGGTGAATCTGAATTACCTGTAATAATATCGTCTTCTCTTACTGAAAATGAAAAATCACAACTCATTTCTGTGCTAAAAGCTCATAAACCAGCTATTGCATGGAAAATTCATGATATTAAAGGAATAAGTCCTTCGTATTGCACACATAAAATCCTTATGGAAGAAGGTCATAAAACGTATGTGCAACGCCAACGAAGACTAAATCCGAATGTGCAAGAAGTTGTTAAGAAAGAAATTATTAAACTGCTTGATGCAGGTTTAATTTATCCAATCTCTGATAGTCCATGGGTAAGCCCAGTTCAATGCGTACCTAAGAAGGGTGGCATGACTGTCATCACAAATGAGAAAAATGAGCTTATTCCTACTAGGACTGTAACAGGATGGCGTGTTTATATTGATTATAGAAAATTAAATGACGCCACCAGAAAAGGTCACTTTCCCTTACCTTTCATTGATCAAATGTTGGAAAGATTAGCCGGAAATAGTTACTATTGTTTTCTTGATGGTTTTTTCGGATATTTTTAAATTCCAATAGCACCCGAGGACCAAGAGAAAACCACGTTCACGTGCCCTTATGGTACTTTTGCTTACAAACGCATGCCATTTGGACTTTGCAACGCCCCTGCAACCTTTCAAAGGTGCATGATGGAATTTTTCATGACATGATAGAAGAATGCATGGAAGTTTTCATGGATGATTTTTCAGTTTTCGGTGATACATTTGAATCATGTCTAGTTAATCTTGAACGAATGTTTATTAGATGCGAACAATCAAATCTAGTACTTAATTGGGAGAAATGCCATTTCATGGTTAAAGAAGGCATCGTTCTTGGTCATAAAATTTCAAAGGAAGGAATTGAAGTGGATAGAGCTAAAGTAGATGTAATTGCTAAACTTTCACATCCCACCAATGTTAGAGGAGTTAGGAGTTTTCTAGGGCATGCTGGTTTTTACCGACGTTTCATAAAAGATTTTTCTAAAATTGCCACTCCTATGAATAAACTCCTAGAAAAGGATGCTCCATTCATCTTTTCAAATGAATGCATCAAATCTTTTAATATTCTTAAAGAAAAACTCATTAATGCGCCGATCATGATAACTCCAAATTGGAATCTACCGTTTGAACTAATGTGCGATGCAAGTGATTTTGCAATGGGAGCCGTTTTAGGACAAAGGATTGAAAAACAATTTCAACCTATATATTATGCTAGTAAGACGTTACAAGGAGCACAAACGAACTATACAACTACTGAAAAAGAACTCCTTGCTATTGTCTTTGCTTTTGACAAATTTCTTTCATATCTCGTTCTAGCTAAAACGGTGGTCTATACCGACCATTCTGCTCTTAGATACCTATTTTCAAAACAAGATGCCAAACCAAGATTAATCCGTTGGATCTTACTCTTACAAGAGTTCGGTATTGAAATCCGAGATAAAAAGGGAGCAGAAAATCTCGCCGCTGATCATCTTTCTCGTCTTGAAAATCCCGAATTAGAAGTTCTGAATGAATCGACCATACAAGACAACTTTCCTGATGAATATCTCTTGAAAATCGATTATAATGAAATTCCATGGTTTGCAGACTATGCAAACTACTTAGTATGTGAATTCCTTGAAAAAGGATTATCATACCAAAAACGAAAGAAATTCTTTAGTGATATAAAACACTATTTCTAGGAAGATCCACATTTGTTTAAAAGTTGTCCCGATGGAATAATACGCCGATGTGTATTCGGAGATGAAGCCAGTCAAATATTAAACCATTTTCACACAGGACCAACAGGAGGGCATTATGGGCCTCAACTCACAGCAAGAAAAGTTTACGATGCTGGATTCTATTGGCCTACAATTTTCAAAGACGCACACCTTCTTTGCAAATCCTGTGATGCTTGTCAAAGGGTCGAAAAAATAAGTCAACGTGATGAAATGCCACAAAATGTCATTCAAGTGTGTGAAGTATTTGACATTTGGGGTATTGACTTTATGGGTCCATTTCTAAAATCTCATAATAATCTATACATTCTCGTTGCCATTGATTATGTATCTAAATGGGCGGAAGCACAAGCTCTCCCAACTAACGATGCACGAGTTGTAGTCAACTTCTTAAAACGTCTTTTTGCTAGGTTTGGAACACCAAAAGCTTTAATAAGTGATCAGGGTACTCATTTTTGTAATAATCAACTTGAGAAAGTTCTCAAAAGATATGGAGTAACTCATAAAATCTCCACTGCTTATCATCCACAAACAAGTGGACAAGTTGAAAATACCAACCGAGCATTAAAACGTATTCTAGAGAAAACCGTAGGATCAAATCCGAATGAATGGTCCATGAAATTGGAGGATGCACTCTGGGCTTTTAGAACAGCCTACAAAACTCCAATTGGAACCACACCTTTTAAACTCGTTTACAGAAAAGCATGTCATCTTCCAGTAGAAATTGAACATAAAGCATTGTGGGCTTTGAAGACATGTAATCTTGATTTACATGAAGCTGGACGTTTACGATTAAGTTAACTAAATGAATTAGAAGTATTGAGACATGAAGCATAGGAAAATTTGTTAATCTATAAAGAAAGAACGAAGAAATGGAATCAGAAGTTCAAAAGAATTTAAAGAAGGAGATAGAGTTCTTCTTTTTAATTCACGATTCAAGCTATTTCCTGGAAAATTGAAATCAAGATGGTCTGGACCATTTATAGTCAAAAGAGTTTTCCCATATGGAACAATAGAGTTAATAAATTCAAATGGGATTGAATTTAAGGTTAATGGTCACAGAGTTAAACATTACATAGATAGTCCGATGGAAGTTGACAATGAAGTTAATCACAATTTCAACACCACAGCTAACTAAGTGTGGGGAGAATCAAGTTTTTTTTAAGGATAATATGTATTTCTGTTAGAGTTAGATATTCTATTTTCGTGTAGTTCTCGAGAATGGAATCCGAATGGTCTTTCCCTAGCAGACCCTAAAGAACTAGTCTTCTCCCCCCATTCTGTATTTTTAATTTTTTTAGGTTTTACGAGATGAAGACTTCCTGTGAACTAAACCATGGTCTAATGCTACACGCTTTAATCACTAAACGAAATAATGGCACCCTTCCAAGTGAATTGGTATCATTAATCAGAGGAAAATTGGACGGAGTAAGAAAAGAATCCAGGAACGAAAATAATAAGTTACATTTTGGTAAAGGAAAATCAAAATCCGCAGCGAAAAGAAGAGCATGACACCTTGAAAGATGTCACAAATGCGGAAAATGGTCACACAAAGGTAAATGTTCAAATAATCAAACATATTCAAATACCGAATTTGTTACTTTATGCAGAGATAGATCGTTCATATGTTTCGAAGAAAAATCGTTGAATGCTAGAGGTTATGCCTATGTAGCTATGGAAAACCAATTAGTCCGACTATCTTATGAGTGGGATAAAGCAGGTCACTAAGAATTCTATTTCACAGGTAAGTATGTACAGTTTTTATTTTTATTTTTATTATTTTTAACCTTTTAATAATAAACGCTAAATTGTTCGCTATAAAGTATTAAATTGATACTCAATAAAATTAGGTTTTGCGACCAAAATTATTGATATCATATAAAAATTTATTACATCACTACGAAATTTACCGTTTATTCATAAGGTATAAATATCTTTAATCAATCAATCCAAAATATTTCAAAAATTCGTCAGGAGTAAAACTAGGTAATATAGCCGAAATTACTTTACCGAAAAGAGGGGCGTATATTTTTGATAATATTTGATTGTTTAAAGTGGGATAAAAGACCAAAAAGATTTTTAATTTTATTTTTACTTTGTTTTTAAAATTAATATTAAAATTATTATTGTAAATTTTTTAAAATCAATATATTTAAGTTTGTAAATATTTAAAAAAAATTAATATTTTTAATATAAGTTTGTATGTATAAAAATAAAAATATAATATAAATTTGGTGTGAATTTTTAAAATTTTAATAATATGAATTTTTAATTTTATGCATTTTCAATTTAAGTTTGGTGTAAATTTAAAAACAAAAATTTACTTTATTTCGTTAAGTTAAAAATATGATTTTTAAAATTCGTCGTAAGTTGAAGACTAGGTCATTGAACCGAAATTGCTTTACCCAAGGGAGGGACGAGAACTTTTATTATCGTTATTTTTAGCCTTATTGAATTAAAGTATGCCAAAAAGATTTAAAAAACCCAAAAACCTTTGTTTTTAAAACTGCGCTTAAAATTGATAAATTTTAAAATTTTGTCGAGGGACGGACTAGGACATCGTTTCGAAACGTCCTCATCCTAAAAAGAAACAAATTTTTAAAATTTAATTTAATTATTTGTTTTAAAAAGTGTAAGGTTTTATATAAAAAAAGCCAAAATACAATGTACCCGAGCCCCATGCGATCGCATGGGATTTGGCCTTCCAGTCCATGCGATCGCATGGAGCTGGAAAACAGGCCAGGATCAAATATCAGTCGAGTTCTTCTGTCTCCTCACAAACACACACACATATACACACGAACTCTCTCAAATCCTCACCATTTTTTCACCGTAATTCGTCAAATTTCTTGCTCTAATCATGCCTGGGTTCGGATTCTTCAACAAAAAGGTAAACATTACACCCCTAAACTCATAAATTTTCTAGTTTTTGTGATAATTACCAATATTTTACCTAATTTGATTTTGTTAATTTCTAGTGTAATTAGTGTTAAATTGTTAGTATTTTATGCATGTATAACCTAGATTGATGCTATTTAACATGATTTGAAGCCAAAAACTTCAAAATTTTTAGAAATCTAGGGTTTGTGTTCTTGAGCAATTTGGGGCTTTTTGATATAAACAGGTTATGACCGATTTGTATCATGAATTATTGCTAAATTAAGTAGTGTAACATGTTTAGGTAGTTAAATGATCCAAACTTGGATCCTAAACATGATTTTTGAGAATTAAAGTGGACTTTTTAGGTACAAAATTCATGAACTTGATTAATTTGATATAATTGCCATTTGAGACTTGTTTAATTGTTAGTAATGACTATTTTGACATGTTATTTGAGTTAAATGCTTATGAACTTTGTATACATTTTCATATAGGCTTATTTGAAAAAGTGTAGAATTAATAAAATTGTGAAAATGTGTATAAGTTTAATTTTGATTTAACATGTTATTGTAATTGTTTCAAGTTGTTATTTTGCTAACACTAATGCATATTTGGATGCACAAATTTTGTGTTTAATGTGTTTTGCAGAAAACCGATACTGCTGGTGCTTCATCATCATCTAGACAACCACAACAAGAACCTGAACCAGAATATGAGCCGCAATACGAGCCAGAACCCAAACAAGAACCACAACAACAACATCAACCTGATCAACATGTACCTTATTATGATCCGCTACAATTTGTTGATGCCTTTACAGTATTTCCGATACATCCGCCAGTAGAATACCCAACGATTCCTGAACATACATTGCATCCTAATCTGAGATTCGATAGAAGCTGGAGAGATTACCCGGCTTATCAAAGTAATAAATTCAAATTAGTAACGAAAGATGTAGAGGTGCCTAGGGTAATTGATTGGAATCCTTTGGAAACGGTACATCTAGCTGACCGTGTTAGACTGCTACTGATTCAAAGGTATGGCAGTTCTTCTTTTACCGATTGGGAACGTCTATTCACCATTCGTAGGCCTGTATATAAGGAATAGTGTGTCGAGCTTATGAGTACTATAACATTAAATGCAGATGTAGATAGGTTAGATGATAGAAGTTTTCTTAGATTTATACTTGGTCGTAGGATGTACAGGATGTTCATGCTGTACATGACCAGGGCTTTGCAGATATATACGCCCGCTGAATTACTACTACCCAATTGTATTAATTTGATTTATCGTGGTGAAAGGGTAGATAGGAATTTTCATGCGAACGCCGTCTGGAGGCGTGTGTCAGATTATAACGTTTTTGGGCGGGCAGGAACACATACCTACTTACATATTAACAGAGCCGAGCTTCGTATAATTCATAGATTTTGGGCTAACTCGATTACACAGAGAGGTCACAACAAGGAAAAATTGACCTTACATGATTTATTTTACCTAAAGTGTATTCGAGACCCAAGAGGCTTTGTTAATATCCCTTACTGTGTTGGTTTTTATTTATCTAAAATGGTGGAAGGAATACAGGAAGGGGGGATAATTGGAAGAGGTATTTTTGTTACTCTCATTGGAGAGTATTTAGGTGTAGATAGGGACCAAGGGGTCCACTTTTGGTATGTAGAGAACAGGTTGAGCCTTTAGGATTGAGGGTTTATGCGGGTGCTAAGGTATTAAAGAGTAGACGCAATCAGGCAGTACCCTATGAAGGTAGTCATCCTCAGGTAGAGAGAGGTTCAGATGAGGAAATGGAGGAAGCGGATGACATTAGGGATGTCATTCGGGTGGCTATGACTGATGTCTACCAGCGTGTAGATGAGGTAGATATGACAAATGCGGAGAGATTTCGTCGGATGGAGCAGTGGCAAGCCCGGAATGATTACGAGCATTCCAGGCAACGACAGCATGATAGATGGGACTATCATCAGCGTCAGATTATGAGCCGGCTGTCACCTCAGGATCACTACGTTCCGACCCGACCCACTTACTATCCTCCACACCAGCCCGAGATGAGACCACCATTTACTCTCTACGACCCTAACCAGGCATACCAGTACACCTATCACTAACCATGGAACCCGGACGACAACATGAACTGGAACCCCTATCCAGATTGATATAGTTCCAGTTGGTGATTTCTATGATTTTTATCTTTTTATTATTTCTATTTATTTATGTTTAAACACATTATATTTTGATACTTTTATGTAAGTTTAATATTTTATTATTTTATACTAATATTTCATATTTGATTTGAAAGTGGGATTTAAAGTCCCATTTCAAATTACCATGCATGTTTATATTTGTATGTATGTATATTGTCAATTGTACACAACAGGGTAAAACAGCGCATTTTCTAAGACTGGCATTAAGTTCAGCAAAAGCTACTAATTTTGATGACAAAATGAAAAACAAATGTGATGTAACAACAAGACGGAATGAACAAATGATGTGCACCATTTATCATTCAGCAAACAAACGCCAATATGTTTGGAAACTTTGGTAAAATTTAATCATTTTTCTACGCTAATCACCCTCAATAATTTAAATTGTTACTGATTTCTTGCAAATGAGGGCATTGCAAGATCTTAAGTGTGGGAAGGGGTTAAATTCTTTCGGATTTTTAAAATTTTAAACTTATACACTTGGTTACCATTAAAAATACTAGTAATGCAGTAGTTGTATTAGAATCTAGTGCTCTCTGATAATAAAGAACAGCCCTAGTCTTATATAATGACTACCCAATTCTAGTAAAATTTTTCAAAATTTTCAAATAAATGAATTCAAAATCATGTTTATACATATTTATGAACGATAAAACTAGGTGTTAACACCGAAATTATTGTTATCTCGGAAAGGACATAAATTGAGAAACAACCCAAAATGTTAGAATTCATTTAAAATGGAATAGAGGATAATAAAAAGGAAAATAAAAGCCAAGTGTGGGAAAAATTTACCAAGTTATTTAAAAACATATATCACATATTTTTGTACAAATAATTGAAGATACGTTTTGGACAAAATTAACCGTTTTACCCGGTAAATTGTAAGATATTTGAAAGAAAGATGGATCTACACGATGAATCAATTCCATCATTAAAAGGAAGTCAAGTCTTCCGAAAAAGAAATGCGCTTCTTGATTTAGGTCATGAAGTTGTCGTCCAGACCAGCTGTAGGTTGACGAAAAATCTAGAAAAGTCATCTCTAAAATCAGCAGGAAATCCACGGACCTCAGCATCAAACAGGGTCGCCAAGTGGTCAGACTTATCCTAACCATGAGAGGATCTGTCTCGTAAAATGGGGAGGACGCGTGCAAATTAGCTTGATAAGACTAATGAATCAGACCCCCAGTAAGGATAATCTCCTTAAAGATTAAAAATCAGCTTTTAAGCCTGATATTACTCAATCCTTGAGATTGACTTTAAAGATTGAGAATTACAAACTCAAGGAATTCGATGATATCTAAACTCGAGTTTGAATGAGAAAATATTTTGATAAAAATTACAAACCGATTTGTTTTCTGAAAACCTATTTTCAATGCGTTCATTACCATTGAACGTAAAATCCTGGGAATTCACCTGGAATTCATTAGGTCACCTGAACCAAATCGGGTGTCAACCGTAAGAACGGTGGTTGCATAGCATGGTCAAAGACAGGACCTTGTGCCAGACCGAAAAATTATAAGGGTGAGCTTTACTATTGCTCCTACAAAGGATAGTAATTGCATCCGACACGTTATAGACCATAATTAAAAGCATGTCAGGGGACATTGCCTTAACAGTTGCTTGTTCAATGCTTTCCTTTACAACCGGACGGTAGTTTACCGAAAGGTAATATATGGAGCAAGTATCCTGGACGTGTTGCTTTTCCAATACAAGGTTAGCAAGTGGGTGACACAAAACCGCAAGTTTTGAGCTAAAATTTTCAAATATGAAACCCACCAAACCCACAAAAACATTTTGCAAACACCGATGAAGGGTTATTCCGGAAAACTTATCTAGGGTAAAAGCTAGATCGTATTTTCAAAAGATCAAATGTTTCCATAAAGATCCAATTTCCTTAAGGATCTAAATTTTTATAGTCATGTGGGACTGTAAACCACATCGTTACTACCATTGTTCATACCGCCGTATAGAAATCACTGATGTACAAAGTGTGAAGAATAAAGAAGTGATTCTAGTATTTTTATTTCAAGACTATATTGCTTGAGGACAAGCAACGCTCAAGTGTGGGAATATTTGATAATGCTAAAAACGAACATATATTTCATAGCATTATCCCTCAAGAAAGACAAGCTTTTAGTTGCAACTGTTCTATTTACAAGTGATATTCGTTTAAATAATAAAAGGTGAAGACAAAAGACAGATTCGACGAATTGAAGACGCAAACGACCAAAAAGCTCAAAAGTACAAAGTACAATTAAAGTGGTTCCAATTATTGATGAGAAACGTCTCAAAATTACAAGAGTACAAGATGCGAAATGCAAAGTACAAGATATTAAATTATACGCAAGGACGTTCGAAAATCCGGAACCGGGACCAAAGTCAACTCTCAACGCTCGACGCAACGGACTAAAAATTATGAGTCAACTATGCACATGAATATAATATAATATATAATTAATTCTTAAAATTAATATATATATTATATTATATATTATATTATAAACGTCGGCAAAGATAGAAACAAACTCTTGTGAGCTGGAAAAAGTGGCCATGCGATCACATGGCCTGGAAGTACATTTTCCATGCGATCGCATGGCAGTAGGTGACAGGCCACATCTATAAATTTCGCAGTTTTTGAGCAAATATATCCATCTTTTTCTTTCCTTTCTCTCACTCGTATATATATATATATATATATATATATTATAATTTTAATTTTAATTATAATTCTAATAATAAGGGTATGTTAGCGAATGTTGTAAGGGTGTAAGTCGAAATTCTGTCCGTGTAACGCTACGCTATTTTTAATTACTGTAAGTTATGGTTAATGTTATTTTTAAATTAATGTCTCGTAGCTAAGTTATTATTATGCTTATTTAATGCCGAAGTAATCATGATGTTGGGCTAAATATTAAAATTGGGTAATTGGGCTTTGGACCATAATTGGGGTTTGGATAAAAGAACGACACTTGTGGAAATTAGACTATGGACTATTAATGGGTTTTATATTAACTAAATGATACCTCGTTGATTTAATATATAGACTTATAATTTGACGTATTTATATATAACCACATACGCTTGACTGGGTACGGTGGGCGGGATATCTATAAATACCAATAATTGTTCATTTTACCGGACACGGAACTGGATTAATAGTTGATAGACTTGTTGAAACAGGGGTGGATTACATTCAAGGGTAATTGGTGTAATTGTTAACAAAGTAGTAAAACCTTGGACTACACGCAGTCGATAACCTGGTGTATTCATTAAACAAAGTATTAAGACCTTGTTACAATTCGAATCCCCAATTAGTTGGAATATTTGACTTCGGGAATAAGAATAATTTGACGAAGACTTTCGCACTTTATGATTATGACTGATGGACTATTATGGACAAATCCGTATAGACATATCGAATAATCCAGGACAAAGGACAATTAACACATGGTAATAAAACTAAAATCAACACGTCAAACATCATGATTACGGAAGTTTAAATAAGCATAATTTATAAATTTCATATTTAATTGCACTTTTAATTATCGCACTTTTATTTACTGTCATTGTATTTAATTTCACTTTTAATTATCGTACTCTTTAATTATCGCAATTTTATTTATCGTACTTTTAATTATCGCAATTTCATTATCGTTATTTACTTTACGCTTTAAATTAAGTTAAATTTAATATTTTACATTAGGTTTTAACTGCGACTAAAGTTTTAAAATCGACAAACCGGTCATTAAATGGTAAAAACCCCCCTTTTTATAATAATAATATTACTTATATATTTTTGTATTTTTACAAATATAGTTTTAAAAATATAGCGTTAAACTTGGCGAGTTCCCTGTGGACGAACCGGACTTACTAAAAACTACACTACTGTACGTTTAGGTACACTGCCTATAAGTGTTGTAGCAAGGTTTAGGTATATCCACTCTATAAATAAATAAATCACTTGGGTAAAATTGTATCATATTTAATAGTATTTCCTTGTAAAATTAATACTATTTCATATACTCCTCGCATAACATCAATCATTTATATGTTGTCGAATAAAATGATACCTTATCTTGATGTGTTTCGTACGACTATGAAACACTGGATTCTTCCCAAGATGAACCGCACTTTGATTATCACAATTCAAGACGCAATAGTCTTGTCTTTTACCCAACTCACCTAAGAAGTTTTTCAACCAAACAAGCTCTTTAGAAGCTTCTGCAATAGCCATATATTCGGCTTCGGTGGTTGATAAAGCAACACTCTTTTGTAGTTGAGACATCCAACTAACCGCCGTCTTCCCTATTGTGAAAACATAACCCGTAGTGCTTTTCCCCGAATCATCATATCCACCCAAATCAGTATCCGCATAACCCCTAAGTATGAGATTCTTTTTGGAGAAACACAATCCCATATTAGAAGTACCTTTCAAATAACGAAGCAACCATTTGACCACTTCCCAATGCTCTTTCCCCGAATTAGACATATAACGACTTACAACTCCCACTGCTTGAGCAATATCGGGTCTTGTACAAACCATGGCATACATAACACTACCCACAGCCGATGCATATTTAATCTTTTCCATATCCGTTTTGTCTTTTACCGTCTTTGGTGATTGACTTTTTGATAACTTAATTGTGCTACCCAAAGGCATAGAATGAGCCTTTGAATTCTCCATATTGAACCTCTCTACTACTTTCTCAATATATTTGGATTGAGACAAGTATAGAGTACCTTTCACACGATCACGCACAATACTCATGCCAAGTATTTTCCTAGCAGCACCAAGATCTTTCATCTCGAATTCACGGGAAAGTAATCCCTTCAACTTGTTAATTTCGGACATGTTGGAACCTGCAAGTAACATGTCGTCAACATACAACAATAAGATTATATAAGAAGACTTGAGTTTCTTCAAGTAGCAACAGTGATCCGCTTCACATATTAAGAAACCAATCTTCTTCATAAAATCATCAAACTTCAAGTACCATTGTCGAGGTGCTTGCTTCAATCTATACAGACTTTTCTTTAGCTTACAAACCCACTTCTCTTTACCCTTTACCTTAAAGCCCCCGGGTTACCTCATGTAGATCTCTTCAACAAGATCACCATGCAAGAATGCGGTCTTCACATCTAGTTGCTCTAGATGTAAGTCTTCGGATGCAACAATAGAAAGTACCAAACGGATAGTAGTCATTTTAACTACTGGTGAAAATATCTCTTTGTAGTCAACCCCTTCCTTTTGTTGAAAGCCTTTGACTACCAAACGAGCCTTGTACCTTTTCTTGCCATCTAACTCATTCTTGATTCAATACACCCAATTACTTTGCAACGCCCTTTTATCATGAGGTAATTTCACTAGTGACCAAGTTTTATTCTTCTCAAGTGATCCCATCTCTTCTTTCATGGCAAGCTCCCATTGTATGGATTCTTTTGTCTTTCTTGCCTCAAAGTAACTTTCGGGTTCACCATTCTCGGTATAGAGCAAGTAGTTTGCTGATGGAAAATACCTAGGATTAGGTTTGGGCACTCTAGTTGAGCGTCTTAGTGTAGGAGTAACCGGAATGGTTGGACTGGTTTCATTTGTATCCTCCTCATCACCAGAACTCGCACTATGTTCGGAATCATCACCGCTTTCTGAATCATTTCCATCATTTGCATTTTCTGACGCCTCACCGTTAATTGGCAATTCATTGTTACCCGTACTCCCACTAGAACCTGCAAGATCATCAATAGAAACATCATCAAAAGTAACATGACCCGGTTTAGGACTCCCCGTTTCCGGTTTGCCATAAACCGAATCTTCATCAAAGGTAACATCACGAGAACGAATCACTTTTCTAGCCTCGTTATCCCAACAACGATAACCCATTTCATCCGACCCATAACCTATGAAAGTACAATTCTTTGACTTAGCTTCAAGCTTGTCTCTATCCGCATCTTTGGTCTTCACATAAGCATTACACCCAAAGATCCTAAGGTGATTATAACTCACCTTCTTACCTTGCCATTCTTCCTCGGGAATTCGGAAACCCAACGGTGTTGAGGGTCCCCTGTTTATCAAATAAGCCGCCGTATTAACCGTATCTGCCCAAAACATCTTAGGCAAACCGGCATGTAGTCTCATACTCTTAGCCCTTTCATTTAATGTACGATTCATACGTTCGGTGACCCCATTATGTTGCGGTGTCTCCGGTACCGTTTTCAACATTCTAATACCGAGCTTTGCACAATGGTCTTTAAACTCAAGACTACCATATTCCCCTCCATTATCCGACTTCAAGCACTTGACTTTCAAATTAGTCTCATTTTCTACCATAGCTTTCCACTTCACAAATGTATTAAATACATCAGATTTAGCTTTAAGAAAATAAACCCATACCTTTCGAGTGGAGTCGTCAATGAAGGTGACATAATAGCGAGAACCTCCATGTGATTCTACATTGGTTGGACCAAACACATCCGTATGAACAAGCTCCAGTTTCTCCAACTTAGGAGCATTTCCCGATTTCCCAAAAGTCACCTTCTTTTGCTTCCCATATACACATGGTTCACAAAATCCAAGTTCTACCTTTTCAAATCTGGAATTCTCCCACTCGAAACAAGCATCTTCATACCCTTCTCACTCATATGCCCGAGTCTTCGGTGCCATAGAGTTGATTCGGACTCAACATTAACCGTAGCAACCACCATGTCTTCATCAAACACTTCAACCATATAAAGAGTTCCCCTTTTATGTCCATGAGCCATGACACAACTACCCTTAACCACCTTCCATTGACGGTTTTCAAAAGTAACTGCGTTACCTTCATCATCTAATTGACCAACCGAAATAAGTTTCCTTTTTAATTTAGGAATGTACCTTACGTTTTTCAAGGTCCAATTAGAGCCAAGAGTAGTCTTCAATACAACATCTCCAATGCCCTCTATATTAAGTTGTTTGTCGTCCGCCAATCTCACCTTGCCTTGATATGAACGAAAATTCTTCATCATGCTTTTGACATGAGTAGCATGAAATGAAGCTCCGGAATCCAAAATCCAAGACTCCATAGAATTTTCAACACTACATAAAAGTGCATCATTACTTTCTTCCTCGGTCAAGTTCACACCTTTCGCCGGACCATTTTTACAATTCCTTTGAAAGTGTCCTTTTTGATTGCATCCCCAACAAACAGCTTCACTTCTATCTTTCGATGGATACCTCTTCTTAGACTTCTTTCTACCCTTCTTCTCACTGCGATCAAATTTCCTACCACAGTTGTCGGTACTTAACAAAGAACCGGATGTCGATTCCCCCGAGTTTCTCCTACGAGTATCTTCACCAAGAATCAAATCCCTTATTCCTTCAAACGCTAGCTTAGTAGTTCCCGTAGAGCTACTAATTGCTGTAACCGTACCCGACCAACTTTCCGGTAATGATGAAAGCAATATTAGTGCCTTTAACTCATCATCAAACACAATATCTACCGATGCTAACCTCGATATGATGTTGTTGAACTCGTTGATATGATCCGTTGCACTCGTACCTTCCTTCATCTTCGTATTGAACAATTGTCGCATGAGAAAAACCTTATTAGAAGTGGTAGGTTTCTCATACATGTTAGAGAGTGCTTTCAATCAAGCAAACATCGTCTTCTCATTCACAACGTTGTATGCAACGTTCTTAGCAAGTGAAAGACGAATCGCACCCAAAGCTTAACGATCTAAAAGCGTCCAATCGGCATCGCTCATGCTTTCGGGCTTGGTCTCTAACAGAGGTTGATGTAGCTTCTTTTGATACAAGTAATCTTCAATTTGCATCTTCCAAAAGCCAAAGTCTCTCCCATCGAATCGGTCGATTCTAAACTTCCCGTCTTTCGCCATCGTTCCCTTAACGAAACCTTGTGCTCTGATACCAGTTGTAAGTATATTATGACCCAAAACAATGCAAGTGATTCAACAAGATCACTCACCGATAGTAATTCTACAAGATTACTAACCCACTTAATGAACGAAAGATTATAAATGCAAGAAATGTAAATCGACACAAGAGATAACGTAGTTATATGCAATCATTGTGATTGCTTTAGTCCACGGACCAACTAGAGAATGTATTTACTGAATATTTGTGGTGTGTTTACAATGAGTTACAAGAGGGTCTATTTATAGAATGATTTAAGGAGTAAGCTAAAAAACAATTCCTTGAAGCTTCATGTGAGTTTCCTGTCAGCTTCATGGAGGCTACATGTGAGTTTTCTGACAGCTTCGTGGAAGCTAGATGTGAATTTCCTCACAACTTCGTGGAAGCTACATGTGAGTTTCCTAACAACTTCGTAGAAGCTACATGTGAGTTTCCTGGGATGCTTCGTGTGAGTTTCCTGGAATCTTTCCTCTAATTGTTTAAAGTTCTCCATATCTCCAACAATGTACATAAGGTATATTACAACCGAGATTTGAAAGTCGAAATGTGTAACTAAACATGCGATTAAATAAACATCCAGTTCACGATTTTTACTCAAAACGTGATTCTCAAAATATAAGATCAGCCTATTCCAGTTTTGTTGGTTCGATTGACGTCTGATGTTTGAAAATACTACTAGGTAATTATCACACAAATATGAAACTAGTCCTAATCGTATAGTAAAGCTAATAGTAAGTCCAAGTTCGTTCCAGAGAGAGCGATTTAATTGAGATTCTGAAAATACTAATAATTATCCTAAGTTGATTAGGGGATTTTAAAAAAGTGTTGATAAAACCAATATTAACCTAAGAGAGATTAACAAATAAGAGAAAAACGTATCCACTTGATCAATCCACTCTTTAACAAGGATTATCCCATTCATTTGTCACATAATGATGTTTTAACATAAAGCCTCATTCCAATCTCACAATCGTCATAAAACTTTCAATCAATCAAAGATCATTTACTCACGTAGACTCACTTCAAAAGATTAAAACTATGTTGGGTAAAATCATTGAGATTTGACCTTGAATTCAAGTCACATAAAATTCTTAACCAAAACAATCACTTGAAAAGGTTAACATTACTATGTTGAATAAAAGCCATATTGAGAACAAATTAAGTCAAAGATTCAATCACTTGAAATTCAATACCTAATTGACAAGATCACCTTTATGTTGAAGTATGAATTATATTTCAAAATTACTCACATAAATAGATTTACAACTCATGTAATCAAAATAGAGCTTAAAACAAGCATAGAAATGAGTCATTCAATCAAACTCAACAATATTGACTCATTTCAACATCAATTATATAAATTAGGGTAAAATCCAAACATCAAGTCTTACAATCAAGTGAACACAACTAATTTAAGCTATAATCACTAGTCTTGGATACTAAATTGTGTACAAAACCAATCTTAATTACTAATTTTTCCGAATAAGCTCCGTTTCAAATTCAACTGTTCAAGGTACGACCATAGGTCATATTTGCCCTTGCTAACCCAGAGGAAGGAATAATAGATTTAGGCCCAACATATAAATTAAACAATCATTAAGCTTATGGGAACTGAACGTATCCGTGGAATGAATCGATTAAGGGGGTGATTGTTGGAGCTAATCAATTCATTGTGTCCCACATCGGAAAGTGAAAGAAACACATGTGCATATATAAGCTTATGGGAACCTCTCTCTATCACCGATTGGTTTTAGAGTAATGTGGAACTCATGAGCTTATATGTTGTACATGGTGGTGGACCTTAAATCGATCCTAACAAGTGTTATCAAGAGCTAAAGGTTTGAAGATAGGGCACAACGGCGATTGAAAGCAGATATACGATTGGTTGATGATTCGAGTATCATCAAGAGAGAAACGACGGTTAGGGTTTTATGTTTTGCAACATATATCAAGATCCAGAGATTTAGTTGATCGAGGTGAACTTAGGGTATGTTTATGTACCCAGTAAGTTGATCATACCAGAGTTTGTCTGATTTTGGCTGGTTATAATGTAATCGGGCGCACGGTTGCATTGTGATGGTGATTTATTCGTGAAGGTTACGGAATCAAGGGGGTTGGTTTGATAGAGTTAGTTTGCAGAAAACACAAGAAGAGATTTTTTCAAAAGATCCGGGTGTCGGATCTGAGTTCTCGTTCTTCGCGATCCCGTACGAAAGAATGATTGAACTTTTAATTTTGGAGTTCTAGGAGCTGATGTAGTAGCAAACTCGTAGAGGGTTCGTTAACCGTTGGATCGACTTGATTTTTTGTGTGTGGATAGTAGAATTACTGCTCTACACGTGGTAAAAGTTTGAGGCGGATCTGACCGTTGGATCTTGAGATATGATATTTCGAATCTGGGCAGTTTTCAGGATTGAGTTTTTCGGGTTTGATGACGCGAATGCGAGATGGTTTTGTCTCGGAAACTTTGGGCGATGCGAGCTGGGTATTATGGGATATTGGTTTGTTACAGAAGCTCACGAGGGTGAAGCTCTTAGGTTTGGGCATGTTTAGGAAATGAATGGAATACATCCGAGTTATAATCGACAGTGAGAGTTATCTGGGAAGTTTGACACTTGCGGGTTTTGAAACGGGTCAACCAAAGTGATTGGTTGGGTATTCCAGGTTATGGTGGAATATAAGGGCGGGTTAGAGCTTCTCTCACTAAGGAGAATTAGTTGACGTAGGGTGTCGGATAGAACGCGTTCGACCAGTGCTCAGGGTTTTGGGTAATGATTGTTTCAACAAACGAGCGGTTTCTTCGGGGTGACCAATTAGAAGTTCTTAGGTGATTGATGAAGTGGATAATCTTGTAAGTCCCGGAACTTGAGCTTTCAAGATATTGTTGAGAGTGTCAGGAACTCGGAGTGAGTTTGGGAACTGAAGGATGTATCGGGTAAGTAGGAGTTGGACGACTAGTGGGAGTTGTAGAGATGGTTGTGCAACATGTTTCTCTATTTTTTCACAGTGTTAGTGCGTCAATTCCGACTAGATATTCGGGTACATATTTTACTCACCAATGGCAAAGTAATTTGCAACTGATCTGGTGGTACGAAACAGATTCTTCTCGGGTTGCCGGCGTTTATTATCTTACTCATACAGTGGCTGCGTGCTTGAGGTGTTCGTGAAATTCATGGCGCTATGAGGAAAGATCAGTGTACCAGCGCGAAAGCGGAAAGTTGAAAGTGTAGATTTCAAGTCTGTGACTGCATTCTCACTAAAGCCTTGATAAATAGTCTACAAGGGAGTCTGTTAGATTTCTGATTGCTGGGAAGGAAAATCAGTGATAGGTGGAAATTCTGTATGAAGGTGATCATTGATATTCATAAGGAAGTATATTATTGCTTGTTATTGTTTGTGAAGTGTTTTAGAAGTTTGGTGGCCAAAAAGTAAACTCATTTTATGAAGACAAACGTTCATGTGGCTAAAGTTGGATATTTGAAGCCTTGAGGGGTGCTTTTTGAAGTTTTGATGTATATGTCGGCTAACTAGATTTTGGGGTATATGGAGGTGTTCAGCTGAGGGTTTCCTTAACCCTTTCATTCTGATATTCAATTTTATTCATCTCTCAAGCCGCTTGTGTTATTCTTAGTTGAATATCTAGATATGTATCATCCATTTTGTTATTGTTCTTTAGTTTCTAGAAATTTTGTAAGGATAGATTTAGTTGAATATCATCTAGATATTCATCATCCTATTTAATATGATTCTCGCACTTATACCGAAGATTTATTGATGGTATTATAAAAGATTACGCCTTTTCGTGTCAAGGTGTTATTTGTGGTATTTTGGGTTATTTATTCTAATTTCGGTGCGTGAAAGTTAGAAAAGTTATTTCGGTTCGAGTTGGAATAAAAATAATAGTTCAAGTATTTTTCCAGGCCAAAAAATAAGATTTTGAAGGTTCCTAATAGCCAGTTTTTGGTTCCCATTCGCGAGTATAACGCTAAGTACCATAGTATAACAATAGCATATATCACAACAACACATTATGCTAAAATACAAGTATAACGATGATGTTCACAACATCCATAGTACTCAAGATCTCAAGGCTAGCCCAACGAATGGTATCGTCAACATCGAACTTAAACCCCATTCGCCTACATTAATGTGGTATCGTCAACACCGAACTTTAAACCCACATATGAGGTATCGTCAACATCGAACTTTAAACCCTCATCAACTCACTACAATAGTCGTATGGAATCGTCAACATCGAACTTTAATTCCATACGTGAGGTATCGTCAACAACGAACTTTAAACCCTCATCACAACACAATATACTCTAGTGTATGGTATCGTCAACAACGAACTTTAAACCCACACCCCACAAGTAAATAAATTATATACATACACATATAATTATTCCACTCACCTTGTCACAAGGATGATGATTTAGCACTTCCGAGCTTCAACGCAATGTACCTAAATCATTAAGTGCACATTCAATTTCACAACTAGTGGGATTTACCACAATACTCCCACTTGAGCATTTAATGACCCAATTTGCATTAAATGACCCGACTACACACAACCGCCCATAAATGGCCAAGACTCGACTTTAATCACTAAGACTAGTGAATTAAAGTCTATTAACTTCAATTAACACAAAACTTAAGGTAATCCATACCCATTTCAACTAATTAGGTCAACTAGTACATTTTGACCCATTTTATAACACTTAAACTCACAATCAAGTCAAACTCGCCCATTAACACCTCTTTCATAATTCTTAAAGTGCATTATTGGCTAACAACACTAATTGACACTTACAACCTCAAATCACAAGGCCAAAATCCTATATTGTGGCTATTAGGGTTTCATTACAACACATAACCCAAACTCGCCCATTTTACCACCAAATGGGTCTTACAATTCTCTAGTACCCAAAACCCTAGTCATTAACTAATTAAAACTCAAAACTTAGAGTTAGAACTTACCGAGCCTATCAACGCGTAGCTAGAGACACAAGGAACAACTTTAAATCTCGCTCCTATGTTTGATTCACAAATCTCCAACTTCAAATCTCAAGATCAAGCTAGGTGGGTTTTGTGTTTTGGGAGAGAAATAGGAAAGAAAATGGAAATGAAAATGAAATAAATGGATGTGTGGTGGAGAGTAAATGCTCCCACCAGATTTACATGTCAAATTACCATTTTGTCCCTCAAAGTCATTTAATTTAAGCTAAAACCGGAATCAGAACTGCAGAATTGCCGCGGCACGGCACTAAATGTCGCGGCGCGACGTTACAAAGGAAAAACCACCACTCTTAACTCAACTTCTGATCCTGGTTTGCTTGCTTTGCCGCGGCACGGACCCATTTGTCACGGCGCGGCTTAAGGCACGATCTGGTCAGCTCGACCATCTTAAACACAAAAATCGTTTTACACAACATTAATTCGTTCAAGCCTCCAATACAAGTCTAACTCTCATATCTAAGTCTCACAAGACTTAACACTAACCGAAGCTCCTTTAAGACTTATTTACACACACATTAACAAGTATATATATATATATATATATATATATATATATATATATATATATATATATATATATATATATATATATACACAATTACGCATAAACAACGAGTTACATACGTACAAATGATTAAGTATGTACCTTTCGATATGTACGGGAAAAACGGGATGTTACAACTCTCCCCCACTTGAATCGGAGCGCGTCCTCGCAATCCAAGCCGCATGACAAGAAGGAAGATAAACCAACACAAACTCTTCGGGCTCCCAAGTAAACTCGGAACCCTTACTACGACGCCATTGAACTTTAAAAGTCCTAACCTCTTTATGTCTCAACCTTTTGACCTTCTCATCAAGTATGGCAATTGGTTCCTCGATATACTCTAACTTATTATTTAGCTCAATCTCGTCTAACGACACCCAAGACGAATCATCCGCAAGACACTTACGGAGATGAGAAACATGAAATGTATTATGGATCCCCGCAAGCTCTTCGGGTAATTTCAAACGATACGCGACTTCACCAACACGAGCTAAAACCTTAAATGGTCCAATAAACCGAGGAGCTAACTTTCCTCGTTTCCGAAACCGAATAATACCCTTCCATGGCGAAACTTTGAGCATCACCATGTCACCTTCTTGAAATTCGATCGTTTGTCTACGTTTATCGGCATACGATTTTTGCCTATCTTGAGCCTTTTTCAAATGCTCTCGAATCACATCAATCTTGCTATTCGTCTCTAAAACCAAATCGGTACTCCCGATTTCCTTTTGTCCCACTTCACCCCAACAAATCGGGGTTCGACACCTACGCCCATAAAACATCTCATAAGGTGGCATCCCAATACTAGTATGATAACTATTATTGTACGAGAATTCCACCAAAGGTAAGTGCTCGTCCCAACTACCACCAAAATCGATAATACACGCCCGTAACATATCCTCCAAAGTTTGATTCGTACGTTCGGTTTGACCGTCCGTTTGAGGATGATACGCCGTGCTCAATTTCAATTGCGTACCCATATCTTCATGAAACTTTTCCCAAAACCGAGATGTAAAACGGATATCTCGATCCGAAATAATAGATATAGGAACACCGTGTCGTGAGATGACTTCCTTGATAAACAACTTAGCCAAGGTCTCCGACGATATCGCTTCCTTAATGGGAAGAAACAAAGCACTTTTCGTCAATCGATCAACTATAACCCAAATCGAATCAAATTGGGTTCTCGCCGTTTTAGGTAACTTTGTGATGAAATCCATGGTAATGTGCTCCCATTTCCATTTCGGGATTTCTAACGGTTGTAACTTACCATACGGCTTTTGGTGCTCGGCTTTAACTTGCAAACACGTGACGCATTGCTCAACATACTTCACAACATCACGTTTCATGCCCGGCCACCAATAATCTTTCCTTAAATCAAGATACATTTTTGTTTCGCCCGGATGAATGGAATACTTTGACTTATGTGCTTCATCAAGTAGCACTTGTCGGTAATCACCCATCTTAGGCACCCACACTCATCCTTGAAAAGACAACAAAACACGCGAGCCCATAGTAATGAACTCCGATTGTCCCACAATTCGCTCCGCATGCTTGTTGTGAACGTAAGCCTCTATTTGAATCATACCAAGTTTCTCAAGAAAATTGTTAGTAATAATCATACGTAACAATCCTAATCGTAACGCCGGGTGATGACTCTTTCGACTTAACGCATCCGCGACCACATTCGCCTTGCCCGGATGATAAAGTATCACACAATCATAGTCTTTTACCATATCCATCCACCTACGTTGACGATAATTCAAATCTCGTTGATTAAAGAGATGTTTCAAACTCTTATGATCCGAATAAATCATACACTTGACACCATACAAGTAATGGCGCCAAATTTTTAACGCATGCACAACCGCCGCCAACTCAAGATCATGAGTCGGATATCTCGTCTCGTGTTCCTTTAATTGTCGAGAGGCATAAGCGATGACTTTACCTCCTTGCATTAGAACACACCCGAGTCCATTTAATGAAGCATCACAATAAACAGTCATGTCTTCCACCCCTTCCGGCAAAACTAACACCGGAGCTTGACACAACTTCTCTTTTAACACTTGAAAAGCAATTTCTTGCTCGTTCTCCCAAACAAACCTCACGTTCTTCCTTGTCAATTTCGTCAATGAAGAAGCGATCTTAGAAAAGTCTTGGATAAACCGACGATAATAACCGGCCAATCCGAGAAAACTTCGGACTTCCGTAGGCGTAGTCGGTTGTCTCCAACTCTTCACCGTCTCTATCTTCCCCGGATCCACTTGGATACCGTCCTTGTTCACAATGTGGCCAAGGAATTGAACCTCCCTTAGCCAAAATTCACATTTGGAGAAATCGTAACGTCTTCAATACTTCACGCAAATGATGTTCATGCTCGTTCATACTTTTCGAGTAGACTAGTATGTCGTCAATGAACACAATCACCGACTTGTCCAACATGGGTTGGCACACCCGGTTCATAAGATCCATGAATGCCGCCGGCGCATTCGTAAGACCAAAAGGCATAATTACGAACTCAAAATGCCCATAACGCGTTCGAAAAGCCGTTTTCTCGATATCTTCCTCACGGACCCGCATTTGGTGATAGCCGGACCGTAGGTCAATCTTTGAGAAATACGTAGCACCTTGGAGTTGGTCAAACAAATCGTCAATCCGAGGCAACGGATAACGATTCTTGATCGTCACTTTATTCAACTCCCGGTAATCGATGCACATCCGCATACTACCATCCTTCTTTTTCACGAATAAAACCGGAGCGCCCCACGGCGAAGCACTCGGTCGAATAAAACCCTTCTCAAGCAACTCTTGGGTTTGATTTAACAACTCTTGCATTTCCGTCGGTGCTAAACGATAAGGAGTTTTAGCAATGGGAGTAGCTCCCGGAACCAACTCAATGCGAAATTCAACTTGTCTTTCCGCCGGAATACCCGGTAACTCGTCAGGAAAAACGTCTTCGAATTCACTAACCACCGGAATTTCACGAATAGGTGGTGGCTCATCATGAGTATCAACAACATGGGCAAGAAAAGCCATGCCACCACTAACAAGAAAACGACGTGCCCGTGCAAAAGAACATATCGGCACAAGTCTTCTTCGTCTATCGCCATGAATAATCAACTCTCCACCACTTGGGGTCTTCACACGTATAAAATTTTCATGGCATGCAATATCAGCTCTATTTCAATCGAGCCAATCCATACCAACAACGATATCAAAATCGCCCAAAGTCATAGGGATGAGATCAATTTTAAAGTTTTCGGCACCAAAAATGACATCATAGTTCTTACACACATCAACCACTAGCACCGTCTTGCCGTCCGCTATTTCGACTTCTACCGGGCGACTTAACTTAGCTAACGGTCTATCAAGTTTAGGCACAAATTTTGGAGAAACAAACAACAAATTTGCACCGCTATCAAATAAAATCCTTGCCGGATTAGAATTAACCATGAAAGTACCTGAAACTACTTCGTTTGATTGTTTGGCTTCGTCATTGGTCATCAAATAGTTGCGACCTCGAGCCGTACCCGCCGCCTTCTCTAGCCTTTTAACATTATCGTTGTTCAAATCGGGACACTCTGACTTTCGGTGTCCTTCTTTGTTGCAATTAAAATAAGTGGGCTTGTTTGTTGAATTTGGCTTCGGGCAATCTCGAGCCATATGTCCACGTACCCCACAATTGTAGCAAGTAGGGACGAAGTTCCCAAAACCACCGGTAGCGCCCTTCTTCACACTATTGACACTTTCGGAACCCTTTTTGTTCTTGTTCTTTTTATTTGAAAAGTTCGAATAACTCGAACCTTCAAACTTTCTTTTCGGAAAAGTGAAATCGCTTTTTCTTGGAACCTCCGGCTCAAAACCCCGAGCCAACTCGTATAGCTCTTCAAAAGTCTTAGCCATTCCCCCACTAATCTTACCCTTGAACTCGTCGTTTAAAGTACGGTAGAAATCTTTCATTAGCTTGTGATCGTCACCAACATATTCCGGGCAAAAGCGAGTCTTTGCCAAAAAGGTAGACTTGAGAGTAACCAAGTCCATTGAACCTTGTTGCAAATGATGCAACTCGTCCCGGATTCTATCAAGGTCGGAAGAAGTTCGGTATTCTTGGAAGAATTCCTTCTTAAACACCTCCCATGTCAAGATCATGCATTGCTCTTCACCGTATAAATTGATTTTATCGTCCCACCACAACTTGCCTTCCTCACGTAGCATGCTAGACCCATATCTCGTCTTCTTTTCGGGAGGACATTCCGCGGTACGGAAAGCTCCCTCGATATCGAAAATCTAACAAGTGCTTTTCAATGGATCCCTCACCCCATTAAACATCGGGGGGTTGAGTATCCTTGAAGTTTTTGTAGCGGAAGTCCCGCCTTCCTTCACCTCCTTCACCGCGAGGATAAATGTTTCTAGCATCAAGGGCCTCTTCGATAGTGGCCTTCATTCGTTCATTTATCAAATCGGTCACTTGCCTGTCGACCGAATCTTGGAAGACCTTTCGGACGTCCGTAAGAAAATCCGCTTTTAACTTTTTAAAGACGGCCTCAACCTTAGCCGAAAACTCGACGTCCTCGCTTGTACTTCCGTTATCATGATCGGGTCCGTTTCTCGTCTTCATTCTATAAAACGGAAAGGGTTAAACCATGAACGAAAAGCATAACATGTGAGTATACACATGCGTACCACACTACCCCATCTTGCTCAACAATCGTCGTACATTACTCGTTTGACACGATTTGCACTCGTAACAATGGTAGCTAATCGTTGTTACGCGAGCAAGTCGCATTAACTCACTAGTACAACGTCCGTCTTGCTTGATGATTGCTAAACACAATACAAAACAATTAGCACAAGGTTAGTTCATATAAACCAAGGCACTAACAATTCCCGATTAGACCCAAAGTCCTACAAGTCCCGCATAAAGCGCTCACACAATAAAGTCCAAGTCTAGGCACCTATCTCAAGTCGCCTAAATCCCTTAGACCATGCTCTGATACCACTTAAAACAACCCAACCCGTACTCCGTACGACATATTTTTTAAAAAAAAAATATAATACACATTTACGCGTCAATTAAATATGTAACCCATTCCACACGATTCGTCAAAACACACTACGAGTTTAATGTCTACAAAAAGGCACAAAGGCCATTAACGAATGTGATACTAGTTTGACCAACAACAAATGATAGTTTATAATCCAAACGACACTCGAGCATGGTTTGGGGCTAAACTACCCAAAACGTTCGGCCACTTCAAAAACTATCCCAAAAGCATCCCCTGTCAACACAAACGGGAGACAACTAATCCAACCGTATGCCCTTACCCTTGTCCAAGCCGGAACCTATAAAATGGTAAACAACGAGAGGGTAAGCAATGCCTAGTGAGTGCAACAATTATACATACATATATATAACCTACTTACTTGCAAACACTTACCAAATCCGCATACATACTAGTTACATACTTAGCATACATTTCACAAGTATAACGCTAAGTACCACGATAGCAAGGCTAGTATAACAATAGCATATATCACAACAACACATTATGCTAAAATACAAGTATAACGATGATGTTCACAACATTCATAGTACTCAAGATTTCAAGGCTAACCCAACGAATGGTATCGTCAACATCGAACTTAAACCCCATTCGCCTACATTAATGTGGTATCGTCAACACCGAACTTTAAACCCACATATGAGGTATCGTCAACATCGAACTTTAAACCCTCATCAACTCACTACAATAGTCGTATGACATCGTCAACATCGAACTTTAATTCCATACGTGAGGTATCGTCAACAACTAACTTTAAACCCTCATCACAACACAATATACTCTAGTGTATGGTATCGTCAACAACGAACTTTAAACCCACACCCCACAAGTAAATAAATTATATACATACACATATAATTATTCCACTCACCTTGTCACAAGGATGATGATTTAGCACTTCCGAGCTTCAACGCAATGTACCTAAATCATTAAGTGCACATTCAATTTCACAACTAGTGGGATTTACCACAATACTCCCACTTGAGCATTTAATGACCCAATTTGCATTAAATGACTCGACTACACACAACCGCCCATAAATGGCCAAGACTCAACTTTAATCAATAAGACTAGTGAATTAAAGTCTATTAACTTCAATTAACACAAAACTTAAGGTAATCCATACCCATTTCAACTAATTAGGTCAACTAGTACATTTTGACCCATTTTATAACACTTAAACTCACAATCAAGTCAAACTCGCCCATTAACACCTCTTTCATAATTCTTAAAGTGCATTAGTGGCTAACAACACCAATTGACACTTACAACCTCAAATCACAAGGCCAAAATCCTATATTGTGGCTATTAGGGTTTCATTACAACACATAACCCAAACTCGCCCATTTTACCACCAAATGGGTCTTACAATTCTCTAGTACCCAAAACCCTTGTCATTAACCAATTAAAACTCAAAACTTAGAGTTAGAACTTACTGAGACTATCAACGCGTAGCTAGAGACACAAGGAACAACTTTAAATCTCGCTCCTAGGTTTGATTCACAAATCTCCAACTTCAAATCTCAAGATCAAGCTAGGTGGATTTTGTGTTTTGGGAGAGAAATAGGAAAGAAAATGGAAATGAAAATGAAATAAATGGATGTGTGGTGGAGAGTAAATGCTCCCACCAGATTTACATGTCAAATTACCATTTTGTCCCTCAAAGTCATTTAATTTAAGCTAAAACCGGAATCAGAACTGCAGAATTGCCGCGGCGCGGCATTAAATGTCGCGGCGCGACGTTACAAAGGAAAAACCACCACTCTTAACTCAACTTCTGATCCTGGTTTGCTTGCTTTGCCGCGGCGCGGACCCATTTGTCGCGGCGCGGCTTAAGGCACGATCTGGTCAGCTCGACCATCTTAAACACAAAAATCGTTTTACACAACATTAATTCGTTCAAGCCTCCAATACACGTCTAACTCTCATATCTAAGTCTCACAAGACTTAACACTAACCGAAGCTCCTTTAAGACTTATTTACGCACACATTAACAAGTATATATATATATATATATATATATATATATATATATATATATATATATATATATATATATATATATATATATATATATATATATATATATATATATATATATATATATATATATATATATATATATATATATATATATATATCTACACAATTACGCATAAACAACGAGTTACATACGTACAAATGATTAAGTATGTACCTTTCGATATGTACGGGAAAAACGGGATGTTACACATAGGAAGTTATCTTTGGTGCAGTCGTAACTACGGGTTTCTAGGGGCAATTTTAGGTTATTTTTGGGGAATTTCAAGGTCACTAAACTCCTTAAATCATTTCATTAACGAAGCTTGATCTTATCAACATTGAAGAATCATCATCAATTTGGGTTAATCTCTTCTTTGATTCAATGAATTCTTTTTCAATTGTTTTCATGACTTTTGCTTTAATCATGGTTGTAGGCTAAACTATGTATGACTTTTACTTTAATCATGGTTGTAGGCTAAACTAATTATTTTCATCTAGACAAAATACTTGTGTTGAATGTATCTTTGAAGATTTTTTATTGTATGTTTTGTTAGGTATCTGAGAATGAGTCGATCATACTCCCAACAGATCCTTTAGATGAGGGTCATATAAAGGATCTAGAAACTCAATAGAAGTTAACAATAGTCAATGTTATGTAATGAGATCAAGAAAGCCGTGGAATAGAAATTCTCATTTTCTCTCAACTTCCTTGATTACTTTGTGGCTATTCGTTCCATTCATCGTGTTCATGTTGGTCTTATGATCCAACATGTGGTATTAGAGCGGGATCTTCAACGAAACGAAGATGATCCGCATGAATATCGATGAATGTTCATATCCGACACCTTACACCTTCATATCTTCGAACCTTCATCATGAAGATCTTCATATCTTCATGAAGATCTTCATACCTTCAACCAAAAATTTTCGAAAACACGAAATTATTCCAAACACGTTACCGAATCTCACCAAAACACAAACACATTCAAATGAGATTCAACCGAAACCGAATCTCATTTTATCGAATCTAAACCGAAACTTATTCAATTTCACACCAAAACACAAACATCAAATACACAACAACTATTCTGAGATCATATCATTCTTTATCATATATCATAAAATAAATTCACAAACTCAAATTCAAGTTTCACTTCTCTTACTGTACTAGACATTCATATTCATGAGTCTCAAATCAAAAGTTTAAAAAGTGATGATCATTCAACAATCTCAATTACAAATTCGTGATCCAAAGTCAACAACAAACACTCGTTGATCACTAAATTAAATGATCAAAATCAGATTCAAAAACTAAATAAACAATTCAGTTTCATTAGTCTGCTACAGTACATGCCTATTTTTTTTTTTGAGATTCTTAATTGATGTATCTGGATACAAATGAAGCTTAGCATCATGATTCTAAGCCTAAAGATAACCTTCGATAATCAATAATTCTAATTATCATCAACAAAATCATTATGAATCAGGAATTCATTGTTCATCGAGCTCAAAATGAAACCGATTCGGTCTCTGGATCATTCTGAATTGAATTGATGAAAAGTAAAAATACAACTTGATTGGTGATCTACTCGTTGATGTTTCTGCAAAACTTGAAGTTCTAACTCGAAGAAATCATCACAAATTCGAGAGTCAAAGCTTCAAAACACAAAGTCAAACTGATTATTTGATTCAAATTCGGTTTCTATGTTGTGTTTCTGGTTCGATTAATGATCAACGAAGGTTATACAAATGATTTGCAGCATATTTTATTGAGGAATAATGACCTAAAACTGCTCAAATCACGAAATCGAATTTTTGAAGTTCATGCTCATCGCGCACTGTTCATCGGAGAATTCATGTTTTTCTTGCTATTTTTGTTCGAGTTTCATCACAAAAGATGTTAACCGATGCAGCTGGAATCTGTCTCAATTGATTTTGTGATCTAATTTCTTGAATTAATTTGTTCGATGAATTTTTGTGAAGAACAGATTCGGCTCAAACATTTGAAGATGAACAGCTTTAATGATTCCGTTGCACTTGTGATGAAGGCAGTAAAAGCCTTGAATCATATTCGGCTGTTGAAGATTCATATTCGACTCAACTTTGCTAAATTACATTCGGTATTACTGATGATTTTGCATTGCATATTGAGAGTCGGTATTGTATATCATTCGGTACGGCTGTTATTATCTCAGACTCGGTATTGAAGGTTTGTTATTGCTGTTTATATGCTTCGGTCTGTTGATGATAACTCGGTATAACATTCGGTTGTTCATGTCAAGCCTGATTTGGTATTCTTTGTTCACACTTGGGCTCTCAAATACCGAAAATCCTAAATGCACAATTGATGTTAAGTGGCCCAACCGAATCTGGTTAGCCCATTAGGCTGTCCACTTTCTTTGGCCTGATTTCAGATTTGTTACAAGAATAGTCCCTGGCAGGTTTGAAACTTTTGCAAGGGTAGTCCCTAAACCGAATCTGAGAGCTTATTTGATAGTTTTGACCCCTGCAGCTTATCAGAATTTTCAAGACTGGTCCTTTACTAAATCTAGCCTTCCAAAGCATATTTTTCAACTACTTTTGAGGCTCGGATTCCCATGGTTATTCTCATACTCGTTCGTTATGATATTTTGGAGATTTGCCGAGCTCATCAACCATTTTAAACAATGAAGCTCTTATTTCATGCGAGCATCATTGTGGGGGAGATATGTATATGGTTGATGTGCGTATGACTTCAATACACGTACTTTATTGGACTCGGACTTCAAAGAAAGAATTGTTTGTTTGGGGGGGGGGGGGGGAGTTAGAGACTCGAAGAAGATTCCACATCATATGGGGAGTTTAAGGATCAAGCTACCAAGCCAATAGCTAATGATCGAGACTTTGATGAGAGCCCATGTAATTTGAGGGGGGACCTTTTAGAGTTTCAAAACGACTTCTCAATGCAAGAAATTCTAGAAAGACAAAATCGTTGCGTTACTTGTTTGACGAGTGAGCAAAGGAAAACGAAAAGCGACTTCCACATCCTTGGGGGAGTATCTAAGACGTTAGGAACTTCAAAGGAGCCATCGATCTATACACTTTATGAGAAGATCATGTGTTTGATTGAAATCAAACTTGACCGGTCGTGCCCCATATACTTTGAAGGGGGAGTTTCTCTAGTTTTTCGAGCTTACTAATCAAGACAAGTGTTGGAGGGGAGTTATATTCATCAACGACATGAAGTGATGCTACGATGAATGTCACATGGTTGCGCATTGCTTCTGTACAAATCCAAAGACCATTGAAGGTAGAAGAAATCCAACATTGAAGATCTACTTCAATGGCCATGCAAGATTCGCGAGGGGAGCTAGTTAGCAATAGCGTGTTTCTTTCATTGTAATTTTGTATGTATATCCTATGGAGTGTTCGTTTGGAAGTATGATTACCTCATGAGGGGAGATTGATAGGTACCCGAGAATGAGTCAATCATACTCCCAAGAGATCCTTTAGATGAGGGCTATATAAAGGATCTAGGAACTCCATAGAAGTTAATAATAGCCAATGTTATGTAATGAGATCAAGGAAACCGTGGAATAGAAATTCTCATTTTCTCTCAACTTCCTTGATTACTTTGTGGCTATTCGTTCCATTCATCGTGTTCATGTTGATCTTATGATCCAACATGTTTAATGATTATTAGCTTGAACAATTGAATTCTTGTTGATGTTATTTGATTTTAGTGATTGATGATTATAATTGTTCAATAGAATGAGAATTCATTGAAGACTGTTATAATGGTTCATAAAGATTAAAGCTTTCGTTTCGATTTATGGATTGTTGTGGTTGTCCAATTTAGTGACGTATATTGGAGTCTGTCACATATAATTGATTAATTAAACTCTTATAAACACTTGTGCATTGATCAGAGACAGTATTGAATTGCATTAGTTGATTAGTTGATACAAAGGTTGATTGTGTACAACGAGAGCCGGCACAGTTGTTGATTACAGTGAACTCAGAGTCATAGTTCAAGTCTAACAGTGTAAGATCCTGATTCCAGTTCTGTGGGACGCCGTCCAGAAGTGTGGGACGCCATCCAATTGTGAAAGACCGGACGCCGTCCAAGTTGCCGAACGCCGTTCAGATGAGCTGACGGGCCAGCTGTTAGATTTTAGATATTTAAAAAGGGATTTTTGGTAATTTCACTCATGGGACGAGTTTAAGGCCACAAGATCAGTTAGTGGAGTGTCATAACTCCATTATCACCTACCTTCATCTTTCCACTTAAATTCAAGAGAGAGATAAGAGTTCTAGAGTGAGAGAGCTCAAATCGAGAAGGAAGAAGGTTGATTCGGGTCAAAGTGCGCGCTTTAAAGTTGTTCATCTAGTCACTAGCTGCGTTGTGATTGTGGTGGCAAGTCTTAACCTTGATTTCCTTATTTTAAGTTGCTTAAGGTTTAGAGTTTTGTGTTAGAGATGGACATGAAACCCATTTGATAGCGGTTTGGGGGGTTTTTGGGTAAGTTTGGGTCATGAGGACTCGAAGATGACTAACCCAGGGTTTTGAAATGATAAATTGAACTCTTGAGTCTTAATTTGGTTAGTTGAATGCTAGCACACTTAGATATTTTGTAAGTGGGTGTTATTCGGGTATGTGGGTGACTCAAATGGGTGTGTTAACCACGAAATGGGTCAAATGAGTTTTGGGTGACCTAGGTTGTTTAACGAGTGTGAAAATGTGGTAACCTTGCGTTAAAAGTGTATTAGGACCCGAAATGGCTAGTGTTAGGGTTTTGACGAAGATCACCTAATATTAGGGTTAAGTGTGCAAATGGGTCAAAATTGCACTATGGGTCAATGTGTCACTTGAATGGTGAGTAAGTTGGTTGACCAACTCGATTGTATGATTGATTATATGAATGATGTAATAAGTACGTCACGTTGGAGATTGCGAGCTTGATTAACTCACCAAAGGCGTTAAGGTGAGTGGAATAATTATGCGTATATGTATATGGCGTATTTATTTGTGAATGTTATGGTATGAACCACGAGTCGATAGTACCATAGCATGTATGTGACGAGTGTCATGATGTGAATCACGAGCCGGTAGCATCAAGTGTGAACCACGTGCCGGTAGCACTATAAAATGAAGTGTGAACCACGAGCCGGTAGCACTATAAAACGAGGCATGAACCACGAGCCGGTAGCGCCAAAGTGTGAACCACGTGCCGGTAGCACTATGAAGGAGTATGACTCAAATGCATAGTGGCGTGAACCAAAGAGCCGGTAGCGTCATAGCATTACGTATGGTGTGAACCACGAGCCGGTAGCACCATAGCGTTATGGTTAACCATATTATGTTTGTTGATTATTGTTTAGCATGCTATATATATATATATATATATATATATATATATATATATATATATATATATATATATATATATATATATATATATATATATATATATATATATATATATTGTGTTGAGAATATGCTAATGAGGTGTTGTGATAGAGTGCGAGTTAGTAGCATTATGAGTTCATGGCATGCTATTTGTGTTATAAATTCGTATGAGGTATTTGGTGGGTGCGTTTGCAAATAGATGGGTTATATATATGTATGTATAATTGTTGCACTCACTAAGCATTGCTTACCCTCTAGTTGTTTACCTTTTTAGGTTCGGGCTTGGATAAAGGCAAGGGTATTCGATTGGATTAGAGGCCTCCCGCTTTGTTTGATAGGGGACGCTTTTGGAAAGAATAGTTTTTTTGAAGTTTTACCAAGATGTAGGTAGTTTAACCCCAAACACCATGCTCTAGGTGTCGTTTGGAATTTAAACTCTTATGGTCGAAACTTGTATTTTTGAACGAAACTTGTAAATGGGCCGATGTGGGCCCGGTGTTGTAAAACTTGGTTTTATGGTGAAAACTTCTTAGTTTTAATTATTATAACATGTTGTGAAGGTCGTTTCATTTTAAAAGTGTCGGGAAGCGGGTTTTTCGCTCACGTAAGTTGAACCCCGGAGACAGCAATCTGCAGTTCATTTGAACGCCATCCCAAATGACTGGACGCCGTCCTGGTCTTCAGTACTGGACGCCGTCCAGATTACTGGACGCCGTCCAGATGCACTGCCAAGCAAAAAAAATTTTAGGGCGTGTTTTTGGCATAACGAGGGTTGGATCGTTACAAGTGGTATCAGAGCATGGTCTAAGGGATTTAGGCGACTTGAGATAGGTGTCTAGACTTACACTTTATTATGTATGCACTTTATGCTGGACTTGTAGGAGACGGGTCGGACCGGGGATTGGTTAGTGCTAGGGTTTATATGAGCTAACCTTGCGCTAATTGTTTAGTGTTGTGTATGCAATCATCGAGCGAGATAGACGTTGTACTAGCAAGTTAATGCGAGGTGCTCGCTTAACAATGATTAGCTACCATTGTTACGGGTTCAAATCGTGTCAAACAAGCGATGTACGACGATTGTTGATCAAGATGGGGCGGTGAGGTGTATATGTATATATATATATGTTATGTCCTTTCGTTTCATCGTTTAACCTATTTATGTTTTATAGTATGAAGACGAGAAACGGACCCTAAAACAATGACAGAGGTACGAGCGAAGACCTCGAATTCACGGCCAAAGTTGAGGCCATCTTTAAACTTCAAAAAGCGGAATTTCTTAAGGATGTTAGGAGGATTTTTCAAGAGTCGGTTGATGGGCAAGTAACCGAATTAATAAATGAACGAATGAATGCCGCGATCGAAGAGGCACTCGAAGCTAGAAACATTTATCCTCGTGGTGAAGGGGGTGATGGTAATGGTGGACACGGAAGGCGAGACTTCCATTACAAAAACTTCAAGGATGCTCAACCTCCTATGATTAATGGGGTGAGGGATCCATTGAAAAGCACATGTTGGATTTCCGATATCGAGGGGGCTTTTCGTATAGCGGAGTGTCCTCCCGAGAAGAAGACGAGGTACGGTTCTAGCATGTTACGTGAAGAGGCTAAGATTGGTGGGATGATAAAATCCAATTGTATGGTGAAAAGCAATGTATGAACTTATCGTGGGAAGAGTTTAAAAGCGAATTCTTTAAGGAATACCGAACTCAATCTGATCTTAATAAAATTCGGGACGAGTTGCGCGATTTGCGACAAGGTTCGATGGACTTGGTTATTCTCAAGTCTACTTTCTTGTCAAAAACTTGTTTTTGTCCCGAGTATGTTGGTGATGATCGAATGTTCATGCTAGATTTTTATCGTACTTTGAGTGATGAGTTGAAGCGTAAGATTAGCCGGGGAATGGCTAAGTCTTTTGAAGAGTTGTTTGAGTTGGCTCGGGGTTTCAAACCGGAGATTCCGAAAAGAAGTGATTTCTCTTTCTTTAAGAGAAAATTCGAAGGTTCGAGTCATTCGAGTTTTTCAAGCAAGAAGAACAAGAAGGGTTCCGAGAGCGTTAAGAGTGTGAAGAAAGGTGGTTCTTTGAGTTATGGACCCACGTGTTTTAATTGTAATCAAAAGGGGCACATGGCCCGTGATTGTACTAAGGTGCCGAGCAAACTTACTTGTTACAATTGTCAAAAGGAGAGACATCGAAGGACAGAGTGTCCCGATTTGTATGGTGATCAAGTGAAAAACTTAGAGAAGGCGGCGGGTACGGCTAGGGGATGTAACTACTTGATGACCAATGATGAAGCCAAATAATCCAATGAAGTTGTCTCAGGTACTTTCATGGTTAACTCTAATCCGGCAAGGGTTCTATTTGATAGCGGTGCTAATTTATCGTTTGTATCTCCGAGATTTGTGCCTAAGTTGAATAAACCACTAGCTAAGTTAAGACATCCGATAGAGGTCGAAATAGCGGATGGTAAGACGGGGCTAAGGGTTGATGTGTGTAATGATTGTAATGTCGTATTTGGTACCGAAATCTTTAAAATCGATCTTATCCCGATGACTTTAGGTGAGTTTGATATTGTCATTGGTATGGATTGGCTCGATCGTTATAGAGCCGATATTTCATGCCATGAAAAGTCTATTCGTGTGAAGACACCAAGTGGGGGAGAGTTAATTATTCATGGCGATAAACGTAGAAGACTTATGCCTTTATGCACTTATACACGGGCACGTCGTTTCCTTAGTGGTGGTGGCATGGCTTTTCTTGCCCATGTAGTTGATACTCGTGAAGAACCACCGTCCATTCGTGAAATTCCGGTGGTTAGTGAATTCGAAGACATTTTTTCGGATGAATTACCGGGTCTTTCACGGAAAGACAAGTTGAATTTCGCATTGAGTTAGTTCCGGGGGCTACTCCCATCGCTGAAACTCCTTATCGTTTAGCACCAACAGAAATGCAAGAGTTGCTTTAAAAGGGTTTTTTTCGACCGAGTACTTCGCCATGGGGCGCTCCGGTTTTATTCGTGAAGAAGAAGGATGGTAGTATGCGGATGTACATCGATTATCGGGAGTTGAACAAAGTGATGATTAAGAATCGTTATCCGTTGCCTCGAATTGACGATTTGTTTGACCAACTCCAAGGTGCGACGTATTTTTCTAAGATTGACTTACGGTCCGGCTATCACCAAATGAGGGTCCTTGAGGAAGATATTGAGAAGACGACCTTTCAAACGCGTTATGGGCATTTTGAATTTGTAGTCATGCCTTTCGGTCTTACGAATGCACAGGCGGCATTCATGGACCTTATGAACCGAGTGTGCCAACCTATGTTGGACAAGTCAGTAATTGTGTTCATTGATGACAAACTCGTCTATTTGAAAAGTATGAAAGAACATGAACGTCATTTGCGTGAAGTATTGAAGACGTTACGGAAGGATAAGTTGTATGCTAAGTTCTCCAAATGTGAATTTTGGCTAAGGGAAGTTCAATTCCTTGGTCATATTGTGAACAAAGAAGGTATTCAAGTAGATCCGGGAAAGATAGAGACGGTGAAGAGTTGGGAACAACCGACTACTCCTACAGAAATAAGAAGTTTCCTCGGATTGGCCGGTTATTATCGTCAGTTTATCTAAGACTTTTCTAAAATCGCCTCTCCATTGAAAAAGTTGACGAGGAAGAATGCGAGATTTAATTGGGAGAACGAGCAAGAAATTGCTTTCCAATTGTTAAAAGAAAAGTTGTGTCAAGCTCCGGTGTTAGTGTTGCCGGAAGGTGTAGAAGATTTGACGGTTTATTGTGATGCTTCTTTAAATGGGCTCGGGTGTGTTCTAATGCAAAGAGGTAAAGTTATCGCTTATGCCTCTCGACAATTAAAGGAACACGAAAAGAGATATCCGACTCATGATCTTGAATTGGCGGCGGTGGTTCAAACGTTGAAAATTTGGCGCCATTACTTGTATGGTGTCAAGTGTAGGATTTATTCGGATCATAAAAGTTTAAAACATCTCTTTGACCAATGAGATTTGAATTATCGTCAACGTAGATGGATGGATGTAGTGAAGGACTATGATTGTGAGATACTTTACCATCGGGGTAAGGCGAATGTGGTCGTAGATGCGTTGATTCGAAAAAGTCAACATCCGGCGATACGAGTAGGGTCATTACGCATGATTATTACAAATGATTTTCTTGTAAAGCTTGGTGAGATTCAAATTGAAGCTTTTGTTAATAATAAGCATGAAGAACGAATCGTGGGGCAGACGGAGTATATTACTTTAGGCCCGATGGTTTGTTGTCCTTTCAAGGACGAGTGTGGGTGCCTAAAATGGGGGATTTTTGACGACTGCTACTTGATGAAGCACATAAGTCAAAGTATTCCATTTATCCGGGCCCGACGAAGAAGTATCTTGATTTGAAGAAAGAATATTGGTGGCCGGGCATGAAACGTGATGTCGTAAAGTATGTTGAACAATGCGTCACGTGTTTGCAAGTTAAGGCCGAACACCAAAAGCCGTATGGTAAGTTACAACCGTTAGAAGTCCCGAAATGGGAATGGGAGCACATTACCTTAGATTTCATTACCAAGTTACCAAAGACGGCGAGGACCCAATTTGATTCGATTTGGGTGATAGTTGATCGGTTGACGAAAAGTTCCTTATTTCTTCCCATTCAGGAAACGATATCGTTGGAGGCTTTGTCAAAGTTGTTTATCAAGGAGGTGATATCGAGACATGGGGTTCCTATATCTATTATTTCGGATCGGGATACTCGTTTCACATCTCGGTTTTGGAATAAGTTTCATGAAGATATGGGTACATAATTGAGAATGAGCACGGCGTACCATCCTCAAACGGATGGTCAAACTGAATGTATGAATCAAACATTGGAGGATATGTTACGGGCGTGTATTATTAATTTTGGTGGTAGTTGAGATGAGCACTTACCGTTGGTGAAATTCTCGTACAACAATAGTTATCATGCTAGTATTGGAATGCCACCTTATGAGATGCTTTATGGGCGAAGGTGTCGAACTCCAATTTGTTGGGGTGAAGTGGGACAAAGAGAAATCGGGAGTACCGATTTGGTGTTAGAGACGAATAGTAAGATTGAAATGATTCGGACAAATTTGAAAGCGGCTCAAGATAGGCAAAAGTTGTATGCCGATAAACGTAGGTGACTTATTGAGTTCTAAGAAGGTGACATGGTGATGCTTAAGGTTTCGCCATGGAAGGGTATTATTCGGTTTCAAAAACGGGGAAAGTTAGCTCCTCGGTTTATTGGGCCATTTAAAATTTTAGCTCGTGTTGGTGAAGTTGCGTATCGTTTGGAATTACCTGAAGAGCTTGCGGGGATCCATAATACATTTCATGTTTCCCATCTCCGTAAGTGTCTTGCGGTTGATTCATCATGGGTACCTTTAGACGAGATTGAGCTAAACAATAAGTTAGAGTATGTTGCGGGGGAGATGGCTATACTTGATGAAAAAGTGAAAACGTTGAGAAATAAAGAAGTGAGGACTTTTAAGGTTCAATGGCGTCGTAGTAAAGGTTCCGAGTTTACGAGGGAGCCCGAAGAGTTTGTGTTGGTATATCTTCCTGCTTGTCATGCGAGGACGCAATCCGGTTCAAGTGAGGGAGAGTTGTAAGATCCTGATTCCAGTTGTGTGGGACGCCGTCCAGAAGTGTGGGACGCCGTCCAATTGTGAAATACCAGACACCGTCCAAGTTGCCAAACGCCGTCCAGATGAGCTAACGGGCCAGCTGTTGGATTTTAGATATTTAAAAAGGGCTTTTTGGTAATTTCACTCATGGGACGAGTTTAAGGCCACAAGATCAGTTAGTGGAGTGTCATAACTCCATTATCACCTACCTTCATCTTTCCACTTAAATTCTAGAGAGAGAAGAGTTCTAGAGTGAGAGAGCTCAAATCGAGAAGGAAGAAGGTTCATTCGGGTCAAAGTGCGCGCTTTAAAGTTGTTCATCTAGTTACTAGTTGTGATTGTGGTGATAAGTCTTAACCTTGATTTCCTTATTATAAGTTTCTTAAGGGTTAGAGTTTTGGGTTAGAGATGGACATGAAACCCATTTGATAGCGGTTTGGGGGTTTTTGGGTAAGTTTGGGTCATGAGGACTCGAAGATGACTAACCTAGGGTTTTGAAATGATAAATTGAACTCTTGAGTCTTAATTTGGTTAGTTGATTGCTAACACCTAGATATTTTGTAAGTGGGTGTTATTTGGGTATGTGGGTGACTCAAATGGGTGTGTTAACCACAAAATGGGTCAAATGAGTTTTGGGTGACCTAGTTGTTTAACGAGTGTGAAAATGTGGTAACCTTGCGTTAAAAGTGTATTAGGACCCGAAATGGCTAGTTTTAGGGTTTTGACGAAGTAAACCTAATATTAGGGTTAAGTGTGCAAATGGGTCGAAATTGCACTATGGGTCAATGTGTCACTTGAATGGTGAATAAGTTGGTTGACCAACTCGATTGTATGATTGATTATATGAATGATGTAATAGGTACGTCGCGTTGGAGGCTGTGAGCTTGATTAACTCACCAAAGGCGTTAAGGTGAGTGGAAAAATTATGCGTATATGTATATAGCGTATTAATTTGTGAATGTTATGGTATGAACCACAAGCTGGTAGTACCATAGCATGTATGTGACGAGTGTCATGATGTGAACCACGAGCCGGTAGCATCAAGTGTGAACCACGAGCCGGTAGCACTATAAAATAAAGTGTGAACTACGAGCCGGTAGCACTATAAAATGAAGTGTGAACCACGAGCCGGTAGCACTATAAAACGAGGCTTGAACCACGAGCCGGTAGTGCCAAAGTGTGAACCACGAGCCGGTAGCACTATAAAGGAGTATGAATCAAATGCGTAGTGACGTGAACCAAAGAGCTGGTAGCGTCATAGCATTACGTATGGTGTGAACCACGAGTCGGTAGCACCATAGCGTAATGGTTAACCATATTATGTTTGTTGATTATTGTTTAGTTTCATGACCCGTCCTAATCCATCTGGACGAATACATTACATTTGGTTACATCGCGAGGTATTTGACCTATATATGATACATTTTACAAACATTGCATTCGTTTTTAAAAGACAAACTTTCATTACATTGAAAGTTGACGGCATGCATACCATTTCATAATATGTCCAACTATAATTGACTTAATAATAATCTTGATTAACTCAACGACTCGAATGCAACGTCTTTTGAAATATGTCATGAATGACTCCAAGTAATATCTTTAAAATGAGCAAATGCACAGCGGAAGATTTCTTTAATACCTGAGAATAAACATGCTTTCAAGTGTCAACCAAAAGGTTGGTGAGTTCATTAGTTTATCATAAACAATCTTTTCCATCACTTTTAATAGACCACAAGATTTCATTCAATAATCATACACTCGCAAGTGTTTAAAATTCATTCGTATGGATTGAACACCTCGTAACCGACATTAACAAAATACATCTAGAATATCCCCATATATAAATATCGAAGTACTAAAGCAGTTCAAATTCTCTGACTGGGCGTGTCAAAGCCCATAGATCTATCTTTAGGATTCACGTCAGTTGGTGGTAATTATAATAAACACCAATTCTTAGGCTACCAAGTTCAACAAGGGCGATATCCGGTATAACAATTCAACCATAGAATGTAGTTTCAATTACTTGTGTCTATTTCGTAAAACATTTATAAAAGCAGCGCATGTATTCTCAGTCCCAAAAATATATATTGCAAAAGCATTTAAAAAGGGAGCAAATGAAACTCACAATACTGTATTTTGTAGTAAAAATACATATGACGACATTGAACAAGTGAACAATGCAGGGTTGGCCTCGGATTCACGAACCTATATCATTCGTATATATATTAAAACATATACTCGTAATCGAACAATTTCATATATTATAACTTTATACATTATTTATTTAGTTTGTAAATATAATTAAAATGATTATTATTTATATAATTTTATATAACTATTATTCATCATTAATAATAATAAAATTGTATATTAAGGTTTATATATGATAAAAATATATATTTATATTTTAGTTGATATCTTTTATATATAGTTTAATTTATATCTTTTTAATAATAAAAATATAGTGTTATATATTTTTATAAAAACATCTATTTGTAGTGGTTCTGATAAGGATAAAAATGATAGTAATAATATTGATAGTAATAATAGTAATAATAATGATAATGTTAACTTTTGAAAATGAGAATTGTAATAAGGATAATAACTTTACTACTAACGATAATTTACTAAAAATGATGTTTTTACTAATAAAGATAACCATAGTAATAGTAATAATAATGATAACTTTAACAATAATACTTATATTAATGATAACAATAATAATACAGATAATTACCAAATGATACAAATACTAATAATAATAGTCATAATCCTAATAATAATCATAATACATATATTAATAGTAGAAATGATAAAATTAATGATAACAATATTAATAATACTAATAGTATTTAATGATAATATCATAACTAATATTCATAATAAAAATAATAATAGGTATAATACTTAATATTAATAATAATAACAACACTCTTACTTAATAATAATAACAAATAATAATAATAACAACAACAATAATAATCATAATAATAATTAATAACCAATAAAAATAATAGAATTTGAAAACTACCTCAAGTGATAAGCCTTCAAAAATAATAAACGACTTAGACGAGACTCGAACATGCGACCTCTCGTTCCCCGCTAACACCTCCCAACCGTCCAACCAATTCAGTTTTTCTGAATTTAAAGCACTCTATATTTATTTATCTTATTATTCATGTGTTCGATATTTTCTTCTTCACAACCAAATTGACTAGAGATCAAATCCAGTTAATACGAGTTTTTGAGATTTGAATTATACTAGAATTTGAAACCTAAAGGACCTGTGATAAATTGTTTGTGTTTATAGAAATTGAATAAATAAAAAAAAATTCAGACTTTATGAACACGCTATGAACACAAATTCAATCTCGAAATTGTAGGCTGTTATAGCACACAATTCCTTCATGAAAAAGGTTCTAAATTGACTCTGTAAACTTTCTCCATCATCAATTTAATTTGAAACACCAAAATGAACGCGAATTTCTTGATGAACACTTTAGTTGACTTTGAAAATAAGGTTTGACTTTGAAAATTACAACTCGATAGTAAAAATTGGAGGTTGAGATTTTGCAGGTAGTTGGAGTAATTGATTTCTATCGTAACAGCATTTAAGGATTTTTAAAATTCGATATGAAATTGGCTATTGTTGAATGTGGTCACGAACAGAGGTTTATCGAGCTATTTGTTTTCTGTTTTTGAATTGCAGTAAAGAATGGAATGTATCTGAGTAAATGAACGAACTGTAACACTTATAATTGACCCTAATTTGTTTACATTGCAATTTGATATGGACATATAACAATATTGAGACAAGTTTGTACCGGCAGAAAAAAAAATCAAGAAGATAATAAAAATTAAAAGCTAGATTACGATGGGTATCTGATTAAATCTTCAATTCGTACCAGTTTAGAGACATAAACAAAAAAATTACATAGTGTGATTGTGATGTAAAACAAAATTTGAATCAAATAATTGAATACGTAATTATCCTTATTTATTTATGTTTATTTATTTATTTATTTATTTTTTTAAAAGAAAACGTATATAGATATATATCTATATTTAATATGTATTTATATATATATAAATCTGTATTTATTTTATGTATATGTATTTATATATATTTGTATTTATATATCTTGTTTATATATATATATACATATCTAATTCTTAAATTTTGATATTAAAAAAAATAAAAATATTAATATTAATAATAATAATAATACTAATAATAATATTATCAATAATAATATTATTAATAAAGGAACTAGGAATAATAAAAGTTAAATGATAATATTATTACTTACAATAATAATAAATTTAATTACTAATAAAGATAATAATAATAATATACTAACTTATACATATCAAATGTTATTTATTTACATGTTTTATATTTGAATTAAGAATATTAACAATGAAAATATTAATTTTATCAATAAAAATAAAGAAAGTAATGATAAAAATTATATTCAAACTTGTAGTTAAATTTAATATAGTACCATTTATTAACTATATCATTTTTATTTATAATATATTGAATCTTTAAAATTTATTAATTATATATATATATATATATATATATATATATATATATATATATATATATATATATATATATATATATATGATATTACTTTCGTATAGGATTCATACATGTATATATATACAGACAGTTGTTCGTGAATCTTCGGGAATAGTCAAGGTCAAATGCATTCATGAAAATAGTTCAAACATTTTGAGACTCGTTTTAATAAACTTTGCTTATCGTGTCAAACTCATTTACAGATTAAGTTTAAATTTAGTCGAAAATTTCTGGGTCGTCACATTTAGCATGTAATATATATATATATATATATATACATATATATATATATATATATATATATATATATATATATATATATATATATATATATATATATATATATATATATATATATATATATATATTGTGTTGAGAATATGCTAATGAGGTGCTGTGATAGAGTGCGAGTTAGTAGCATTATGAGTTCATGGCATGCTATTTGTGTTATAAATTCGTATGAGGTATTTGGTGGGTGTGTTTGCAAATAGATGGGTTATATATATGTATGTATAATTGTTGCACTCACTACGCATTGCTTACCCTCTCGTTGTTTACCTTTTTAGGTTCGGGCTTGGATAAAGGCAAGGGTATTCGATCGGATTAGAGGACTCCCGCTTTGTTTGATAGGGGATGCTTTTGGGAAGAATAGTTTTTTTGAAGTTTGACCAAGATGTGGGTAGTTTAACCCCAAACACCATGCTCTAGGTGTCGTTTGGAATTTAAACTCTTATGGTCGAAAATTGTATTTTTGAACGAAACTTGTAAATGGGCCGATGTGGGCCCAGTGTTGTAAAACTTGGTTTTATGGTGAAAACTTCTTAGTTTTAATTATTATAACATGTTGTGAAGGTCGTTTCGTTTTAAAAGTGTCGAAAAGCGGGTTTTCCGCTCACGTAAGTTGGACCCCGGAGACAGCAATCTACAGTTCATTTGGACGCCGTCCCAAATGACTGGACGCCGTCCTGTGTAGTGACCCAAACTTTTCCATATTTATTTATATTAATTAAATTTGATAATTACATGATTAAGTGTTTCCAACATGTTAAGCAAGACGTGATTAATTGAAATAGGTTTCATATAGACAATTGACCACCCAAGTTAACCGGTGATTCACGAACGTTAAAACTTGTAAAAACTATGTGATGACATATATATGGTTACATATATAGTTAACATGATATTATGATAAGTAAGTATCTCATTAGGTATTTTAACTATGTGTATATACATAAAAATGAGACTATTGAATTAAAAAAACTCAAAAACGATATATATATAACGATTATCGTTATAACAACGTCTTACTAAATACATATGAATCATAATAAGATATTGATACACTATGTTTAATCATGAAATGATAAGTAAACATGTCATTAAGTGTATTAACAATGAACTACATATGTAAAAACAAGACTACTAACTTAATGATTTCGAAACAAGACATATATGTAACGATTATCGTTGTAACAACATTTAACTGTATATATATCATACTAATATATATTAATATATCATAATATAATGATAATGTAATAATTTAACATCTCTTTAGATATTATAAACAATGGGTTAACAACATTTAACAAGATCGTTAACCTAAAAGTTTCAAAACAACATTTACATGTAACGACTAACGATGACTTAACGATTCAGTTAAAATGTATATACATGTAGTGTTTTAATATGTATTCATACACTTTTGAAAGACTTCAAGACACTTATCAAAATACTTCTACTTAACAAAAATGCTTACAATTACATCCTTGTTCAGTTTCATCAACAATTCTACTCGTATGCACCCGTATTCGTACTCGTACAATACACAGCTTTTAGATGTATGTACTATTGGTATATACACTCCAATGATCAGCTCTTAGCAGCCCATGTGAGTCACCTAACACATGTGGGAACCATCATTTGGCAACTATCATGAAATATCTCATAAAATTACAAAAATATTAGTAATCATTAATGACTTATTTACATGTAAACAAAATTACACATCCTTTATATCTAATCCATATACCAACAACCAAAAACACCTAAAAACACTTTCATTCTTCAATTTTTTTCATCTAATTGATCTCTCTCAAGTTTTATCTTCAAGTTCTAAGTGTTCTTCATAAATTCTATAAGTTCTAGTTTCATAAAATCAAGAATACTTCCAAGTTTGCTAGCTTACTTCCAATCTTGTAAAGTGATCATCCAACCTCAAGAAATCTTTCTTATTTACAGTAAGATATCTTTCTAATACAAGGTAATACTCATATTCAAACTTTTATTTAATTTCTATAACTATAACAATCTTATTTCGAGTGGAAATCTTACTTGAACTTGTTTTCGTGTCATGATTCTGCTTCAAGAACTTTCAAGCCATCCAAGGATCCTTTGAAGCTAGATCTATTTTTCTCATTTCCAGTAGGTTTATCCACAAAACCTGAGGTAGTAATGATGTTCATAACATCATTCGATTCATATATATAAAACTACCTTATTCGTAGGTTTAAACTTGAAATCACTAGAACATAGTTTAGTTAATTCTAAACTTGTTCGCAAACAAACGTTAATCCTGCTAACTTGACTTTTAAATTCAACTAAACACATGTTCTATATCTATATGATATGCTAACTTAATGATTTAAAACCTGGAAACACAAAAAACACCGTAAAACAGGACATACGCCGTCGTAGTAACACCGCGGGCTGTTTTGGGTTTGATAATTAAAAACTATGATAAACTTTGATTTAAAAGTTTTTCTTCTGGGAAAATGATTTTTCTTCTAAACATAAAACTATATCCAAAAATCATGGTTAAACTCAAAGTGGAAGTATGTTGTTCAAAATGGTCATCAAGACGTCGTTATTTCGACTGAAATGACTACCTCTTACAAAAATGACTTGTAACTTATATTTCCAAATATAAACCTATACTTTTTCTGTTTATATTCATAAAATAGAGTTCAATATGAAACCATAGCAATTTGATTCACTCAAAACGGATTTAAAACGAAGAAGTTATGGGTAAAACCAGATTGGATATTTTTTGATTGTTGTAGCTACGGGAAATATTGTAACAAATCTATATTAATCATATCCTAGCTAACTTATATTGTATTATACATGTATTCTAATATATTATGTAATCTTGGGATACCATAGACACGTATGCAAATATTTTGACATATCATATCAACCCATCTATATATATTATTTGGAACAACCATAGACACTCTATATGAAGTAATGTTGGAGTTAGCTATACATGGTTGAGGTTGATTCCAAAAAAATATATACTTTGAGTTGTGATCTAGCCTGAGACGTGTATACACTGGGTCATGGATTGGATCAAGATAATATATATCAATTTATTTTCTGTACATCTAACTATGGACAACTAGTTGTAGGTTACTAACGAGGACATCTGACTTAATAAACTTAAAACATTAAAACGTATTAAAAATGTTGTAAATATATTTTGAACATACTTTGATATATATGTACATATTTGTTATAGGTTCGTGAATCGACCAGTGGCCAAGTCTTACTTTCCGACGAAGTAAAAATCTGTGAAAGTGAGTTATAGTCCCACTTTTAAAATCGAATATTTTGAGATGAGAATACATGCAGTTTTATAAATGTTTTACGAAATAGACACAAGTAATTGAAACTACATTATATGAGTGAATGATCGAAACCGAATATGCCCCTTTTGCTTGGTAGCCTAAGAATTAGTAAACCGATCTACTAATTGACGCGAATCCTAAAGATAGATCTATTAGGCCTATCGAACCCCATCCAAAGTACCGGATGCTTTAGTACTTCGAATTCGTTTTTATCATGTCCGAAGGATTTCCCGGAATGATAGGGGATATTATTATATGCATCTTGTTAATGTCAGTTACCAGGTGTTCACCATATGAATTATTTTTATCTCTATGTATGGGATGTATATTGAAATATGAAATCTTGTGGTCTATTATTATGATTTGATAATATATAGGTTAAACCTATAACTCACCAACATTTTTGTTGACGTTTTAAGCATGTTTATTCTCAGGTGATTACTAAGAGCTTCCGCTGTTGCATACTAAAATAAGGTCAAGATTTGGAGTCCATGCTTGTATGATATTATGTAAAAACTGCATTCAAGAAACTTAGTTTTGATGTAATATATTCTTATTGTAAACCATTATGTAATGGTCGTGTGTAAACGGTATATTTTAGATTATCATTATTTGATAATCTACGTAATGCTTTTTAAACCTTTATAGATAAAATAAAAGTTATGGTTGTTTTAAAAATGAATGCAGTCTTTGAAAAACGTCTCATATAGAGGTCAAAACCTCGCAACGAAATCAATTAATATGGAACGTTTATAATCAATATGAACGGGACATTTCAGTTGGTATCCGAGCGTTGGTCTCAGAGAACCAGAAATTTGCATTAGTGTGTCTTATCGAGTTTGTTAGGATACATTAGTTAGTCTGAACTTCGACCGTGCTTTCTTTAAAAACGATTGCTTAACACTTTTGTTGGAAACTATATATTATTAACATGTAAATATTATGTGATATATTAACTTCTTAATGTGTTTGATATTGTGTGATAGATGTCTACCACTAGTACAAATCCCATCGATTCACCTAATAATAATGAAGAGTCGAATATATTTTGGGAAGAATCACAAATTCCCGAAGAGGAACCGGAAGAAGAGGAACCGGAAGAGGAGGAATCGGAAGAGGAGGAACCGAAAGAAGAGGAACCGGAAGAGGAGGAACCGGAAGAGGAGGAACCGGAAGAAGAAGAGGTTTCGGAGGAAGAAATATTGATACCTATAGTAAATCGATTAAATAAAAGAAAATTCTCAACCAACAGACCAAAGTTAATAATGGTCAATGGTGTTTTCACCGAGGAAGCAAAATATTGGGAAGATTATCAATTTTCCGATGAATCGGATCCCAATGAGGATTCCGATGATGTTATAGAAATTACCTCAACCCAATTTAATAAAGCAAAAGAAAATAATAAGGGAAAAGGTATAATAATAGAGAAACCTGATTCCAACCCCGATGAACTTTATATGTATCGGCAACATCCGTATTTCCTAAATTGTAACAATAACCCGGGAACCTCTAAACCACCAGGTTTTTCTAAACTATTGTGGAAAATGATAGCTCGTATTAGAGGAGCACCATATATCCCTAGAAAATTAGGAAAATGAACCAAGTCCGAAGAAGAAGAAACCAGTGATTCAGAATAGAGGGTTGTAATCATGTTGTGTATTATATGTATTGTAGTGTGCTTGTACTTTTATGTTCTATGTAAAAATTGCTTGTATTGTTTGTTAATTATCCTTTACGAATCTAATCCTTGTCTATTTTACAGTATAAAAACAAAATGGACGTTAAGGGTAGACAACCGAATATTTTAGAAGATCTACCAGAGGATATGATTGAGGAAATCTTGTCTAGACACGGTCAAAATTCTTCAGCACAATTAATTATGGCAAAATTAACTTGTCAAACATTTGAAAGACTTTCCAGAAATGTCTTAGTTTATAAAAGACTTTCCTTTGATAGGTGGGGTATATCACATTGGGGAGACCGTAAGTTACACCATGTTTTCTTTAAAACGTTAAATGCGGGGAACCCAAATGCAATTTTACGCTACGGGTTAAGAACCTATTTTGACTCAACATATCCCAACATAGGATTTTGTGAATTAGAAAGAGCTTCTAACATGCAACATAAAGAAGCATGTTATGCTTACGGGTTAGTGATGTTCGCTTCTTACCAAAGTGAGAAAAAGAACATCGGATTGCAACTTTAAAATAAAACCTTCTCACAAGTGACGGATTCAGTAGTTGGGGTGAGAAACAAGGTTTTTAGATTATTACAGGGCTGTTGGACATTATGAAACCCTCGTCCTTTTGACGACATTACAACATGCTGCCTAGCCAATGGTCATAACGGTTATTTTCCACAAGACCAAGGATGGGAAGTCGTCTTAGTAAAACCAGAATGCATGACTTGTTTATGGACTTATGAATTACGTGTCTTTATTTCCTTTGCTGAACAACTTGCGTATTAACTAGATTTATCTTCAAAACTATCCTGTATCAAAGTGTACTATATTTCATGTTATATGTAATATAGCGATGTTGTAAGTTTGAAGAATATTTATATGTGATATATTATTATAATCAGTTTTTTCATATGAAATTGTAGTAGTTGAATTGTATATTAGCTACTAAGTATGAACTTAACGGGTAGGTAGTACCCGAATTTAAACTTATAAAACGCTAATATGAAGAAAAAGCTTTTATAAATGAGTTCATATTATGCTACGAAATACTATTGACTACTTTTAATATTCTGTATGATTAACTCGATTTAGTTGGCTATTTTGAAGGAAATGGCACCGACTACTCGACACACCATGAATATGAATGAAGAGGAATTTCGTACCTTTCTTGCTGCAAACATAGCCGCAGTACAGGCTGCGCTACATACCAACAATAACTCTGAATCTAGCAATGCAGCTAACGGCGCAAGAAATCGTGTAGGATGCTCCTACAAAGAATTCACTGCCTGCAAACCTTTGGAATTTGATGGAACCGAAGGACCAATTGGATTGAAACGGTGGACCGAGAAAGTCGAATCGGTGTTTGCCATAAATAAGTGTACTGAAGAGGACAAAGTTAAGTACGCTACGCATACCTTCACAGGTACTGCGTTAACGTGGTGGAACACCTATCTTGAACAGGTAGGACAAAATGCTACTTACGCACTACCGTGGTCGGCATTCAAGCAATTAATGAACGAGCAGTACCGTCCTAGAAACGAAGTCAATAAACTCAAGGTAGAACTTAGAGAGTTACGAACACAAGGGTTCGACATTACCACATATGAACGACGATTCATAGAGTTGTGTCTATTATGTCCTGGAGCATTCGAAGATGAAGAAGAGAAGATCGACGCATTTGTAAAAGGGTTACCAGTAAGGATTCAAGAAGATGTGAGTTCACACGAGCCCGCTTCTATACAGAAGGCAAGTCGAATGTCTCATAAACTCATAAATCAGATTGAGGAAAGAATTAAAGAGCAGGTGGCCGAAGAAGCCAACACAAAACAACTCAAGAGGAAGTGGGAGGAAAATTGTGACAAGAGTCAACAGTACAACAACAACAACAATTACAACCACAATCGCAACAACTATCCCAACAACCGCAACAACATTCGCAACAATAACCGCAATCCTAACAATAACTACAACAAACATCCCAACAACAACAACAACTACAACAACCGTTTCAACAACAATAACAACCCCAACAACAACCTCAATAACAACAACGGCAACAAAAACTAAAAACAGCCATGTCATAGGTGTGAAGAAAATCATCAGGGGTTTTGCACGACATTTTGCAACAGGTGTAAAATAAATGGTCATAGCGCGACAAAGTGTGAGGTCTACGGACCAAAGTTTAACAGAACTAAAGGAACAAATAATGACAGAACAAGTAACGCCGAAACGAATAGTGTCGGAGCAAGTAATACCAACACTGTTTGTTATAAATGTGGAAAACCGGGCCACATTATTAGAAATTTCCCGAATCAGGGGAATACTAATGGGCAGGGCCGTGGAAGAGTTTTCAATATTAATACAGCAGAAGCACAGGAAGACCCGAAGCTTGGTACGGGTACGTTTCTTATTGACGATAAATCTGCTTATGTTTTATTTGATTCGGGTGCGGATAGAAGCTCTATGAGTAGAGAATTTTGTGCTAAATTAAGTTGCCCATTGACGCCTTTGGATAGTAAATTTTTACTCGAATTAGCAAACGGTAAATTAATTTCAGCAGATAATATATGTCGGGAGAGAGAAATTAAACTGGGGGATGAAACGTTTAAACTTGATTTAATACCAGTCGAGTTAGGCAGTTTTGACGTAATAATTGGCATGGACTGGTTGAAAAAGGTGAGAGCAGAGGTCGTTTGTTACAAAAATGCGATTCGCATTATCCGTGAAAAAGGAAAACCTTTAATGGTGTACGGAGAAAAGAACAACGCGAAGTTAAATCTTATTAGTAGTTTGAAGGTGCAAAAACTAATAAGAAAAGGTTGTTACGTCATTCTAGCACACATCGAGTAAGTTAAACCTGAAGAAAAGAACATCAGTGATGTTCCCGTCGCAAAAGAATTTTCCGATGTATTTCCGAAAGAATTACCGGGATTACCCCCACATCGATCCGTTGAATTTCAAATAGACCTTGTACCAGGAGCTGCACCAATAGCTCGTGCTCCATACAGACTCGCATCCAGCGAAATGAAAGAATTACAAAGTCAGTTACAGGAACTTTTAGAGCGTGGTTTCATTCGACCAAGTACATCACCATGGGGAGCTCCTGTTCTGTTTGTCAAGAAGAAAGATGGTACATTCAGCGAGAGTTGAACAAACTTACCATCAAGAACCGTTACCCATTACCAAGAATCGACGACTTATTTGATCAACTACAAGGCTCGTCGGTTTATTCGAAGATCAATTTACATTCTGGATATCACCAAATGCGGGTGAAAGAGGATGACATTCCGAAGACTGCTTTTAGGACGCGTTACGGTCATTACGAGTTTATGGTTATGCCGTTTGGATTGACTAACGTACCAGCTGTGTTCATGGACCTCATGAGTGTGTGGGCCATATCTTGACAAGTTTATCATTGTTTTCATCGATGACATACTTATTTACTCGAAGAATGATCAAGAGCACGAATAACTTTTGAGAAAAGTGCTAGAGTTGCTGAGAAAAGAAAAACTGTACGCTAAGTTTTCAAAGTGTGCATTTTGGTTGGAAGAAGTTCAATTCCTTGGTCATATAGTGAACAAAGAAGGTATTCAGGTGGATCCAACAAAGATTGAAACCGTTGAAAAGTGGGAAACCCCGAAAACTCCGAAACACATACGCCAATTTTTAGGGCTAGCTGGTTATTACAGGAGATTCATCCAAGATTTTTCCAAAATAGCAAAACCCTTGACTGCATTAATGCACAAAGGGAGGAAATTTGAATGGAAGGATGAACAAGAAAAAGCGTTTCAATTGTTGAAGAAAAAGTTAACTACGACACCTATATTGTCATTACCTAAAGAGAATGATGATTTTGTGATATATTGTGACGCCTCAAAGCAAGGTCTCGGTTGTGTATTAATGCAACGAATGAAAGTAATTGCTTATGCGTCTAGACAATTGAAGATTCACGAGCAGAATTATACGACGCATGATTTAGAATTAGGCGCGGTTGTTTTTGCATTAAAGACTTGGAGGCACTACTTATATGGGTTCAAAAGTATTATATATACCGACCATAAAAGTCTTCAACACATATTTAATCAGAAACAACTGGACATGAGGCAGCGAAGGTGGATTGAATTGTTGAATGATTATGACTTTGAGATTCGTTACCACCCAGGGAAGGCAAATGTGGTAGCCGACGCCTTGAGCAGAAAGGACAGAGAACCCATTCGTGTAAAATCTATGAATATAATGATTCACACTAACCTTACTACTCAAATAAAGGAGGCGCAACAAGGAGTTTTAAAATAGGGAAACTTAAAGAATGAAATACCCAAAGGATCAGAGAAGCATCTTAATATTGGGGAAGACGGAACCCGGTATAGGGCTGAAAGAATTTGGGTACCAAAATTTGGAGATATGAGAGAAATGGTACTTAGAGAAGCTCATAAAACCAGATACTCAATACATCCTGGAACGGGGAAGATGTACAAAGATCTCAAAAAACATTTTTGGTGGCCAAGTATGAAATCTGATGTTGCTAAATACGTAGGAGAATGTTTGACGTGTTCTAAGGTCAAGGCAGAGTATCAGAAACCATCAGGTCTACTTCAACAACCCAAAATCCTGGAATGGAAATGGGAAAACATTTCCATGGATTTCATCACTAAATTGCCAAGGACTGCAAGTGGTTTTGATACTATTTGGGTAATAGTTGATCATCTCACCAAATCAGCACACTTCCTACCAATAAGAGAAGATGACAAGATGGAGAAGTTAACACGACTGTATTTGAAGGAAGTCGTCTCCAGACATGGAATACCAATCTCTATTATCTCTGATAGGGATGGCAGATTTATTTCAAGATTCTGGCAGACAGTACAGCAAGCATTAGGAACTCGTCTAGACATGAGTACTGCTTATCATCCATAAACTGATTGGCATAGTGAAAGGACAATACAAACGCTTGAAGACATTCTACGAGCATGTGTTATTGATTTCAGAAACAGTTGGGATCGACACCTTTCGTTAGCAGAATTTTCCTACAACAATAGCTACCATTCAAGCATTGAGATGACACCGTTTGAAGCACTCTATGGTAGAAAGTGCAGGTCTCCGATTTGTTGGAGTGAAGTGGGGGATAGACAGATTACGGGTCCTGAAATAATACAAGAAACTACCGAGAAGATCATCCAAATTCAACAACGGTTGAAAACCGCCCAAAGTAAACAAAAGAGCTACGCTGACATTAAAAGAAAAGATATAGAATTTGAAATTGGAGAGATGGTCATGCTTAAAGTTGCACCTTGGAAAGGCGTTTTTCGATTTGGTAAATGAGGGAAATTAAACCCAAGGTATATTGGACCATTCAAGGTTATTGATCACGTCGGACTAGTAGCTTACCGACTTGAGTTACCTCAACAACTCGTGACTGTGCATAACACTTTCCACGTCTCAAATTTGAAGAAATGTTTTGCTAAAGAAGATCTCACTATTCCGTTAGACGAAATCCAAATTAACGAAAAACTTCAATTTATCGAAGAACCCGTCGAAATAATGGATCGTGAGGTTAAAAGACTTAAGCAAAACAAGATACCAATTGTTAAGGTTCGACGGAATGCTTGTAGAGGACCTGAGTTCACCTGGGAATGAGAAGATCAGATGAAGAAGAAATACCCGCACTTATTTCCAGAAGATACGTCAACACCTCCAACTGCTTAAAATTTCGGGACGAAATATATTTAACGGGTAGGTACTGTAGTGACCCGAACTTTTCCATGTTTATTTATATTAATTGAATTTGATAATTACATGATTAAGTGTTTCTGACATGTTAAGCAATCAAACTTGTTAAGACGTGATTAATTGAAATAGGTTTCATATAGACAATTGACCACCCAAGTTGACCGGTGATTCACGAACGTTAAAACTTGTAAAACCTATATGATGACATATATATGGTTACATATATAGTTAACATGATATTATGATAAGTAAGTATCTCATTAGGTATTTTAACTATGTGTATATACATAAAAATGAGACTATTGAATTAAGAAAACTCAAAAACGATATATATATAACGATTATCGTTATAACAACGTCTTACTAAATACATATGAATCATAATAAGATATTGATACGCTATGTTTAATCATGAAATGATAAGTAAACATGTCATTAAGTGTATTAATTGTCATAACCCGACCTTAACCATAAGGACGAATACAATAACATATGATTTCATCGCGAGGTATTGACCTCTATATGCGACGTTTTTCAAAAACTGCATTCGTTTTTACAATACAAACCATAACTTTTATTACAAATACAAGGTTTAAACAAGATAATAATGATTATCGTTTAGCGATAATCTTAGACTTACAAACTTTACATGTGATAATAACAATACGACTTCCAACGTATTTTACATTACAAATCCTCCGATATGCAGTTTTATTTTTGACACAAATATGCATACTCAAGATCTTGCTTAAATTCAACATGTTGCAGCGGAAGCTTTTAGTTATCACCTGAGAATAAACATGCTTAAAACATCAACATAAAGTTGGTGAGATATAGGTTTAATGCCAGCAGCGTTATAAATATAGACCACAAGATTTCATATATAAACGTTTTAATAAAAATATTCTAAGTTGTTGAGCACTTGATAACCATACTTAATATTTAATAAACGTCGCATATTCCCTTTATTATGAAATCTTACTACACCGTACCAAGTGTAGTTACCGAAACGAAGTACTGTGCAACCGTTGAATACTGGTCGTCCAGTCCGGTTGGGGTTGTCAGGCCCGATAGATCTATCAACAGGATTCGCGTTTACAATACCTCATGTAAATTATAGTTACCAAGTTACAGGGAAGTATGCCAGTGGTACAACTCAACGTAGAATATATATTTTTAATCACTTGTGTCCATAACGTAAATCATAAAATGCATGTATTCTCATCCCGAAATATTTAGAGTTTAAAAGTGGGACTATATACTCACTTTTGCCTTGAAGGTATTTATCACGACTTGGTCTCCGATAGATATCACGAACCTAACTATATATATATAATATATCAACATATTTTCTTTTTAAGTAATCGTTACATATATATATATATATATATATATATATATATATATATATATATATATATATATATATATATATATATATATACTTTTAATATTTTCTTAGTCCGTAGTTAGCAGTCCGATGTTAGTGGTCCACAATTAGTTGCTTAAATAAAATAAATAAAGACCCCATCATATTCGTACTGATCAGAATTAATCTCGACCCATGGTACCATGTTGTCAAGTGACGTGTTGCGTACATAAAGTACCGTGTTGTCAAATGACGTGTTGCGTACAATCATGAGGTCTTATGATTAATCTTCTCGTGTTGTTTACGGGTGGTCCTGAAATATATAAAATCAAATCATAAGTAAATATATATGAAATATCATATTAATTATAAATATATGATTAATTTAATTTTTCTCCAAATATTTTCGTAGCTAAACTAGCTTAGGATACCCGATCTTGTTTTAGTCGTAGTTTCTTCATTACAACTCCGTTTTTGTTGGTTCAACTTGACACTTCCTTGGATCGAGTCAATTTTTAAGAATATGAACTGAAAATACCTTAGGTTGTATTCAAAATCACAGGTTATAGGTCAAACTTTGGTGAAACTTATGAAAGTGATCATTTTCCATCATAAAAACAACATTTAATGATCATTTTTCTAAAAATACTTACACTTTGAGTTAAACCATGAAATTTTTATGTGTTAACATATTCATAAGAAATATCATTCTTCCAGATCAAGAACTTCCAATTCAAAGCTTAAGATGGTTTTTAATTATCCAACCCAAAACAGCCCCCGGTTGCACTCCGACGACGTAGATTCAGTTTTTAAGATGTTCTTTGTAAAACCAAGTTATATCTTGTTAAGTTAGCATATCATTATGATATATTATAGGTCTTGAAGTATTTTAAAAGTTAAGTTAGAAGGATCTATTTAGTTTGCAAACAAGTTTGAAATCATTCAAACTATGTTCTTGTTGTTAAAATTTTACAACACAAAATAAGATAGCTATATAAATATGAATCGAATAAGGTTATGAACAAGGTTACTACCTCAAGTTACTTGGACAAAGTTACTGTAAAAGATGAGAAAAATCCTAGAACCAAAAGAGTGGTGGAGTTGGATCAAAAGGTTGGAAGTAAACTTGTATTTTTGGAAGGATTATTGAAGTTTTCTTGTAAGGAATTTATTATGATGATTAAGGCTTGTTTTTGAAGCTAGATCTTCATGGTTATTTGCTGAGATTGTGAAGAACACTTAAGGTTCCTAAGAGTGTGTTTTTGGTTAGAGAAAATGTGTAGTAAAAATGAAATTGGAATGGAGTATAAATGGTGGTGAAAAGATGTATAAATTTGTAATATTGTGCAAAAGTCTTGTAATATGCCAAATTGATTAATCATGCATGCTAAGATCCAAAATTGGCTGACTCATGGCTGCTAATAAAGTGATTGTGATGTGTATATATGTCATAACCCGTCCTTAACCATAAGAACGTGTTAGATAACGTATGATTTCATTGCGAGGTATTGACCTCTATATGCGACATTTTTTTAAAGAAAAACTGCATATATTATACATTACAAACCATGATCCTTATTTTTGATACAAGCTTTGGACAAAATAAAGATGATTATCGTTTAGCGATAATCTTCGACTTACAAACTTTACAAATGATAATAACAACCCGATTTCTAGCATATTTTACAACACAAGTTCTTGGATATGCAGTCTTATTTTTGACACAAATATGCGTACGCAAGATCCTGCTTAGATTCAACATGATGCAGCGGAAGCTTCTAATTATCACCTGAGAATAGACATGTTTAAAACGTCAACATAAAGTTGGTGAGATATAGGTTTAATGCCGGCAGCGATATAAATATAGACCACAAGATTTCATATATAAACATTTTAATAAAAATATTCTAAGTGGTTGAGCACTTGGTAACCATACTTAACATTTAATCACGTCGCATATTCCCTTTATTATGAAATCTTACTACACCGTACCAAGTGTAGTCACGAAACGAAGTACTGTGCAACCGTTGAATACTGGTCGTCCAGTCCGGTTGGGGTTGTCAGGCCCGATAGATCTATCAACAGGATTCACGTTTACAATACCGCTGTAAATAACAGTTACCAAGCTACAGGGAAGTATGCCAGTGGTACAACTCAACGTAGAATATATTTTTCAGTTACTTGTGTCCATATCGTAAAACATAAAATACATGTATTCTCATCCCGAAATATTTAGAGTTTAAAAGTGGGACTATATACTCACTGTTGTCTTGAAGATATATATAATTTGACTTGGTCTCCGGTTGATATCACGAACCTATCCATATATAATATATCAATACCTTTTCTTTTTAAACAAACGTCACATATATATACTTGTTATACTTTTAATACTTTGAATAATTCCTTAGTCCGTAGTTAGCAGTTCGTTGTTAGTAATTCAATTTTAATGGTTCATTTTTAGATGTTTAATATACCCGCAATGAAATAAATAAAACCCCCTAACGAAATAAATAAAACCCCATGTTGAGTCCCCAAAATAATTAAGGATTTAATTATGACAAAACAATATTTATTTGCACTAAAGTGTTATGTGCAGCCAGCACACGTTTGTTTATGTATAGTCAGCTAATATAGCTGTGTCGAGTGTTTAGTATGCTGCCTAGTCTATCAGCACAAGGTAGAAATGTATTCTTCGAATCAGCACAGGATGTGCACCCAGCAAATCAAGAATATCAAGTGACTCAGCATATGAAGGACCAGTAAGTCTGGATATTAGCATACAACACAAGACAGCCATGCTCCATTACAAGCATGGTAGTTTCCCAGAGTGGTCTACATCAACGCACTATTCAACAGAAGTCGAAGACAAAGTTGAACAGAAAAGGACAGGAGTCGGCGGCTGACAAGTGACCTTACAAGACCACGTGGGAATGCAGAAGTGGAACGCATGTGCAGACATGTGTTATACTTTATTCATACCTAGGGAACACAACATTCCATTTGTCTAAATCAAATGGTAGTGCCAAACCGAATTGGTGTGTTCCAGCAAATAGCTACCTAAGAGGAAAGAAGGAGAGCACGCCTTCTGACACAATTGTCCCCACAAGTACAAGGCATCCAATGTACTAGTGGACAATAGATTAATTACACGGTTAATAGAACTACTATATATATTGTTGTATCCACTATTGTAAAAACTAGTGGTGTGGGTTTATCTGTTAGAGTCAAAACCGTGTAATAGCTTTAGTTTATCTCTTAGCTATAATCTAGGTAATCTGTATCAACCAACTATCATTTCCGCCAAGGATAGTTGTGATTCTTTCTGATTTAATCAATAAAGAATAACAGTTGAAAATTACCTGTGACTCTATCTTATTTACTACAGAATACTAAACGTGTTTAACTGACTAGTTAATTAAGAAAAGAATTGTATTCACCCCCCCTCTACAATACTCCTGTTGTTATTAAGGGACCAACAACTGGTATCAGAGCTTCAGTCTTGATAATTAATATCTTGGATCTGAATTCTCTTATGGCTTCGTATTCAAACTCAGCTTACCTTGAGAATGGCTCGTCTAACAGACCACCTAAGTTTGATGAAGATGAGTATGAAACCTGGAAGGCAAGCTTCATGCTACATCTTGAGTCTGTGGATTCACTCATGCCTGGAATTGCCAAAGATGGCCCTTTTGTTCCCACTGAGACAGTTGGTAGTGCACCAGCAACAGCTGACACTCCTGCCATCCCTGGCAGAGAGGTTATTCTCACTCCCTCTAGATGGGATGATGAGGATAAACGTCGAGTTGGTCTTGACCCTAAAATCAGAACCCTGTTAGCCATAACTTTGCCTAACCCACTGTTCAAACTGATCAAGGGAAAAGAAAATGCTAAGCTTATGCTTGACTACCTAGATGTCACCTATGAGGGTATGGGAGAAGTTAGGCAGAACAAGATGATTGCTCTTAAAAGAGAATATGAAATGTTCTTTGCCTATAAGAATGAAACCCTTAAGCAAACCTTCATTAGGTTTAACTCTTTGATAGCAGACCTGACCACTTTAAATGTAACCTACACTGAATTTGAACAAGTGAACAAATTCATTGATGCACTGCCATGTAAATGGAAACCTGTTACTGACCCATTAAGAACCACACAGACCCTAAAGAACTTTAACCTGTCTTCTCTCTACAGTTCCCTTTGGAATCATGAGAAGGCAGAAGCCAAGTTTGAACTTAACATGAAAGAAAACTTTAGGTCTGCCCCCACCACTTCAAAATCATCTAAAAATGATGATGCTGCTCTTATTGCTGCTGCTAAATGGAAGAAAGCTCAAAAAGCTTTACTGGTTCAAAAGTTACTGGCAGAACAAGAGTCAGCTGATAGTGTTGAGGAAAGTGGTACTGGGTCTGAAGAAAGCAGTACAGATGAAAGTGATGTAGAAGGGTTTGCTGAAGGTATGGCTCTGCTGGCTAGGCAGTTCAAAAGGTTCAATCGTAGTAGAACCAGCAAGTCATACAAATGGAGCAAAAAGCCAAATGCTAGGTACAACAGCAAGTCAGTCAAGGGTCCTAAATCTGAGTGCTTTAATTGTGGGAAGGTTGGACATTTTGCTGCTGAATGCATGTCCAAGAAACCTTCCACGTCACATGCTAACTCTTTCTCAAAAGCTGATAAGTACAAAAACAAGTACAAAGCTATGAAAGCTCAGATGAAGGAAAGTGCAAAGACTGACAAGAAGGGTAAACAGCCAGAAAAGGTTCTAGTTGCTGAACATCATGACTGGGATGAAGCCAGCACGTCCTCATCTTCTGATAGTGATACTGATGATGATGGTGCTGGTTATGCTACTGGTAAAAGGCTGTGTTTGATGGCCAAAGAGGTAGAGGAGTCTGATGAGGATGATGGTGGTAGTACGTTTTTGGCTGATATGAGGGAAGCTGATCAAAGCAGAGATTCTCCTCAATGGAAAACTGAAATGATGTATAAGGGCATTCAAAACAAGCAAATCTGGTATCTCGACAGTGGTTGTTCGAGACATATGACCGGAAGTAAGTCCCTGCTGATGGACTATCAGGAAAAGGATGGTCCAGTTGTTTCGTATGGAGATAATTCGTTGGGTTACACAAAGGGTTTTGGTACTTTGACAAATGGGAATGTCACGTTCTCAAATGTTGCATATGTAGTTGGGCTTAAACATAACTTACTCAGCATAAGCCAACTGACAAGCAAGAATAAGATAGTCCAATTCAGAAAGAAAATTGGTGCTATTTTTGATAAGACAGGGAAGCCACTGCTGACTGCAAAACGTCATGAAAACATGTATCAAATTGACATGAACACAGCAGTCACAACAACTGATACTTGTTTCTATTCGAAGGCAGCAGACAACCTGAAGTGGTTATGGCACAAGAGACTCTCACATCTCAACTTCAAAGATATTCACAAATTATCCAGTAGAAGTTTGGTGTCTGGGCTACCCACAATGTCTTATGTGAAGGACAGATTGTGTCCTGGTTGTGAAAAGGGAAAACATCACCATGCCTCGTTCAAATCAAAGCAAATCTCATCTGTTGAGAAACCATTTCACTTACTTCATATGGATCTATTTGGTCCAGTGAATGTGGCCAGCTGTTGTGGGAAGAAGTATACACTGGTTATTGTTGATGAATACTCGAGATACACTTGGGTGTTCTTTCTAAGGCAAAAGAGTGAAGCTGCTGATGAAATCATCAATTTTATCAAAAGAATGGAGCTTTTGAATGGGCAACTGGTGAAGCAACTAAGAAGTGATCATGGTACAGAATTCAGAAATGCTACATTAGAAGAATTTTGTGCTGACAAAGGTCTTTCCCAAAATTTCTCTGCTGTGAGAACACCTCAGCAAAATGGTGTTGCAGAAAGAAGAAACAGAACTCTCATTGAAGCAGCAAGATCTATGTTGGCTGAGTCTGGGTTGAAGAATTCCTACTGGGCAGAAGCTGTGAATACTGCCTGTTTTACCCAGAATAGATCTCTTATCGTGAAAAGACATCAGAAAACTGCTTATGAAGTTCTCAAAGGAAGAAGACCCTCAATTTCATTTCTTCATGTATTTGGCACTCCCTGTTACATTCTAAATAATAGGGATCAGCTGGGCAAATTCGATGCTAAAGCTGATGAAGGTATATTCCTTGGATATTCCAACATGTCAAAGGCATATAGGGTCTACAACAAAAGAAGAGGTTGTTTTGAAGAATCCATTAATGTTACATTCGATGAAACTGCCTCTTCTTCATCTACTGATCGTGAAGATGAAGTATTACTGTTTGAAGAGCCTACTCAGCAAGCTCTTGATGATGAAGAGCCAGCAGCACAACCCTCACCAATCCATGCTGCTGGGTTCTCTGATGATGAAATGGAACATTCTGTTTCATCTGTGTCTAAACCAAGTGGACCTACTGGCTCTACTGAAGTGCTGCAACTTGAGCCTAGGTCTGCTGGTTCTGAGAGATCACAAGCTGGTACTGATTCTACTGATATTGATCAGCAACCTTCTGTTGCTGCTCACTCATCTGAACCAGCTGATGATCAAGATGCTGTGTGTTCTACAACCAGCTCACCTGTTCATAACACCAAATGGACAAGGGAGCATCCGATTGAGCAGATTATTGGTAATCTTGCGAGTGGTGTTAAAACACGGAGGCATGCTACCAGTAACTTTTGTATGCATGTTAATTTTGTGTCTACCATTGAGCCCACGTGTCCTGAGGAAGCACTTCAAGATCCTAGCTGGGTTGGTTCAATGCAAGAAGAAATTACTCAGTTTGATAGGAACAAAGTGTGGACATTGGTACCTGAACCTGAGGATAAGACAAAGAAGATCATTGGTACTAAGTGGGTGTTTAAAAACAAGATGGATGAAGATGGTGTCGTTATCAGAAACAAAGCAAGATTGGTTGCTCAAGGGTTTAGACAGGAAGAAGGATTGGATTATGGGGAAACTTATGCACCAGTGGCTAGGATGGAAGCTATCAGATTGTTCTTAGCATATGCTGCTAGGATGAACTTTAGAGTATTTCAGATGGATGTTAAATCTGCATTTCTGAATGGGAAGCTGCAAGAAGAAGTTTATGTCAAACAGCCTCCTGGTTTTGTAAGCAGTAAATATCCAGACCATGTCTACAAGTTAGACAAAGCTCTTTATGGCCTTAAACAGGCTCCAAGAGCATGGTATGAGACACTTCATGTGTATCTCACTGGTATAGGTTTTAAAGTTGGAACAATTGATACCACTCTATTCTCAAAAGAGAGAGATGGTGATCTCTTGTTGGTACAGATATATGTGGATGATATTATTTATGGTTCTAAAAATGAAAAACATTGTCAAGATTTTTCAAAACGTATGTCAAAGGCATATGAAATGAGTTTACAAAGAGATCTGCAATACTTTTTAGGATTGCAGATCAAACAACTTGATGATGGAATATTCATAAGTCAAGATAAATATATCAAAGATATGTTAAAGAAATTTGGTCTGACCTGTTTAAAAGACATAGGGACTCCAATGGCAGCATCCATTAAAATAGATGCTGATCCAAATGGTGAACCAGTCAATATCACTGAATATAGAGGTATGATTGGATCCCTACTTTATCTCACAGCCAGCAGACCAGATATTATGTTCGCCACATGTCTCTGTGCCAGATATCAAGCTGATCCTAAAGAGTCACACTTGCTGGCAGTAAAAAGAATATTCAGATACCTAAAAGGTACTGCTAAACGTGGTCTTTGGTATCCCAAAGACCAGGATTTTGAACTAATTGGGTATTCAGATGCTGACTTTGCAGGGTGTAAAATAGACAGGAAAAGTACTACTGGTGGGTGCCAGTTACTGGGTAGTAGGCTAGTCAGCTGGACAAGCAAAAAGCAAAATACTGTGTCCACATCCACTGCTGAAGCAGAATATGTCTCTGCTGGTAGTTGTACTGCTCAAGTACTGTGGATGCAAAGCCAGCTAAAGGACTATGGTGTTCATGTTACAAAAACTCCAATCTACTGTGACAACACCAGTGCAATTGCTATCACCAACAATCCTGTGATGCACTCAAGGACTAAGCACATCGATGTTCGGTATCATTTCATAAGGGATCATGTTCAAAAGGGTGATGTTGAGTTACATTTTATTTCTACAGACCAGCAATTAGCAGACCTATTTACAAAGCCATTAGATGAGAAACGTTTTAACTATCTCATCTCTGAGCTGGGTATGCTTGAGCTTTAAATAAAGGACAACTTTTGTTGGTGTGCTGGTTCTACAACGTGTAGGGCAAACCAGTAAGTCACATTTATTTACTTACTGCCTACATGTCAAACAACCAGCACAGCAAGGTCTTTTATATTTTGGTTACTTAAATGTTTTAAATGAAATAATAAATAGCTCTCCAAATTTAATGATTCCTTAAAACTGGAAACTCATTTACTTCCAATGATTTAAATTAAATTCATGACATATTAAATGTAACAAAAGTATTTTGTATTTAATACAAAAAATTATTTTTGAGGTTTTAAATCAATTTGTTTGAAATAAAATCTGATGCATTTAATGCTGTATGGGAGTAATGAGTGTTTAAGCCGTATAAATGTCATGTCAACCGTCTGTCTCCATTTAAAAACGTGCCAGTCTGTCACATCTGCCCACGCGCCTGCAGATGACAGTAATTTTCTCTCTCCTGCACTTTTTCACCCAATCACAACGGATAAAAGTGTGTTTCATCTTACAAAATAACCTTCGGTTATTCATTTTTCAAAACACACACACTTTTACTCTCAAAATCTTTTCAATCTTCAAATCTTCATCCTACACTCATCAATGGCAGAACAACAACAGAAATCACCACGTGCTGCAAGCCAGCAAGAGGAACAACAGCAACAACAGCAACAACAACCTCAAACAGTCGAACCACAACAGCAACCACAACCTGCCCCACAACCGGCACCGGCACCGGAGGAACCGGTGGTTCAAGAACACGTCGTTCAAGGACCACTGTTCAATCTCCACCCCAACCTGATTAGGGCTCCCAATGCACCTGATCACTCACTGATTCGCCTATCTAGAGGCAATGCTGCACATGCCCTCTCTATTCCCAAATCGAAGGTTAACAAAGGGTATGAGGCCCTCATCGAATACATCCGTCAATCACCTCTGGCGAGAGCCATCACCGGTGTACCTTCCCGATTCTATGCTGCCTGTTTGGCACGATTTTGGTATACTGCCACTGTTGCCACCACTCCCGGCAACGTTCCATGTATTCGTGGCATGGTGACTGAAACCCTAAATTGCTCTGTCACCGTCGAAGCTATTAGACGTGCTCTTCAATTGCCCGGTGGACCATTTGTTGCTTCACCTACTAGTGACGAATTAAGAAGGGAGGTGTTGGAGACCATTGGGTTTGCTGGACCAGTGGCACACACACCGTTGAGAAAGCATATGCCACCTCTGTGGTACTACTTCTTTGGGTTGATGACTCAGTGCATGAGTCAAAAGTCAGGAAGCTTTGACCAATGCTCAGATTTTGAGCTCAAGCTTGGTCATGGGTTGTTGTTCAACAGGAACATCGATTACGCCCTTGAAATTTATTTGAGGCTAAGGGAAATGGTGACTGCCAGAGTAAGAACCAACTTGATTCCATTTCCACGATTCTTAAGCCTGGTATTTGAAAGTGAACTGGGTGAAGCTTATCAGCAAATTGCTGATCAATCATTTGAGGTCCCAGTAAAACAAGGGGGTATGCCAAAAGATGTACCTGCTGCTCCATATGCTGAGTTGACACCAGCAATGAACGAGTATCTTGCTGCTCGTCGTGGAGCCACCCAATCGACTGCCTCTGGTTCTGCACCAGCTGAGGGGGAGGGTCCTCAGCGAAAGCCAGCAACGCGAAGGAAGCAGCCAGCTACCTCAACTAGTACAGCCACCGTCTCATATACTGGTAAAGCAGTAGTTGTATTAGAATCTAGTGCTCTCTAATCATAAAGAACAGCCCTAGTCTTATATACTGACTACCCAATTCTAGTGTTGGAATCCGTTGCTCATCTATTTCTTGGTAACAGGCAAACCTAAGCGTGCTAAAGCTGGCTCCAAGCGAACCACAGGGGAGATTGCACCAGTCTCAGCTGCTGCTCCTGCAAAGGATGTAGCTATGGAACCTGGTGCGTTTCTAGACCAAACAGCAGAACAATCTAACTTAATTGAAAATTTTTTAACTGCTGACTTGAAAAATGTTGAGGGAGTTAACGGTATAACCCTGGCTCCCAAGCTGACTGGTTTTAAAACTGGTGTCAAGAAGAGTAGCAACCCATACTCGTCTAACCAGGCACTTCCACATTTTTCTGAACTGAACTTATTGCAATACTCTCTGCTGACAGTACAACCAGCAGAGAACATAACTGACCCCCAAAGCAGGCTTGAGCTGGGTCTTCATCGTGTTGAACCAGCTCAGGTGACTGCACAGCCAGTATGTTACTCGGATACTGATAAGAGTTGCACTCCTACATCTTTACCAGCCAGATCTCTTACACTATCTGGGTCAACATGTGTTGCCAATGAGTCAGCAGAGTCACCGCTGTACTTACAGACACCTTCTTCTGTCTCATTCGAAGGGCTGACCAAATCAAAAGTCTGTCCCCAGAGACCAAAAACAGATGCAATTGTTGAGTCAAATTTATTTGGTTCTACAGTTGCTAACATAACTTGTTCTATTGTTTCAGTTCTTAGCAGGGTAGATGAACAGGCAGAGGGGGAGCAAAATAAAGATGTTGTTATTCCTACTGGTGATATTGCTGCCTCTGCTACTGGTGTTGGAGCCACTGATTCTGTTACTGGTGGTGCTGATGCTAGTACTGTTGATTCTGCTGCTGCTGGTGTAGAAGATGTTATCATGGAAGAACCTCCTGTTCTTGAGAAGGTTATTGACAATATTGTCAAGGATGTTCTTCTTGATGAACCTGTCACCCAGCCAAGAGTGGACTCTGCATTAATGTCTGATGAGCCTGCTGATTCTTCTGATTCTTCTTCTATGGAACGTCAAGTTCTTACAGAATCGGCAGTTCGTCATCCTATTGGTCCGATTTTGGTTGCTACTGAACCAGCTGCTGAGATGGAGTTTGAAACCATTCAGCCGAATGCAGCTAATGTTATTGTCATTCCTGGTTCTGTTTCTGGTGCACAGGTTGCTGCTGTTAAGGATGCTGGTACCTCTGCTGACACAACTACTGATTCGACTAAGGCTTCTGTTACTGAGGAAACAAAGCCATATGTTGTGCAGGTACCAGATCCAGATGAAGTTGTTCCTAACTTCATTTTCAAGGGAGCGTCAATCTCTCCCAAGATTGCTATGCTGGTCGATCAGCTGACCATTGATCCCGAATCTGCGATAGTCTCAGCCAGCAGATTACCTCGTGAAGAGATGGTTGAACTATTATCTCAGCTTGATAGACCAGCTAGAGAAGAAATTTATGAGAGGATAGCCCTGCTGGAGCAAATCAATGAACAGCCTTACTATCATGTTTTTGGTATGGCTCCAGCTGCTTCGCCATTTCCTGGTACATGGAGGCCTCTCAAGTTTGTCATCGATCCTACTACTGGTAAGTGTGTTATGCAAAATGTCCCTGATTCGCCAGTACCTTCTTCTTCCTCAGCTTCTTCCTCCTCATCTTCTTCTGATGAGGATGCTGATGAAGGTACTGGTAAGGGCGAACCAGTCACTCATGATAATGTGACTGGTTCCAAAGACAAACCAGTGGATCTTACTGATGACAATGCTGATAGTAATGCTGACAAGGATATCAGTGGTTCTAAGCCTTCGGGCGAAGGTAAAAACGATGGTGATCATGATGATGAGTCAGCTCCTGACCTTCCATCTCCACCACCCCACGGTGATACTCCTCTGTTAGCTTGTGCTGACCAACCTTCAACCTCTGCATACTTAAAGTTCAATGCAGATGAGGTTGCTGATATTTCCACCTTTGCTGTCTATAAGACACTGCAAGGGATCACACCAAATTTGGAGGAAACTATTCGCAGAGCTATTGTTGATAGTGTCTCTGCTGCTGTCAGATCTGCTGGAGAGGCTGTTACAACTCCTATTGATCTTAAACTCCAGCAGGTGTGTGCTTTTGCTGATGTGGCAGTCGAAGCAATCACAAAGCACCACGAAGATGAAGAGGAGCTTCAAAGGCGAATTATCTCTCACAATGAGTACTGTGAAAATATCACCCGACTCCAAGCTGATTTGGATGCTGCTAACCGCAGAAATACTTTCTTAAATGAGGAGAACAGGGTGTTACACGAGAGATTGGAATCGCAGGAAGCTCAAATGGCTAACATGATTCCTGCTGCTGCCTATGTTCAGATGGTTGAAAACATGCAACGAATGGCTGCTTTGCAAGGTGATGTTCGGGCCATCGTTGAACAAATGGCTATGGGTGTAGCCAGGAATGAAGTTAGATCCTCCAATCTTCTGCTACGACAATTTGGTGTGGATCCTGGTGCCCATCTTACTCCAGAGGTTGCTGAGTGGAACAATTTTGCCTTCTCTGCTCCTCAGTCAGACAGTGATCTTGATGCTACTGTCTCCCCTTCTATTCACCTTACTGCCCGTGCTGATGACAAAAAGGGGGAGAAAAAGTCTCAAAAGAAATCTAAAAAGAGAAAACAGTCTGAGGGGGAGCATGAACATGAAAAGGCTCCTAAACAACCCAGGAGAGATGGAGATGGTGATGGTGATGGTCAAGACACTGGCCCTAAGCCCAGCAATGCTCATACTGAAGCTGGTGGTGCACAGGCAACTGGTGGTACTCAACCCAGTGTGTCTGCCACACCAGTGGATGATATTGGTTCTGGCAGTAAGCCCAGTGATGTTTCTGATATGGCTGTAGCTGAAGCTTTTGTGCTGTCTCAATCTATTGAACGTAAAATGAAGAGGAAGTTAGAGAGACATCAAAAGCGACAGCAGGAACTAGATGATGCCTTCAATGCCAAGTTTGAGGCCTTTGCTGAACTTAAACGTCGTAAGATTATGCACAGAAGATGGCTGAGTCCAAAAGCAATGGAAGTCGATGATGACCTGACTGCCTTTGATAAACACAGAAAAGAGGCAAGAAAAAGAAATGCCAAGTTCATGGTCAAATACGACAAACAGAGGGCAAAGCTGTATGCACAGAGAGCAGAAAGAATCAGGAACATGACTCCTGCTGAGATGAAGGATTACCTTGATTCTACTGAGTCAACTGGTGGAGTTAGAGCTGATATTTTCATGAAATGGGTTGATGCTATGTTAGAACCCAGCTCTACTCCTCAACCAGCATCTGCTGCTCAGCCAGCTACACAACAAACACAGCCAGCAGAAACAATCATCCTTAATGATGATGATGCTATTAGACAGGGGGAGCATCTTGCTATTGTTCCTTACCTGCCTCCTATTCAACCAGTATCGACACAAGAACCATCAGCTGAACCCAGGCCTATTGACAAATACAGGGTGAAATCTGCTCCTAGGGACAATCAGCCCCTGAGGAAAGGACCCCTATTCGAGGCAGCTGATGAAGGTACTGATGTGGTTGAGCCAGCTGATACTAATCAGTCAGCTGGCATTGAAGACACAGCAAGGAGTGCTGTGATAGAAGACCCAGCCAGAAGTGTGCTGCTGGGTAGTACAAGTGTTGAAGACCCAGCAAAGTCGGTTGAGCTGGGTGCTAAACAAGTAGGTGATGAAACGGTTGATCCTGCTCACTTCACAGTCTGGGGAAGAGACGGCCAAACATTTGTTCTATCTCCTCTTCCTCCCCAGATTCAAGTTTACTTTGACAGAACACAGGATAACCGGGTCAATCAGCATCCAGTTAGTTCATCTGGCAGCTATGAATCATCTATGTATCCTCCATCTTCCCCAAGGGTTCATGACAAACATATCACTTGGGAAGATGACTCAGTAACCCATGGTGAGCCAAACATCAGAAAAATGAACCCAGATGAAAGAGATGCCTACAGACTTCAGATCACTGTTCCAGAGTTGCTTGAACAAAGACAAATTGAACTTAATGAAAGAATTCGTCAAGTCAGGCTGCTGCATCACCCTCTTGATCAGCCACACTATATTGCTGCACTAACCTTTGGCGTTGACATTAGGGTGTACTTGAATAACAGTGGTCTCAGGCTCTCCACTACTGATGAAAGAATTCATTTTGAAGATGCTCTCCAGCTGGGTATGGATATAAGGGAGTATTGTGCTGCCCTTAGTACTGAAGAGGGTAGAAAGATGGTTGAAGCAGTAAGATCCCTGAACATTTCTTATGATGATTATCTGATGGGTTTAGCTGCTGAAAGGGAAGCCAGAGAAGCTGCTGATGCTGAACTTGCTGAACGTTCAAGGCTTCAGGATATTGAAGACAGATTGGCTGCTGACAGAAAGCAACAGGCTGAGTCCCTCAAACTAGCCAGAGCCATTGTCAAAGAACAGGATAAGGTTTTTGATAAGATAGAAACTGCTGAGAAAGTACCTACCACTGCTCCTGTAGTACCTGATCACAATATTGAGTTTCCTGATACTTACTATAAGAGCAGGTATGGTAATGTGATGAATAGAAGATCTAATCCCTGCAGAATTATCAAGGTAAACAGGGGGACAAAAAGGGCTTTCAATGTTGTCAGGGAGAACAATGTTCAAGAAAGGATTAGTTTTGATGACTTAAGAACTCTTGGATTCAGTGAATGGATAGAAATCTTGGAGTATTTCATTGGTAAAGGCGAGAGTGCTATCAAGAGTGCTCTTAAGACTGAACTCCAACAGCTGTTCAAGAAGGCAACTAAGTTTGGGAATGCACCAGTAGTTGATGTTGATGAATTTCTTGCTCAAAAGCCTAAAGGGAAGCAACCTACTGGTGAAGGACCAACTGGGAGAAGCCGAATTGTTCTACCTCCTTCCATCCCTGTTTTTGACCCTGCTGAATTACCTCTCCTGTTCCCTGAAGCCTGGAAGATTAAACAAGAGGAGCTATCTGATGAAGAAAGAGAAAGAGAAAGGGATAAAGATAGATAGTCTCCTATGTGCTTAACTTGTATCTTTGTAATTTACTTTTTATTTTTGAATTATCTTGTAATTATTGTATATATCTGATGTAATGTAAGTAAAGTGAGTTTATCTTCAAAATCATATCAAATTATAAGATATAGATAACTCATCAAAAGATCCCAAAACAAACTTAAAGGGACGAATTTACTGTCTACTCTCTCTAGGTCCCTAAGTGCTGGCTTTAGTGTTTTCTCTTCAAGTCATAGGTTTTGTCATCATCAAATAGGGGGAGATTGTTGAGTCCCCAAAATAATTAAGGATTTAATTATGACAAAACAATATTTATTTGCACTAAAGTGTTATGTGCAGCCAGCACACGTTTGTTTATGTATAGTCAGCTAATATAGCTGTGTCGAGTGTTTAGTATGCTGCCTAGTCTATCAGCACAAGGTAGAAATGTATTCTTCGAATCAGCACAGGATGTGCACCCAGCAAATCAAGAATATCAAGTGACTCAGCATATGAAGGACCAGTAAGTCTGGATATTAGCATACAACACAAGACAGCCATGCTCCATTACAAGCATGGTAGTTTCCCAGAGTGGTCTACATCAATGCACTATTCAACAGAAGTCGAAGACAAAGTTGAACAGAAAAGGACAGGAGTCGGCGGCTGACAAGTGACCTTACAAGACCACGTGGGAATGCAGAAGTGGAACGCATGTGCAGACATGTGTTATACTTTATTCATACCTAGGGAACACAACATTCCATTTGTCTAAATCAAATGGTAGTGCCAAACCGAATTGGTGTGTTCCAGCAAATAGCTACCTAAGAGGAAAGAAGGAGAGCACGCCTTCTGACACAATTGTCCCCACAAGTACAAGGCATCCAATGTACTAGTGGACAATAGATTAATTACACGGTTAATAGAACTACTATATATATTGTTGTATCCACTATTGTAAAAACTAGTGGTGTGGGTTTATCTGTTAGAGTCAAAACCGTGTAATAGCTTTAGTTTATCTCTTAGCTATAATCTAGGTAATCTGTATCAACCAACTATCATTTCCGCCAAGGATAGTTGTGATTCTTTCTGATTTAATCAATAAAGAATAACAGTTGAAAATTACCTGTGACTCTATCTTATTTACTACAGAATACTAAACGTGTTTAACTGACTAGTTAATTAAGAAAAGAATTGTATTCACCCCCCCTCTACAATACTCCTGTTGTTATTAAGGGACCAACACCCCATCGTATATGTATTGGTCGAGATTAATCTTGACCCACGGTACCGGTGTTGTCAAATGACGTGTTGCGTACATAAAGTACCGGTGTTGTCAAATGACGTGTTGCGTACAAACATGGGATCTTATGATTAATCTTCTCGTGTTGTTTGCGGGTGATCCTGAACCATATAAAATTGAATTATAAGTACATATATATAAAATATCATGTTATCTTAGAAATATGTGATTTTATTTAATTTTTCCCAATTAATCCCGAAGTTAAACAAGTCTTAGATATCCGATCTCGTTTTGGTCATAGTTTCTTCGTTACAACTCCGTTTTCGTTGATTCAACTTGTCACTTCCTTGGATCGAGTCCCTCTTTAAGACTCTGAACTGTAAATACCTTAGTTTGTATTCGAAATCACAGGTCATAGGTCAAACTTTAGTGAAACTTATGAAGTTAATCATTTTCCATCATGTAAACAACCTTAAATGATTATTTTTCTAAAAATACTTATACTTTGAGTTAAATCATGAAATTTTTATGTGTTATCATATTCATAGTAAAAATCATTTTTCCAGAAAATAAACCTCCAATTCAAAGTTTAAGATGGTTTTTAATTATCCAACCCAAAACAGCCCCCGGTTGCACACCGACGTCGTAAATTCAGTTTTTAAGGTGTTCTTTGAAAAACCAAGTTATACCTTGTTAAATTAGCATATATTTATGATATATTACAGGTCTTGAAGTATTTTAAAAGTTAAGTTAGAAGGATCTATTTAGTTTGCAAACAAGTTTGAAAACATTCAAACTATGTTCTTGTTGTTAAAATTTTATACCACAAAATAAGATAGCTATATATATATGAATCGAATAAGGTTATGAACATAGATTCTACCTCAAGTTCCTTGGACAAGGTTGCTGTAAAAGAGAAGTAAAAAGCTAGAACCAAAAGGGTGATGGAATTGGATGAAAGATTGGAAGTAAGTTTGTGTTCTTGGAAGGATTTCTTGAAGTGTTTTTGTATGGTTTTCTTATGGTGATTAAGTAAGGTTTTTGAAGCTAAATGATGGGGAAAATGCTTGGAGATGATCAAGTATGAAGTTAAGAGTATTTTGAGAGAGAAATGGAAGTGTAAGTATGAGAAAATGGGGTGAAGAAATGGTGTGCATGCATAAAAACGTTTTTAGGTTATAAAGGAAAAAAAAAGATACCTAACTTTGTTTTCTTGCTAAATAATTCATGCTACTTGACAAATGGTTGGTTCCACATGTTTCTTAATCATTTAAGGCTGCTAAGGAGCAGATTTTTATTGGTATATACCAATAGTAAATACATCTAGAAGCTGCGTATGATACGGGTACATATACTCTAGGTATACGTATAGAAATCTTTGAGGAAACGGAACGAGGATTCAAATATAGCTATCTTTTGTAAATATACTTATATTGTGTTATGTATGTAAGCCCTTTAAAAGTGATAAAATACATATCTATACGATGCATGTATAAGTAATATAGGTTATAAGTATTTACGTCGAAAAACATTACGTATAGTTATCGTTTTGAAAACTTAAGTTAGTAGTTTTAAAATATACTTATAACTTATTGTTATTAATACAAAATGAGATATTAAAACATTCTTAGATCATGTTAAATATGTATATATACATATATATACACAAACGTATAATTATCATATGTTATATAGTTCGTGATATCATCGGTCAAACTAGACGGTCAAACGTTGTGTAAACTCTTTTCGGAAATATAAATCTCGACAATTTGGATTGCTTATCATGTTGGTAAGGTTTAATTTATGTAAATATTAATCTTATAAGTATAGAACGATCGAAAAAGTGCGGGTCGTTACATTACCTCCCCGTTAAATAAATTTCGTCCCGAAATTTTAAAATTGTACCTATTTTGCGTCATTGAGAAACAAGTGTGGATACTTTTGTTTCATCTGATCCTCTCGTTCCCAAGTAAACTCAGGACCTCTTCGAGCATTCCAACGAACCTTAACGATCGGTATGTTGCTCTGCTTGAGCTGTTTAACTTCACGGTCCATGATTTCGATTGGTTCTTCGATGAATTGTAGTTTCTCATCGACATGGATTTCTTCAAGAGGAATGGTGAGATCTTCCTTTGCAAGACACTTCTTAAGGTTCGAGACGTGAAAGGTATTATGTACTCCGGCGAGTTGTTGCGGTAACTCGAGTCGATAAGCTACCGGTCCAATGCGTTCAATAATCTTGAACGGGCCTACGTACCTTGGGTTCAGTTTACCCCTTTTGCCGAAACGTATTACACCTTTCCATGGTGACACTTTTAACATAACCATGTCACCGATCTGAAACTCTAATGGTTTCCTTCGAACATCGGCGTAGCTCTTTTGGCGACTACGGGCTGTTTTCAATCTCTCCTTGATTTGTACAATCTTCTCAGTCGTTTCGTGTATGATCTCGGGACCCGTTAATTGTCGATCTCCTACTTCATTCCAACAGATAGGAGATCTACACTTCCTTCCATACAATGCTTCAAATGGCGCAGCTCCAATGCTCGCATGATAACTATTATTATACGAGAATTCTGCTAACGGTAGATATTTATCCCATCCGTTTCCAAAATCGATCACACATGCCCTGAGCATGTCTTCAAGAGTCTGAATTGTTCTTTCACTCTGCCCGTCAGTTTGCGGATGATATGCGGTACTCATATCCAAACGAGTTCCTAGTGCCTCCTGTAGTGATTGCCAGAACTTTGAGGTAAATCTACTATCACGATCAGATATAATGGAAATAGGTATTCCATGCCTTGAAACTATTTCCTTTATATATAATCGTAATAATTTCTCCATTCTATCCGTTTCCTTTATAGGCAAGAAATGTGCAGATTTGGTAAGACGATCAACAATTACCCAAATAGTGTCGTATCCCCAGGCAGTCTTTGGTAACTTCGTGATGAAATCCATGGTAATACCGTCCCATTTCCATTCTGGGATTTCTGGTTGTTGAAGTAATCCTGACGGCTTTTGGTGTTCTGCTTTGACTTTGGAACAAGTTAAACACTCCCCAACATATGTTGCAACGTCTGTCTTTAAATTAGGCCACCAATAATGCGTCTTAAGATCTTGATACATCTTTCCAACTCCAGGATGTATCGAGTATCTTGTCTTATGTGCCTCATTCAATATCAACTTCCTTAATCCACCCAACTTCGGTACCCAAATACGGTTTGCAAAATATCGAATTCCGTCTTCCCGTATAACGAGTTGCTTCTCATACTTCTTCATTATTTCATTTCTTATGTTTTCTTTAGTAAGTGCTTCTCGTTGAACTTCTTTGATTTGTGAGTTGAGATTCATGCGAATTTTTATGTTCATCGCTCGTACTCGAATTGGTTCTCGTTCCTTTCTGCTTAGAGCATCGGCCACCACGTTCGCCTTCCCGGGATGATAACGAATTTCACAATCATAGTCGTTTATCAGCTCGACCCACCTACGTTGCCTCATGTTCAGCTGTTTTTGATCGAAAATATGTTGAAGGCTTTTATGATCAGTAAACACAGTGCATTTAACCCCATACAAGTAGTGTCTCCATATCTTCAATGCAAACACGACTGCTTCCAGTTCTAGATCATGCGTCGTATAATTCCGCTTGTGAATCTTTAATTGTCGGGATGCGTATGCAATAACTTTCTTCCGTTGCATAAGAATGCAACCAAAACCTTGTCGCGAAGCGTCACAATATATTTCAAAATCATCGTTCCCTTCTGGTAACGATAAAATAGGCGCCGTAGTCAACTTCTTTTTCAGTAATTGAAATGCACTCTCCTGCTCAGAAGTCCATTCATATTTCTTCCCTTTTTGCGTTAACGCTGTCAACGGCTTAGCTATTCGGGAAAAATCTTGAATAAACCTTCTATAATAACCGGCTAAACCCAAAAATTGGCGTATCTGCATTGGTGTCTTAGGAGTCTCCCATTTTTCAATGGCTTCAATTTTTGCTGGATCAACCTGAATTCCTTTGCTACTAACAACGTGGCCAAGAAATTGCACTTCTTTCAACCAGAAAGCACATTTAGAAAATTTAGCATATAGCTGTTCTTTTCTCAACAACTATAATATCAACCTTAAATGCTGCTCATGCTCTTGCTCACTCTTGGAATAGATAAGAATATCATCAATGAAAACGATAACAAACTTATCTAAATATGGACTACAAACTCGATTCATGAGGTCCATGAATGCAGCTGGCGCATTCGTCAATCCAAACGGCATGACCAAAAATTCGTAATGACCGTAGCGTGTCCGAAAAGCAGTTTTCGGTATATCTTCTTCTTTGACACGTAATTGATGATAGCCCGATCTTAGGTCAATTTTCGAGTACACACATGATCCTTGGAGTTGATCAAATAAGTCGTCAATTCTCGGTAGTGGATACCGATTCTTGATAGTTAACTTATTTAATTCACGATAATCTATACACATTCGGAAAGATCCGTCTTTCTTCTTGACGAATAAAATTGGAGCTCCCCACAGTGAAGTACTTGGTCGTATGAATCCACGATCCAGTAATTCTTTTAACTGACTCTGAAGTTCTTTTAACTCGGACGGTGCAAGTCTATATGGAGCACGGGCAACCGGTGCAACTCCTGGTACAAGATCTATTTGAAATTCTACAGATCTAAATGGAGGTAATCCCGGCAACTCTTCCGGAAATACTTCAGGAAAATCTCTTGCCACAGGCACGTCATTGATGCACTTCTCTTTTTCTTTCTTTTAGACTTTATTAACATGTGCTAAGATAGCATAGCACCCTTTCTTCAAGCACTTTTGAGCTTTCAAATAACTAATGAGTTTTAGCTTTGATTTACCCTTCTCTCCATAAATCATTACTGGCGTTTTATCCTTACGAGGAATGCGAATTGCCTTCTTGGCGCACACAACTTCAGCTCCTATTTTGGACATCCAGTCCATGCCGATTATTACATCAAAACTTCCTAATTCTACGGGTATCAAATCAATCTTAAATGTTTCTCCGGCTAAATTTATTTTACAATCACGGCAAATTTTATCGGCTTTAATTAGTTTACCATTAGCTAACTCAATCATGTACTTAGCATCTAGAGGTAATGATGAACAATTCAATTTAGCGTGAAAGTCTCTACACACGTAACTTCTATCAGCACCAGTATCAAATATAATAGATGCGGATAAGTTATTAATGGTAAACGTACCCGTAACAAGCTCCGGGTCTTCACATGCCTCTCTAGCATTAATAACAAATGCTCTCCCACGTGCAGGTCCGATATTCTTCTCTGGATTCGGGCACTGGCTCTTATAGTGACCTTGTTTTCCACACCCAAAACAAGTAATGGTAGCCAAAGCAGTTCTATTTGCATTGGTGGCAGGAGTCTTGGTACCATTTGTATTTGTAACGAGAGCCCTACAATCTTCAGCAAGATGACCCTTTCGATTACATTTGTTGCATACCACATTACAGTAACCAGAGTGATGTTTGTGGCATCGGTTGCATAAAGGATTTTGTCCTTTATAACCAAAGCTTAAACCACTACCCGCACCTTGCGTGTTTTCTTGTTTCTTAAAAGATTGTTGTTGGTTACCTCGATCATAATTTCCATTCCACTTTCTTTTGTTACCTGATACCTTCACATCAGTATTGGATACTTTCTTATCCATGATGACCTGATCCATTAGCTCGTTTGCCATGGTTATAGCTTCATGAATTGTCTTAGGTTTCGATGCTGTAACATTTGCCTTGACCTTTTTGGGCAAACCATCTTTGTACATTTCAATCTTCCGTTCTTCGGTTGGAACCAATTCAGGACATAGTAAAACTAATTCCATGAATCGCTGATTGTAGTTGGTGATTTCAGTACCAATAACCTTCAGACTTCGTAACTCATCTTCCAACTTCCTAACCTCATTCCTTGGACAATATTCGTTGATTAACATTGTTTTGAATTCTTCCCACGGAGTATCATAAGCTACATCTCCTCCTACAGCCTTCACATAATTTTTCCACCACGTGAGTGCACTATCTTGTAAAGTGCACGATGCATACTTGGTCATGTCCTTTTCAACACAACCACTGATTTTAAACACAGTCTCCATCTTTTCTATCCACCGGGTTAAACCGATCGGTCCTTCTATTCCACTGAATGATGAGGGCTTGCAAGCTTGAAAAGTTTTGTAAGTGCACCCCACACGAGGATTTGGGTTAACTGCAGCACCTCTTGCAGCCTCGACCCATAACATTCTGTCGTTCACTCGCTGATTGATGAGTTCCTGGATTTCTTGTTCCGTCATTCGGTTCAATCGCGCCATATTCTTCTATAAGAATGAAAAGAAAATAATTATTCACATGGAATATTATAGATGTAGTGTATATTTACAGTACATTATAGCTTATTAATAATATGAACCAGGTATTATTATAAAAGCCTTTTCTTCTTATTAGCGTTTTATAATTATATCTAGGGTAGTACCTACCCGTTAATGTCCATACTTAATAGCTTAGTACAGAATCAATTACTACCATCTAAATAATACTTAACCATGGAAAATTATTGCATTTCACACTTCACTATTTTACATATGCTTATCTTACATCGAACATTAAACAAACCACACTAATAATATTATACAAAACATTATATGATCCCATGGTTTAATACGGCAGCGCATCGTTTGGTCTATTTTCTAGGACGTTTAGGTTCAAAGAATCGCTTAACGCTTATCCTGGCTGTCTGCCTATATTTTGGCTGTGGGACTAAAGAACTGGATGCCGGGATAGAACGAATAGGAATAGCGGGAATAGGGGTGGTAGTGTCTAGTGGAGTTGGTGCCACATCATCCTTACTAAACTCGGGATTTAAATTTTCTAATTCATTAGCCTTTCGTTTCTTTCCTAGTTCGAACTCGTCTTTTGTAATTTCCTGTATTTCTTCCTCGGGTTCACTTTCCTCCTCGGGTTCACTTTCCTCCTCGGGTTCACTTTCCTCCTCGGGTTCACTTTCCGGGTTCTCTATAGTCGGTTCATCCGGAATTTGTGAGTCTTCCCCAAAGATATTATTTTCGTCATCGGATAGGTTAATGACTGGAACACCATCTGAAGATTCTGGTTCGGAGTCGCTGAACGTGATGATAAGTTTTGAGCCCAACATCTATCACACAACAACTAACCCATTATGAAAGGATCCAAAACTAATCATCCGGACGATGTCCATATTGATTACAAACGAATTACAACAGTTGATAACATCGCGAGGTACTTGACCTCTATATGATACATTTTACAAACGTTGCATTTATTCTTAAAAGGCAATCTATCTTTACATAAAAAAATTAATAAACTCGTCAAACATTTCTCGATATCCAAATGACCTAAACTGTCATTTACTTAATAAATGTCTTTAATGATCTTCAATGACTCGAATGCAACGTTCTTGTATCATGGCTTAAATGGTCCCAACTAGTATCCTTAATATGAGCTAACGCACAGCGGAAGTCTTAATTCATACCTGAGAATAACATGCTTTAAAACGTCAACATAAAGTTGGTGAGATATATAGGTTTGATGCTAGCAGCGATATAACGATGGACCACAAGATTTCATATATAAACATTTTAATAAAAATATTCTAAGTGGTTGAGCACTTGGTAACCATACTTAACAATTAATCACGTCGCATATTCCCTTTAATATGAAATCTTACTACACTGTACCAAGTGTAGTCACGAAACGAAGTACTGTGCAACCGTTGAATACTGGTCGTCCAGTCCGGTTGGGGTTGTCAGGCCCGATAGATCTATCAACAGGATTCGCGTTTACAATACCTCATGTAAATAATAGTTACCAAGTTACAGGGAAGTTTGCCAGTGGTACAACTCAACGTAGAATATATATTTTTAATCACTTGTGTCCATAACGTAAATCATAAAATGCATGTATTCTCATCCCGAAATATTTAGAGTTTAAAAGTGGGACTATATACTCACTTTCGTCTTGAAGATATATATATAATTTGACTTGGTCTCCGGTTGATATCATGAACCTATCCATATATAATATATCAATACCTTTTCTTTTTTAAACAAACGTCACATATATATACTTGTTATACTTTTAATACTTTGAATAATTCCTTAGTCCGTAGTTAGCAGTTCGTTGTTAGTAATTCAATTTTAATGGTTCATATTTAGATGTTTAATAAACCCCCAATGAAATAAATAAAACCCTCATCGTATATGTATTGGTCGAGATTAATCTTGACCCACGGTACCGGTGTTGTCAAATGACGTGTTGCGTACATAAAGTACCGGTGTTGTCAAATGACGTGTTGCGTACAATCATGTGATCTTATGATTAATCTTCTCGTATTGTTTACGGGTGATCCTGAACCATATAAAATTGAATTATGAGTACATATATATAAAATATCATGTTATTTTAGAAAGATGTGATTTTATTTAATTTTTCCCAATTAATCCCGAAGTTAAACAAGTCTTGGATAACCAATTTTGTTTCGGTCATAGTTTCTTCGTTACAAATCCGTTTTCGTTGATTCAACTTGCCATCTCCTTGGATCGAGTCCCTCTTTAAGACTATGAACTAAAAATACCTTGGTTTGTATTCAAAATCACACGGCATAGGTGAAACTTTAGTGAAACTTATGAAGTTAAACATTTTCCTTTATTTAAACAACCTTAAATGATTATTTTTCTAAAAATACTTATACTTTGAATTAAATCATGAAATTTTTATGTGTTATCATATTCATAGTAAAAATCATTTTTCCAGAACATAAACCTCCAACTCAAAGTTTAAGATAGTTTTTAATTATCCAACCCAAAACAGTCCCCGGTGGCACTCTGACGTCGTAAAAACAGTTTTTAAGATATTCTTTGAAAAACCAAATTATACCTTGTTAAATTAGCATATATTTAAGTTATATTACAGGTCTTGAAGTATTTTAAAAGTTAAGTTAGAAGGATCTATTTAGTTTGCAAACAAGTTTGAAAACATTCAAACTATGTTCTTGTTGTTAAACTTTTATACCACAAAATAAGATAGCTATATATATATGAATCGAATAAGGTTATGAACATAGATACTACCTCAAGTTCCTTGGACAAGGTTGCTGTAAAAGAGGAGTAAGAAGCTAGAATCAAAAGGGTGATGGAAGTGGATGAAAGATTGGAAGTAAGTTTGTGTTCTTGGAAGGATTTCTTGAAGTGTTTTTGTATGGTTTTCTTATGGTGTTTAAGTAAGGTTTTTGAAGCTAGATCTTCATGGAACTTTGCTGAATGTTTATGGAGTTTAATGTTCTTGAGAGTGTGGGTGTTTTTAGCTAGAGAATGGAAGTAAAAATGAAACAAAATGAGGATACATATATACTCCTAAAAAAATGTTTATGTAGTAGACATGGACAAATTTTTAGTTTGTATTTTTGTAATTAGTCTTACAATCATTCAAAAGTAATTACCTTATACATAAGGCATGAACAAGGGCTGGTTAGGTGGTGATTTGATGTGTATATACCAATAGTAAATACGTATAGAAGCTAGGTATGATACGAGTACAAATACTCTAGATATACGTATAGAAATTTTGTGAAAAATGGAATGAGGATTCAAATATAGCTATCTTTTGTGAATACACTTATATGATTTTATGTATTTAAGTCTTTAAAAGTGATTAAATACATTACTTATACGATATATGTATAAACATTATAAGTCTTAAGTATTTATGTCAAATAACGTTACGTATAGTTATCGTTTTGAAAACTTAAGTTAGTAGTTTCAAAATATACTTATAACTTATTGTTATTAATACAAAATGAGATATTAAAACATTCATTAATCATGTTAAATATGTATATATACATATATATACACAAACGTATAATTATCATATATTGTATAGTTCGTGATATCATCGGTCAAACTAGACGGTCAAACGTTGTGTAAAACTCTTTTCGGAAACATAAATCTCAACAATTTGGATTGCTTATCATGTTGGTAAGGTTTAATTTATGTAAATATTAATCTTATAAGTATAGAATGATCGAAAAAGTGCGGGTCAACTTTAGGGTTTTTGCTTATCGTGTCGGAACCATATAGAGATTAGAGTTTAAATTTGGTCGGAAATTTCCGGGTCGTTACAGTACCCATCCGTTAAAGAAATTTCGTCCTCGAAATTTGGTAGAGGTTGTCATAAACAACAATAGGAATGTTTTCATGACGAATATGAGGTAATAATGAAATTTTATCATTATTGAAAGATTTAGATAAAACGATTTGGTTATGTGAGACGCACGAGCGAAGCTATCACAAAAGAGTGAAATGAGTAAATATAGAATTGTTGTAACCGATGACGTGATTATGATCGATTTCCGGGATTTAAGGGTTTTAAAGAAAATCTTATGTAATAAGATTTAGTTTTGCGGCGATCAGGATCTTCTTTGATTTAACGCGGCAATCTGTTTTGATTTCTTTGTCGAATATTTCACTATAAATTTACCTCCTTCCCTTTCTTTCTTCCCACATCTTCTATTCTTTCTCTTTAGTTCATACTTTAAGACATTCGCTAATATGCTCCATCCCATTCTAACCCTTGTTATATTTCTAACTTTCATATCTTTCATTCTTCTTTTTCATCTATCACCAGAAGAATCTATTCTCTTTTATCCTTTCCTTGGAATTATAATGTTTTTAATTCTCCCGTGCCTTTACGTTGCAATACGTATTGATATGCACGGTTTGTAGTTTCGGGGTTGTTGTTAGGTTTTATACCTTCCCTTATATTTCGATGTTCCTACTCCCGTCCCTTAAAATCATTGTCATCCACAGTTAATGCTCTCTCTTATTTGCTGTGGTTTATGTTCCTATTTCTATTCTGAAGTTTTGTCCCTTCATTTCTTCTTCCCGTCCTCGAGCCAAGCGAACAATGGTCCGAAATTCGTAGGTAGGAAATTTGGAATGAACCTTGCTATTGGTTTTAGAATGAAATTGTAATGGCACGATCTTGATTCGTTAAATTACTCGAATATTCTGAAAAAAAAATAGAACTATCAAGGTGATACGTTCTAATATGTTTGAAGACTTGATAGAATGTAAGAGCCGTGTAACATGGCACATGATGACGGTACTGTGAATCATCACATTCCATTAGAAACTTAACATGACTTACTGTAATATAATGAAGTTGATCAAGTTTCATTATATTATACTAGTTCATGTATCAGTTCCCAACACTACTTCAAAACATTCATATTTTTAAACTTAGAGATTTCAGAATTTAGAAACTAACACAGTTTCTTTTATATTGTAGCGCAGATGTTACGGAGAGTTAAATGATCGCAGATAGGAATAGTTGTAAAAATATCTCCAGAAATATGAAAAATATGTATAACGAATGAAGATATCTTATAATATCTAAGATAAAATGATGGTGAAGAATATCATCTTGAAAAGTTTAGAATAAGGAGCAGTGTTCTTACTAACGGTTTCAGCAGGCACTGGATCATTTGGATCCTTTGAAGGCAGGTTCTGTTTTCATGATTTGTTCACGGCCTCCTTCATACTTTGCTCAATCCGTTTTCCAGTTCCAAACCTTCTCTTTTTCTCAGCTTTACCACCATACCATTCTTTATCATCAATCTTTTGATTGTTAAAGTCGTTTACAGTTTTTGCTGCTTCATCAGCATTTCAAGAGCTACTTCATAGTTCAGGGTGTTTTCAGAAATCATGAAAGGATTTGAATGCGAATTGTAATCGTCAAGTTACGAATGAGGTTTAAGATAAAATCAAGTGGCAAACTTGAAGAATTGTTTAGTTTCATATGTTACAATCAACATTTTAATTCATTTTAATTGTCCAATGTTTTCTTCTTTATGCCACTTGTTGGATTCTGGTAGGTCAAAATCCGAATATGAAATTTGATTGAAAATGGTTATTCTGGGGTGAGCGGATACGAATATCGGTGGTTGTAAGTAAGATAATAGATAACCGTTGAATCAGATTCAAGAATGTACAATATAACTTATTAATGTGAATTCTAAATATTCCTCGGGTACTACCCACCCGTTAAAATATTTTCATCATTAATAGTTTGTACGAAGGAATTTTTAATTACTATCTTTATGAAAATATACTTGCATATATATTTTCTTCCGAGATAATCATAGATTTAATGAGTCAATAAGATATTAAACTCATTTGATTTATCGTTAATTCTAGATTACATAATCTCTAAGACTTTAGAAATTACATAATCGTCATACGATACGTAAAGCGAAGATAATCGATGTAGAACGATATATAGAACGAAGATCATACTCGAAGTACAGATATTGAGTCGTGTGATGTTGATATTCGAGATACAGATTGTGATGTTGAGATTGTGATTGGGGTGATAAAGGTACTGTCGGCGTTGACGATGGTAGTACGGATTATGCTGCTGGTGTTGCTGTTGGTGTTTGTAACCTTCGCACCATATTCTCCAAAATCACTACCCGAGCACGGAGTTCGTTGACTTCTTCTATTATACCGGGATGATTGACGGTTGGAACGAGCGAATGAACAAGATTTGAAATATGGGATAGTATGTAATCATGACGAGATACTCTAGAAATGAGCGAGAAAATGGTGTTTCGAATGGGTTCGCCGGTAAGTGCTTCAGGTTCATCGTTAAGAGGGCAATTTGGTGGATGAAATGGATCACCTTCTTCTTGCCTCCAGAAATTTAGTATATTACGAACCCATCCCCAGTTCATCCAGAATAGATGATGGGAAATTGGTTGATCCATTCCGGTGACGCTGTTCTCGGAGCTCGAATGGAAATCCATGTCGGCGTAGCTATCGAAGTCGGAGGAATTCGAACTGGATGAAGAATTCATCTTGTATAGTTGGAGAAATGAATTTTTTTGGTTTGGAATAGATTATAGGAGTTGGGTTTGGTACTCTTCAATACATAATTTTCATATGTATATATAATACCGAAATCCCGTGAATTACGGAGAATCTTTGAAATTCGTCGGGCAATGTTTATAGTAATAGATACGCTAGGATATGAATTTTGTCTATACACTATCGATGCACTAGATGCAGTAAGACGTGTCTAGACTAAAGAATGATAAGCAGGCAACTCCCTAAGGATGATAAGAAGATGGTTTCCGACTAGAAATGATAAGCAAAACTTTTTAGCAGGTAGATACGGTCAAAGTCCAGACTCACTAATGTATCCTAACAACTACCAGTTAGACACACTAATGCAAGGCCTGGTTCGCTAAGACCAACGCTCTGATACCAACTGAAAGGATCCAAAACTAATCATCCGGACGATGTCCATATTGATTACAAACGAATTACAACAGTTGATAACATCGCGAGGTACTTGACCTCTATATGATACATTTTACAAACGTTGCATTTATTCTTAAAAGGTAATCTATCTTTACATAAAAAAATTAATAAACTCGTCAAACATTTCTCGATATACAAATGACCTAAACTGTCATTTACTTAATAAATGTCTTTAATGATCTTCAATGACTCGAATGCAACGTTCTTGTATCATGGCTTAAATGGTCCCAACTAGTATCCTTAATATGAGCTAACGCACAGCGGAAGTCTTAATTCATACCTGAGAATAACATGCTTTAAAACGTCAACATAAAGTTGGTGAGATATATAGGTTTGATGCTAGCAGCGATATAACGATGGACCACAAGATTTCATATATAAACATTTTAATAAAAATATTCTAAGTGGTTGAGCACTTGGTAACCATACTTAACAATTAATCACGTCGCATATTCCCTTTAATATGAAATCTTACTACACTGTACCAAGTGTAGTCACGAAACGAAGTACTGTGCAACCGTTGAATACTGGTCGTCCAGTCCGGTTGGGGTTGTCAGGCCCGATAGATCTATCAACAGGATTCGCGTTTACAATACCTCATGTAAATAATAGTTACCAAGTTACAGGGAAGTTTGCCAGTGGTACAACTCAACGTAGAATATATATTTTTAATCACTTGTGTCCATAACGTAAATCATAAAATGCATGTATTCTCATCCCGAAATATTTAGAGTTTAAAAGTGGGACTATATACTCACTTTCGTCTTGAAGATATATATATAATTTGACTTGGTCTCCGGTTGATATCATGAACCTATCCATATATAATATATCAATACCTTTTCTTTTTTAAACAAACGTCACATATATATACTTGTTATACTTTTAATACTTTGAATAATTCCTTAGTCCGTAGTTAGCAGTTCGTTGTTAGTAATTCAATTTTAATGGTTCATATTTAGATGTTTAATAAACCCCCAATGAAATAAATAAAACCCTCATCGTATATGTATTGGTCGAGATTAATCTTGACCCACGGTACCGGTGTTGTCAAATGACGTGTTGCGTACATAAAGTACCGGTGTTGTCAAATGACGTGTTGCGTACAATCATGTGATCTTATGATTAATCTTCTCGTATTGTTTACGGGTGATCCTGAACCATATAAAATTGAATTATGAGTACATATATATAAAATATCATGTTATTTTAGAAAGATGTGATTTTATTTAATTTTTCCCAATTAATCCCGAAGTTAAACAAGTCTTGGATAACCAATTTTGTTTCGGTCATAGTTTCTTCGTTACAAATCCGTTTTCGTTGATTCAACTTGCCATCTCCTTGGATCGAGTCCCTCTTTAAGACTATGAACTAAAAATACCTTGGTTTGTATTCAAAATCACACGGCATAGGTGAAACTTTAGTGAAACTTATGAAGTTAAACATTTTCCTTTATTTAAACAACCTTAAATGATTATTTTTCTAAAAATACTTATACTTTGAATTAAATCATGAAATTTTTATGTGTTATCATATTCATAGTAAAAATCATTTTTCCAGAACATAAACCTCCAACTCAAAGTTTAAGATAGTTTTTAATTATCCAACCCAAAACAGTCCCCGGTGGCACTCTGACGTCGTAAAAACAGTTTTTAAGATATTCTTTGAAAAACCAAATTATACCTTGTTAAATTAGCATATATTTAAGTTATATTACAGGTCTTGAAGTATTTTAAAAGTTAAGTTAGAAGGATCTATTTAGTTTGCAAACAAGTTTGAAAACATTCAAACTATGTTCTTGTTGTTAAACTTTTATACCACAAAATAAGATAGCTATATATATATGAATCGAATAAGGTTATGAACATAGATACTACCTCAAGTTCCTTGGACAAGGTTGCTGTAAAAGAGGAGTAAGAAGCTAGAATCAAAAGGGTGATGGAAGTGGATGAAAGATTGGAAGTAAGTTTGTGTTCTTGGAAGGATTTCTTGAAGTGTTTTTGTATGGTTTTCTTATGGTGTTTAAGTAAGGTTTTTGAAGCTAGATCTTCATGGAACTTTGCTGAATGTTTATGGAGTTTAATGTTCTTGAGAGTGTGGGTGTTTTTAGCTAGAGAATGGAAGTAAAAATGAAACAAAATGAGGATACATATATACTCCTAAAAAAATGTTTATGTAGTAGACATGGACAAATTTTTAGTTTGTATTTTTGTAATTAGTCTTACAATCATTCAAAAGTAATTACCTTATACATAAGGCATGAACAAGGGCTGGTTAGGTGGTGATTTGATGTGTATATACCAATAGTAAATACGTATAGAAGCTAGGTATGATACGAGTACAAATACTCTAGATATACGTATAGAAATTTTGTGAAAAATGGAATGAGGATTCAAATATAGCTATCTTTTGTGAATACACTTATATGATTTTATGTATTTAAGTCTTTAAAAGTGATTAAATACATTACTTATACGATATATGTATAAACATTATAAGTCTTAAGTATTTATGTCAAATAACGTTACGTATAGTTATCGTTTTGAAAACTTAAGTTAGTAGTTTCAAAATATACTTATAACTTATTGTTATTAATACAAAATGAGATATTAAAACATTCATTAATCATGTTAAATATGTATATATACATATATATACACAAACGTATAATTATCATATATTGTATAGTTCGTGATATCATCGGTCAAACTAGACGGTCAAACGTTGTGTAAAACTCTTTTCGGAAACATAAATCTCAACAATTTGGATTGCTTATCATGTTGGTAAGGTTTAATTTATGTAAATATTAATCTTATAAGTATAGAATGATCGAAAAAGTGCGGGTCAACTTTAGGGTTTTTGCTTATCGTGTCGGAACCATATAGAGATTAGAGTTTAAATTTGGTCGGAAATTTCCGGGTCGTTACACATTAGTACTACATAATATTTACATATAAATTTTAACCAACAATGATAAGCAATGGTTTTTAAATCAAACCCGGTCAAAGTCCAGACTTACTAATGTATCCTAACGACTTATCAGTTAGACACACTAATGCAAACCTGGTTCGCTAAGACCACCGCTCTGATACTACATGTCATAACCCGTCCTTAACCATAAGAACGTGTTAGATAACGTATGATTTCATTGCGAGGTATTGACCTCTATATGCGACATTTTTTTAAAGAAAAACTGCATATATTATACATTACAAACCATGATCCTTATTTTTGATACAAGCTTTGGACAAAATAAAGATGATTATCGTTTAGCGATAATCTTCGACTTACAAACTTTACAAATGATAATAACAACCCGATTTCTAGCATATTTTACAACACAAGTTCTTGGATATGCAGTCTTATTTTTGACACAAATATGCGTACGCAAGATCCTGCATAGATTCAACATGATGCAGCGGAAGCTTCTAATTATCACCTGAGAATAGACATGTTTAAAACGTCAACATAAAGTTGGTGAGATATAGGTTTAATGCCGGCAGCGATATAAATATAGACCACAAGATTTCATATATAAACATTTTAATAAAAATATTCTAAGTGGTTGAGCACTTGGTAACCATACTTAACATTTAATCACGTCGCATATTCCCTTTATTATGAAATCTTACTACACCGTACCAAGTGTAGTCACGAAACGAAGTACTGTGCAACCGTTGAATACTGGTCGTCCAGTCCGGTTGGGGTTGTCAGGCCCGATAGATCTATCAACAGGATTCGCGTTTACAATACCGCTGTAAATAACAGTTACCAAGCTACAGGGAAGTATGCCAGTGGTACAACTCAACGTAGAATATATTTTTCAGTTACTTGTGTCCATATCGTAAAACATAAAATACATGTATTCTCATCCCGAAATATTTAGAGTTTAAAAGTGTGACTATATACTCACTGTTGTCTTGAAGATATATATAATTTGACTTGGTCTCCGGTTGATATCACGAACCTATCCATATATAATATATCAATACCTTTTCTTTTTAAACAAACGTCACATATATATACTTGTTATACTTTTAATACTTTGAATAATTCCTTAGTCCGTAGTTAGCAGTTCGTTGTTAGTAATTCAATTTTAATGGTTCATTTTTAGATGTTTAATATACCCGCAATGAAATAAATAAAACCCCCTAACGAAATAAATAAAACCCCATCGTATATGTATTGGTCGAGATTAATCTTGACCCACGGTACCGGTGTTGTCAAATGACGTGTTGCGTACATAAAGTACCGGTGTTGTCAAATGACGTGTTGCGTACAAACATGGGATCTTATGATTAATCTTCTCGTGTTGTTTGCGGGTGATCCTGAACCATATAAAATTGAATTATAAGTACATATATATAAAATATCATGTTATCTTAGAAATATGTGATTTTATTTAATTTTTCCCAATTAATCCCGAAGTTAAACAAGTCTTAGATATCCGATCTCGTTTTGGTCATAGTTTCTTCGTTACAACTCCGTTTTCGTTGATTCAACTTGTCACTTCCTTGGATCGAGTCCCTCTTTAAGACTATGAACTGTAAATACCTTAGTTTGTATTCGAAATCACAGGTCATAGGTCAAACTTTAGTGAAACTTATTAAGTTAATCATTTTCCATCATGTAAACAACCTTAAATGATTATTTTTCTAAAAATACTTATACTTTGAGTTAAATCATGAAATTTTTATGTGTTATCATATTCATAGTAAAAATCATTTTTCCAGAAAATAAACCTCCAATTCAAAGTTTAAGATGGTTTTTAATTATCCAACCCAAAACAGCCCCCGGTTGCACACCGACGTCGTAAATTCAGTTTTTAAGGTGTTCTTTGAAAAACCAAGTTATACCTTGTTAAATTAGCATATATTTATGATATATTACAGGTCTTGAAGTATTTTAAAAGTTAAGTTAGAAGGATCTATTTAGTTTGCAAACAAGTTTGAAAACATTCAAACTATGTTCTTGTTGTTAAAATTTTATACCACAAAATAAGATAGCTATATATATATGAATCGAATAAGGTTATGAACATAGATTCTACCTCAAGTTCCTTGGACAAGGTTGCTGTAAAAGAGGAGTAAAAAGCTAGAACCAAAAGGGTGATGGAATTGGATGAAAGATTGGAAGTAAGTTTGTGTTCTTGGAAGGATTTCTTGAAGTGTTTTTGTATGGTTTTCTTATGGTGATTAAGTAAGGTTTTTGAAGCTAAATGATGGGGAAAATGCTTGGAGATGATCAAGTATGAAGTTAAGAGTATTTTGAGAGAGAAATGGAAGTGTAAGTATGAGAAAATGGGGTGAAGAAATGGTGTGCATGCATAAAAACGTTTTTAGGTTATAAAGGAAAAAAAAGATACCTAACTTTGTTTTCTTGCTAAATAATTCATGCTACTTGACAAATGGTTGGTTCCACATGTTTCTTAATCATTTAAGGCTGCTAAGGAGCAGATTTTTATTGGTATATACCAATAGTAAATACATCTAGAAGCTGCGTATGATACGGGTACATATACTCTAGGTATACGTATAGAAATCTTTGAGGAAACGGAACGAGGATTCAAATATAGCTATCTTTTGTAAATATACTTATATTGTTTTATGTATGTAAGCCCTTTAAAAGTGATAAAATACATATCTATACGATGCATGTATAAGTAATATAGGTTATAAGTATTTACGTCGAAAAACATTACGTATAGTTATCGTTTTGAAAACTTAAGTTAGTAGTTTTAAAATATACTTATAACTTATTGTTATTAATACAAAATGAGATATTAAAACATTCTTAGATCATGTTAAATATGTATATATACATATATATACACAAACGTATAATTATCATATGTTATATAGTTCGTGATATCATCGGTCAAACTAGACGGTCAAACGTTGTGTAAACTCTTTTCGGAAATATAAATCTCGACAATTTGGATTGCTTATCATGTTGGTAAGGTTTAATTTATGTAAATATTAATCTTATAAGTATAGAACGATCGAAAAAGTGCGGGTCGTTACAATATACTAATAGTAAATACGTATAGGAGCTGGGTATGATACGAGTACATATACTCTAGGTATACGTATAGAAATTTTGAGGAAACGGAACGAGAATTCAAATATAGCTATCTTTTGTAAATATACTTATATTGTTTTATGTATATAAGCCCTTTAAATGTGATTAAATACATATTTATACGATACTTGTATAAGTATTATAGGTTAAAGGTATATATGTCAAATAACGTTACGTATAGTTATCATTTTGAAAACTTAAGTTAGTAGTTTCAAAGTATACTTATAACTTATTGTTATTAGTACACAATGAGATGTTAAACCATTCTTAGATCATGTTAAATATATATAAATACATATATATACACAAACGTATAATTATCATTTGTTATATAGTTCGTGATATCATCGGTCAAATTGGACGGTCAAACGTTGTGTAAAACTCTTTTTAAAAACATAAATATCAACAATTTAGATTGCTTATCATGTTGGTAAGGTTTAATTTATGTAAATATTAATCTCATAGGTATAAAATGATCGGAAAAATCCGGGTCGTTACAGTACCTACCCGTTAAATAAATTTCGTCCCGAAATTTTAAAATTGTACCTATTTTGCGTTCTCGGGAAACAAATGTGGGTACTTTCATTTTATCTGATCCTCTCGTTCCCAAGTTAACTCGGGACCCCTTCGAGCATTCCAATGAACCTTAAAGATCGGTATGTTGCTCTGCTTGAGTTGTTTAACTTCACGGTACATGATTTCGACTGGTTCTTCTATGAATTGTAGTTTCTCGTTGACTTGGATTTCTTCAAGAGGAATGGTGAGATCTTCCTTTGCAAGACATTTCTTAAGGTTTGATACGTGAAATGTATTATGTACTCCGGCGAGTTGTTGCGGTAACTCGAGTCGATAAGCTACCGGTCCAATGCGTTCGATGATCTTGAACGGGCCTACATACCTTGAGTTCAGTTTACCCCTTTTACCGAAACGTATTACACCTTTCTAAGGTGACACCTTTAACATAACCATGTCACCGATCTGAAACTCTAATGGTTTCCTTCGGACATCGGCGTAGCTCTTTTGGCGACTACGGGCTGTTTTCAATCTCTCCTTGATTTGTACTATCTTCTCAGTCGTTTCGTGTATGATCTCGGGACCAGTTAATTGTCGATCTCCTACTTCATTCCAACAGATAGGGGATCTACACTTCCTTCCATACAGTGCTTCGAATGGTGCAGCTTTAATGCTCGCATGATAACTGTTATTATACGAGAATTCTGCTAATGGTAGATATTTATCCCATCCGTTTCCAAAATCGATCACACATGCCCTGAGCATGTCTTCAAGAGTCTGAATTGTTCTTTCACTCTGCCTGTCAGTTTGTGGATGATATGCGGTGCTCATATCCAAACGAGTTCCCAGGGCCTCCTGTAGTGATTGCCAAAACTTTGATGTAAATCTACTATCACGATCGGATATAATGGAAATAGGTATTCCATGCCTTGAAACAATTTCCTTTATGTATAATCGTAATAGTTTCTCCATTCTATCTGTTTTCTTTATAGGCAAGAAATGTGCAGATTTGGTGAGACGATCAACTATTACCCAAATGGTGTCATAACCCCAGGCAGTCTTAGGTAACTTTGTGATGAAATCCATGGTAATACCATCCCATTTCCATTCTGGGATTTCTGGTTGTTGAAGTAACCCTGATGGCTTCTGGTGTTCTGCTTTGACTTTGGAACAAGTTAAACATTCCCTAACATATGTTGCAACATCTGTCTTTAAATTAGGCCACCAATAATGCGTCTTAAGATCTTGATACATCTTTCCAACTCCAGGATGTATCGAGTATCTTGTCTTATGTGCCTCATTCAATATCAACTTCCTTAATCCACCCAACTTCGGTACCCAAATACGGTTTGCAAAATATCGAATTCCATCTTCCCGCATAACGAGTTGCTTCTCATACTTCTTCATTATTTCATTTCCTATGTTTTCTTTAGTAAGAGCTTCTCGTTGAGCCTCTTTAATTTGTGAGTTGAGATTCATGCGAATTTTTATATTCATTGCTCGTACTCGAATTGGTTCCCGTTCCTTTCTGCTTAGAGCGTCGGCCACTACATTCGCTTTCCCGGGATAATAGCGAATCTCACAATCATAGTCGTTTATCAGCTCGACCCACCTACGTTGCCTCATGTTCAGCTGTTTCTGATCGAAGATATGTTGAAGGCTTTTATGATCGGTAAACACAGTGCATTTAACCCCATATAAGTAGTGTCTCCATATCCTCAATGCAAACACTACTGCTCCCAATTCTAAATCATGCGTCGTATAATTCTGCTCATGAATCTTCAATTGTCGGGATGCGTATGCTATAACTTTCTTCCGTTGCATAAGGACGCAACCAAAACCTTGTCGCGAAGCGTCATAATATATCTCAAAATCATCGTTCCCTTCAGGTAACGATAAAATAGGTGCTGTAGTCAACTTCTTCTTCAGTAATTGAAATGCATTCTCCTGCTCAGAAGTCCATTCGTACTTCTTCTCTTTTTTTTGTTAACGCTGTTAATGGTTTAGCTATTCGGGAAAAATCTTGAATAAACCTTCTATAATAACCAGCTAAACCCAAAAATTGGCGTATCTGCGTTGGTGTCTTAGGAGTCTCCCATTTTTCAATGGCCTCAATTTTAGCTGGATCAACCTGAATTCCTTTGCTACTAACAACGTGGCCAAGAAATTGCACTTCTTTCAACCAAAACGCACACTTAGAAAATTTGGCGTATAATTGTTCTTTTCTTAACAATTCTAATACCAATCTTAAATGTTGTTCATGCTCTTGCTCACTCTTGGAATAGATAAGAATATCATCAATGAAAATGATAACAAACTTATCTAAATACGGACTACAAACTCGATTCATGAGGTCCATGAATACAGCTGGCGCATTCGTTAATCCAAACGGCATGACCAAAAATTCATAATGACCGTAGCGTGTCCGAAAAGCAGTTTTCGGAATATCTTCTTCTTTGACGCGTAGTTGATGATAGCCCGATCTTAAGTCGATTTTCGAGTACACACATGATCCTTGCAGTTGATCAAATAAGTCATCAATTCTCGGTAGTGGATACCGATTCTTGATAGTTAACTTATTTATTTCACGATAATCTATACACATCCTAAAAGATCCATCTTTCTTCTTGACGAATAAAATCGGAGCTCCGCACGGTGAAGTACTTGGTCGTATGAATCCACGGTCCAGTAATTCTTTTAACTGACTCTGAAGTTCTTTTAACTCAGATGGTGCAAGTCTATATGGAGCACGAGCCACTGGTGCAGCTCCTGGTACTAGATCTATTTGAAATTCTAAAGATCTAAATGGAGGTAATCCCGGCAACTCTTCCGGAAAGACTTCAGGAAAATCTCTTGCCACAGGCATGCCATTGATGCTCTTCACTTTTTCCTTCGTTTCGACTTTATTAACATGTGCTAAGATAGCATAACACCCTTTCTTCAAGCACTTTTGAGCTTTCAAACAACTAATGAGTTTTAGCTTTGAGTTACCCTTCTCTCCATAAATCATTACTAGCGTTTTATCCTTACGAGGAATGCGAATTGCCTTTTTGGCACACACAACTTCAGCTCCTATTTTGGACATCCAGTCCATGCCGACTATTACATCAAAACTTCCTAATTCTACGGGTATCAAATCAATCTTAAATATTTCTCCGGCTAAATTTATTTTACAATCACGAAAAATTTTATCGGCTTTAATTAGTTTACCATTAGCTAACTCAATCATGTACTTAGCATCTAGAGGTAATGATGAACAATTCAATTTAGCGTAAAAGTCTCTACTCACATAACTTCTATCGGCACCAGTATCAAATATAATAGATGCGGATAAGTTATTAATGGTAAACGTACCCGTAACAAGCTCCGGGTCTTCACACGCCTCTCTAGCATTAATAACAAATGCTCTTCCACGTGCAGATCCATTATTCTTCTCTTGATTCGGATACTGGTTCTTATAATGACCCTGTTTCCCACACCCATAACAGGTAACAGTGGCCAAGGCAGTTCTATTTGCATTGGTGGCAGGAGTCTTGGTACCGTTTGTATTTGTAGCGGGAACCCTACAATCTTCAGCAAGATGACCTTTTCGATTACAATTGTTGCACACCACATTACAATAACCAGAGTGATGTTTGTGGCATCTGTTACATAAAGGATTTCGTACCTTGTAACCCGAGTTCGAACCGCTACCCGCACCTTGCGTGGTTTCTTGTTTCTTGTTGGATTGTTGATGATTACCTTCCCACTTTCTTTTGTTTCCTGATGTCTTGACATCGGTGTTCTTATCTAGAATAATCTGGTCCATCAACTCGTTCGCCATGGTGATGGCTTCGTGAATAGTCTTGGGTTTCGATGCTGTAACATTTGCTTTGACATTTTTAGGCAAACCATCTTTGTACAGTTCTATCTTCCTTTCTTCGGTTGGTACCAATTCGGGACATAGCAAAGCTAATTCCATGAATCGCTGATTGTAGTTGGTGAGTTCAGTACCAACAAGTTTCAGGCTTCGTAATTCAGCTTCCAACTTCCTAACCTCGTTCCTTGAACAATACTCGTTGATTAGCATTGTTTTGAATTCTTCCCAGGGAGTATCATAAGCTACATCTCCTCCTACGGCCTTCACATAGTTTTTCCACCATGTGAGTGCACTATCTTGTAAGGTGCACGATGCATACTTGGTCATGTCCTTCTCAATACAACCACTGATTTTAAACACAGACTCAATCTTTACGATCCACCGGGTTAAACCGACTGGTCCTTCTGTTCCACTGAATGATGAGGGCTTGCAACCTTGAAAAGTTTTGTAAGTACATCCCACACGAGGATTTGGGTTAACTGCAGCACCTCTCGCAGCCTCAACCCATAACATTCTATCGTCCACTCGCTGATTGATGAGTTCCTCGATTTCTTGTTCCGTCATTCGGTTCAATCGCGCCATAATCTTCAATAAGAATGAAAAAAATTAATTATTCACATGGAATATTATAGATGTAGTATGTATTTACAGTACATCGTAGCTTATTAATAATATGAACCAGTTATTATTATAAAAGCCTTTTCTTCTTATTAGCGTTTTATAATTATATCTAGGGTAGTACCTACCCGTTAAAGTTCATACTTAATAGCTTAGTACAGAAATTAATTACTATTACCCAAATAATACTCAACCATGGAAAATTATTGCATTTCACACTTCACTATTTTACATATGCTTATCTTACATCAAACATTAAGTAAACCACACTAGTAATATTATACAAAACGTTATATGATCCCATGGCTTAAAACAACAGCGCATCATTTAACCCAAAACGTTTGTGTTCAAAGAAATCGCTTATAGGTTATCTTGACTGTCTCCCTGCATTTTGGCAGAGGGGCTGAAGAACTGGATGCCGGAATAGAACTAATAGGAATAGCGGGAATAGGGGTGGAAGTGTCTGGTGGAGTTGGTGCCACAACATCCTCACTAGACTCGGGATTTGGATTTTCCATTTCAGTAGCCTTTCGTTTCTTTCCTCGTTCGAACTTGTCTTTCATAATTTCCTGTATTTCTTCCTCCTCAGGATCACTTTCCGGTTCCTCTTCAATTGATTCATCCGGAACTTGTGAGTCTTCCCCAAAGGTGTCGTTTTCATCATCGGATAGGTTAATGACTGGAACACCATCTGAAGATTCTGGTTCGGAGTCGCTGAATGTGATAACAAGTTCTAAGCTAGACATCTATCACATAACAACTAGCATGTTAGTATCACATAATATTTACATATTATTTTTTTTTAACCAACAGGGATAAGCAATAGTTTTCTATATCAAACACGGTCAAAGTCCAGACTCACTAATGCATCCTAACAAACTCGATAAGACACACTAATGCAAATTTTCTGGTTCTCTAAGACCAACGCTCTGATACCACATGTCATAACCTGACCTTAACCATAAGGACGAATACAATAACATATGATTTCATCGCGAGGTATTGACATCTATATGCGACGTTTTTCAAAAACTGCATTCGTTTTTACAATACAAACCATAACTTTTATTACAAATACAAGGTTTAAACAAGATAATAATGATTATCGTTTAGCGATAATCTTAGACTTACAAACTTTACATGTGATAATAACAATACGACTTCCAACATATTTTACATTACAAATCCTCCGATATGCAGTTTTATTTTTGACACAAATATGCATACTCAAGATCTTGCTTAAATTCAACATGTTGCAGCGGAAGCTTTTAGTTATCACCTGAGAATAAACATGCTTAAAACGTCAACATAAAGTTGGTGAGATATAGGTTTAATGCCGGCAGCATTATAAATATAGACCACAAGATTTCATATATAAACGTTTTAATAAAAATATTCTAAGTTGTTGAGCACTTGATAACCATACTTAACATTTAATCAACGTCGCATATTCCCTTTATTATGAAATCTTACTACACCGTACCAAATGTAGTTACCGAAATGAAGTACTGTGCAACCGTTGAATACTGGTCTTCCAGTCCGGTTGGGGTTGTCAGGCCCGATAGATCTATCAACAGGATTCGCGTTTACAATACCTCATGTAAATAATAGTTACCAAGTTACAGGGAAGTATGCCAGTGGTACAACTCAACGTAGAATATATATTTTTAATCACTTGTGTCCATAACGTAAATCATAAAATGCATGTATTCTCATCCCGAAATATTTAGAGTTTAAAAGTGGGACTATATACTCACTTTTGCCTTGAAGGTATTTATCACGACTTGGTCTCCAATAGATATCACGAAACTAACCATATATATAATATATCAACATATTTTCTTTTTAAGTAATCGTTACATATATATATATATATATATATATATATATATATATATATATATATATATATATATATATATATATATATATATATATATATATATACTTTTAATACTTTTAATATTTTCTTAGTCCGTAGTTAGCAGTCTGATGTTAGTGGTCCACAATTAGTTACTTAAATAAAAGAAATAAAGACCCCATCGTATTCGTATTGATCAGAATTAATCTCGACCCATGGTACCATGTTGTCAAGTGACGTGTTGCGTACATAAAGTACCGTGTTGTCAAATGACGTGTTGCGTACAATCATGAGGTCTTATGATTAATCTTCTCGTGTTGTTTACGGGTGGTCCTGAAATATATAAAATCAAATCATAAGTAAATATATATGAAATATCATATTAAATAGAAATATATGATTAATTTAATTTTTCTCCAAATATTTTCGTAGCTAAACTAGCTTAGGATACCCGATCTTGTTTTAGTCGTAGTTTCTTCATTACAACTCCGTTTTTGTTGGTTCAACTTGACACTTCCTTGGATCGAGTCAATTTTTAAGAATATGAACAGAAAATACCTTAGGTGGTATTCGAAATCACAGGTTATAGGTCAAACTTTGGTGAAACTTATGAAAGTGATCATTTTCCATCATAAAAACAACATTTAATGATCATTTTTCTAAAAATACTTACACTTTGAGTTAAACCATGAAATTTTTATGTGTTAACATATTCATAAGAAATATCATTTTTCCAGAACATGAACTTCCAATTCAAAGCTTAAGATGGTTTTTAATTATCCAACCCAAAACAGCCCCCGGTTGCACTCCGACGACGTAGATTCAGTTTTTAAGATGTTCTTTGTAAAACCAAGTTATATCTTGTTAAGTTAGCATATAATTATGATATATTATAGGTCTTGAAGTGTTTTAAAAGTTAAGTTAGAAGGATCTATTTAGTTTGCAAACAAGTTTGAAATCATTCAAACTATGTTCTTGTTGTTAAAATTTTACAACACAAAATAAGATTGCTATATAAATATGAATCGAATAAGGTTTTGAACAAGGTTACTACCTCAAGTTACTTGGACAAAGTTACTCTAAAATATGAGAAAAATCCTAGAACCAAAAGAGTGGTGGAGTTGGATCAAAAGGTTGGAAGTAAACTTGTATTTTTGGAAGGATTATTGAAGTTTTCTTGTAAGGAATTTATTATGATGATTAAGGCTTGTTTTTGAAGCTAGATCTTCATGGTTATTTGCTGAGATTGTGAAGAACACTTAAGGTTCCTAAGAGTGTGTTTTTGGTTAGAGAAAATGTGTAGTAAAAATGAAATTGGAATGGAGTATAAATGGTGGTGAAAAGATGTATAAATTTGTAATATTGTGCAAAAGTCTTGTAATATGCCAAATTGATTAATCATGCATGCTAAGATCCAAAATTGGCTGACTCATGGCTGCTAATAAAGTGATTGTGATGTGTATATACTAATAGTAAATACGTATAGGAGCTGGGTATGATACGAGTACATATACTCTAGGTATACGTGTAGAAATTTTGAGGAAACGGAACGAGAATTCAAATATAGCTATCTTTTGTAAATATACTTATATTGTTTTATGTATATAAGCCCTTTAAAAGTGATTAAATACATATTTATACGATACTTGTATAAGTATTATAGGTTAAAGGTATATATGTCAAATAACGTTACGTATAGTTATCATTTTGAAAACTTAAGTTAGTAGTCTCAAAGTATACTTATAACTTATTGTTATTAGTACACAATGAGATGTTAAACCATTCTTAGATCATGTTAAATATATATAAATACATATATATACACAAACGTATAATTATCGTTTGTTATATAGTTCGTGATATCATCGGTCAAATTGGACGGTCAAACGTTGTGTAAAACTCTTTTTAAAAACATAAATCTCAACAATTTAGATTGCTTATCCTGTTGGTAAGGTTTAATTTATGTAAATATTAATCTCATAGGTATAAAATGATCGGAAAAATCCGGGTCGTTAAATTAATAATGAACTACATATGTAAAAACAAGACTACTAACTTAATGATTTCGAAACGAGACATATATGTAACGATTATCGTTGTAACAACATTTAACTGTATATATATCATACTAAGATATATTAATATATCATAATATCATGATAATGTAATAATTTAACATCTCTTTAGATATTATAAACAATGGGTTGACAACATTTAACAAGATCGTTAACCTAAAGGTTTCAAAACAACATTTACATGTAACGACTAACGATGACTTAACGACTCAGTTAAAATATATATACATGTAGTTTTTTAATATGTATTCATACACTTTTGAAAGACTTCAAGACACTTATCAAAATACTTCTACTTAACAAAAATTCTTACAATTACATCCTCGTTCAGTTTCATCAACAATTCTACTCGTATGCACCCATATTCGTACTCGTACAATACACAGCTTTTAGATGTATGTACTATTGGTATATACACTCCAATTATCAGCTCTTAGCAGCCCATGTGAGTTACCTAACATATGTGAGAACCATCGTTTAGCAACTAGCATGAAATATCTCATAAAATTACAAAAATATTAGTAATCATTCATGACTTATTTACATGTAAACAAAATTACACATCCTTTATATCTAATCCATATACCAACGACTAAAAACACCTACAAACACTTTCATTCTTCAATTTTCTTCATCTAATTGATCTCTCTCAAGTTCTATCTTCAAGTTCTAAGTGTTCTTCATAAATTCTATAAGTTCTAGTTTCATAAAATCAAGAATACTTCCAAGTTTGCTAGCTTACTTCCAATCTTGTAAAGTGATCATCCAACCTCAAGAAATCTTTCTTATTTACAGTAAGATATCTTTCTAATACAAGGTAATACTCATATTCAAACTTTGATTTAATTTCTATAACTATAACAATCTTATTTCGAGTGGAAATCTTACTTGAACTTGTTTTCGTGTCATGATTCTGCTTCAAGAACTTTCAAGCCATCCAAGGATCCTTTGAAGCTAGATCTATTTTTCTCATTTCCAGTAGGTTTATCCACAAAACCTGAGGTAGTAATGATGTTCATAACATCATTCGATTCATATATATAAAACTACCTTATTCGTAGGTTTAAACTTGAAATCACTAGAACATAGTTTAGTTAATTCTAAACTTGTTCGCAAACAAAAGTTAATCCTGCTAACTTGACTTTTAAAATCAACTAAACACATGTTCTATATCTATATGATATGCTAACTTAATGATTTAAAACCTGGAAACACGAAAAACACCGTAAAACCGGACATACGCTGTCGTAGTAACACCGCGGGCTGTTTTGGGTTTGATAATTAAAAACTATGATAAACTTTGATTTAAAAGTTGTTCTTCTGGGAAAATGATTTTTCTTATAAACATTAAACTATATCCAAAAATCATGGTTAAACTCAAAGTGGAAATATGTTTTTTAAAATGGTCATCAAGACGTCGTTCTTTCGACTGAAATGACTACCTCTTACAAAAATGACTTGTAACTTATATTTCTGACTATAAACCTATAATTTTTCTATTTAGATTCATAAAATAGAGTTCAATATGAAACCATAGCAATTTGATTCACTCAAAACGGATTTAAAATGAAAAAGGTATGAGTAAAACAAGATTGGATATTTTTTGATTGTTGTAGCTACGGGAAATATTGTAACAAATCTATATTAATCATATCCTAGCTAACTTATATTGTATTATACATGTATTCTAATATATTATGTAATCTTGAGATACCATAGACACGTATGCAAATGTTTTGACATATCATATCGAACAATCTATATATATTATTTGGAACAACCATAGACACTCTATATGCAGTAATGTTGGAGTTAGCTATACAGTGTTGAGGTTGATTCCAAAAATATATATACTTTGAGTTGTGATCTAGCCTGAGACGTGTATACACTGGGTCGTGGATTGGGTCAAGATAATATATATCAATTTATTTTCTGTACATCTAACTTTGGACAACTAGTTGTAGGTTACTAACGAGGACAGCTGACTTAATAAACTTAAAACATTAAAACGTATTAAAAATGTTGTAAATATATTTTGAACATACTTTGATATATATGTACATATTTGTTATAGGTTCGTGAATCGACCAGTGGCCAAGTCTTACTTCCCGACGAAGTAAAAATCTGTGAAAGTGAGTTATAGTCCCACTTTTAAAATCTAATATTTTAGGATGAGAATACATGCAGTTTTATAAATGTTTTACGAAATAGACACAAGTAATTGAAACTACATTATATGGGTGAATGACCGAAGCCGAATATGCCCCTTTTGCTTGGTAGTCTAAGAATTAGTAAACCGATATACTAATTGACGCGAATCCTAAAGATAGATCTATTGGGCCTAACTAACCCCATCCAAAGTACCGGATGCTTTAGTGCTTCGAATTCATTTTTATCATGTCCGAAGGATTTCCCGGAATGATAGGGGATATTCTTATATGCATCTTGTTAATGTCGGTTACCAGGTGTTCATCATATGAATGATTTTTATCTCTATGTATGAGATGTATATTGAAATATGAAATCTTGTGGTCTATTATTATGATTTGATAATATATAGGTTAGACCTATAACTCACCAACATTTTTGTTGACGTTTTAAGTATGTTTATTCTCAGGTGATTATTAAGAGCTTCCGTTGTTGCATACTAAAATAAGGACAAGATTTGGAGTCCATACTTGTATGATATTATGTAAAAAATGCATTCAAGAAACTTATTTTTGATGTAATATATTCTTATTGTAAACCATTATGTAATGGTCGTGTGTAAACGGTATATTTTAGATTATCATTATTTGATAATCTACGTAATGCCTTTTAAAACTTTATAGATAAAATAAAGGTTATGGTTGTTTTAAAAATGAATGCAGTCTTTGAAAAACGTCTCATATAGAGGTCAAAACCTCGCAACGAAATCAATTAATATGGAACGTTTATAATCAATATGAACGGGACATTTCATCCTGGTCTTCAGTACTTGACGCCATCCAGATTACTAGACGCCGTCCAGATTACTGGACGCCGTCCAGATGGACTGCCAAGCAAAATTTTTTATAGGGCTTGTTTTTGGCATAACGAGGGTTGGGTCGTTACAAACACTCAGTCAATTTAATTAACCACAATCTAGAAGTCTTAGGCTACGAGAAATTTCGTGTCGTATAATATGGTTTGAAGTGTTTGTTCAGGGGTATTCCTGGTAAACCGGTTAGATTAGTTGCAAATGTTTTGTGATTGATCAGAGCTTAATTTAGAAACATCCAACACTAGTGAATAAAGTCTAGGTGAACATATTTCTTATCATCTGAATTTGAATATATCTTTACTACGTTTTGTTAACATAAAACACCAAAAATTATTGCCTTTAAGTTTAAATCTCTTGATTCGGCTAATCGTTAAATAGTCAACCAAATTATTCATAATTTACCTTATTTCATTTCCTTTTAGTTAATTGCATTTAATTATATAATCTTGAATTGAGTGTGAACTGTATTTGGAACGATAACCATTATTTTTTATTGCTATACTATTACACGATCGAGTAAACTGCCCGTGAATGTGTATAGTTTTAATCAATAAATCTTAATGCATAATTTATAGACGTGATTTTACACATCATTATTGATATTCTGATATTTTCTACACGTCATGCCCATTCTTTTCCGACGAGTGCAAATTCAACCCAACAACGGTTAAGTTTTGGGGTTGGTTTGGGGGTTGATCCGAGAATTGGTAATGAGTGGTTGATGAGAGCATTTGGAAAATATGAGCGATGTATGTTAAGGGTAGGGAAGTTCGCTTTATTGTTAAAACAAACTAGTTTAAAACCCGCGACTTCGCGGGATTATATATAAAAACTTTTGTAATCAGTTGAATTGATCAATGATATACATCAAACTTACTCATATTATTAGTTTGCAACTTGCATATACAACGTATCGTGTAGTTCATTATGTTGCAACAATCTTTGCACCGCCATGTATGTTGCAACCTGCTCTTGAGGTATCGTGTAGTTCATTTTTTCTTGTAAACCTGCTCTTGAGGTTCTTCAAGTGCTAGCTTGGCTCGTTTCACCGCCATGTATATTGCAACCATCTTTGCACCTTTTCTATTAAGCAAAGTAAACGGAAGATCGTCAATGACAATCAGTTATTCCACAGTTCACGCAAACATCATAAATTGTTTTTCAAGTTCTTTATGTTATATATGTGAGTTATGACATCTTCATATGATTGCAAAAACTTCTCAAATTTGAGACGTCAAACATATACTTTAAACCATATAACAATAGATAGGCTCCGAAAGGAAAGTAGATGTATAGGAATAAATACTCTCAATTAACTAAGCAAAGCATAACATGCAAGATATCATCTAACTAAAAAAGTCCACTACTACATTATTAGACTATCAATTTGCATATCATAAATGTATAGGCATAATAATACATTCAATATTGAAACTGTAATGCATTGCAAGTATACCTCCACAGATGCACTGTAGCAACCTATAGGCTTGTCTTCTGCTGTTTCTAAACTATAAAAACAAAAACGATCAACAATATCCAACGAAACGAAAAACATTTTGAATTCGATATTTCAATCAATTCAAAATAAGTTTAGAATAAATCGAACTAAAATAAAAGTAAATACCTTCCAATTGCATCCAGTTAACTATTTTATCAGCAAACTTTCATCATCCGTCGAATAGAGAGAGTGATGAATTTCTCTACTCTTGATAGTTTTACTCTGCGTAGAGAATTGACTTGTCTTTATTCTCGGATAGGGGAAAGATTGTCTACATCTTACCTCCCCATACACCACCTAGGTGGTATTGGGTTTTGTTGTTGTTGTTGTTGTTGTTTCTTCACCATTCTCAACATGGACAAATTAACTGAACTAAAGAAAGTGAGAGTTGCTTACACTCAATCGATCCTTTTGTAATACTAATGGCAACACAACATAAAAACAGACTACCTTTTTTCTTTTTTGTTAGTTCCACCTACCAAAATAAGGCCACGGAAAAAAATTAGTACTAATTTACTTTCAATTTTCCTCCATCTGCCAGTATTATAGTATTTTTCATCATGACTTTATGCCTCTATAAGAACTACCTTCTCAGTCTACAAATAAGAACATAGATATTCACCTACTGATGATATATGAGATAAACATTGAACACCTTAGTATACTGATATTGTTGATATTGTTGATGTTCATGTAAAAGAAAATTACCTACACATGCATTTATGTATGCAAAATACACATGCATTTAGTAAAATACCTGATGTGGATGACAAATAATTTTGATTTGTATCAGAATTCGATCGATAGGGTTTGCTGTACCGTGTTTTGACTTCGGAGGCTATTTTTCAAATTTGTAACCCGATTCGACCACCTGCTTCAATCCAATGTCGTGTTTAGTTTTGTAGATTATGAACCCTAATTCACAGAATCATAGTATATTGCAACCATTTGTTACATATAGCACTCACCATCTTTTGTTCTCCCTTTCTAATGTTGTTATTTCTCGAAACCCCAATTTGATCAAGGTTTGGGCGCCGTTTATTACATCTAACAATTCACCTTCTTTTGTTTTGTTTGCTAATGTTGTTATTTCTCGATCTGAATTGCAAAACCCAATTTGACGAGGTTTGGGCGCCGTCTGTTACATCTAGCAGTTCACCATCTGATGTTCATTCAATTGAATTGAATTGAATGTTTGCAGATACCTAATCAAGGCCGTTTGTTGTTGATATCCTTAGAATAATCTCAGACTTGGATGACTATTAAGCTTTAAACGATGCGATTTGGAATCGAGATACAATAAGGGAAAGAGTAGTCGGTCTGTGAATGTGAGAAAGATTTGGAAGAATAGTAAAAAATGGAATACATTGTAATCGACCCTATTTTTTATTTTTGAGCGGAAGACGGTGGGGGTTTACTTGACAATAAATAAATAGGAAAGGAGGAGAGAGGCAATTATTGAGTGACCATTAGATCAAAGTGACAAATAGAAATCTTCTTTCTCCAGAATAACCTCTTCTTATTGGTTGAAATCCTAAGTGGACATTTGATATGGGACAACCCAAAATGGAAAGGTGGACATTTGAAGTGGGACGGAAGGAGTATTAAACATTCAACTTTTAATCTAGACCATTGGATTCAATTAAAGACAACCTTTACCCTTACTTCTACACCCTTAGATTTAATTATAAGCTTATAACTCTTTTCAATCGCCACTTTTCCCTAATTACCCTTATCTAAACGCGGGCAAGAAGAATGCAAAGAACACACAAGTCATCGAGACACACACACACACACACAAAATTAGGGCAAAACTCTCTTATTCCTGCGTTCGACTACATTTTAAGATAAAACGACAAACCCAAAAACGTCAATCAAACAAGATTAGGGCAAAGAAATTGGCAAAGAAAACGATCGGATATTAATCTTCTTGGATTAGGGCTTTTAGAACGCATTGAAAGTCATCGTTACATAAGGTATTTTCACCAATTTAATTTGTATAACGCTCAATCTAGGGTTTCACATTGAATTGGGTTAACAATGGATTTAATTTTGTTATTGCTATTTCGTATTTAGTATCACTTTCATGTATTCTGTACAAACCGATTATTCTTTGGTGAATCTAAATGCTCGATCTATGCAAACATGTGGGATGTTACAGGTGTCCTGGTTTGGTTTTTTTTATTGGTGTTTATATGTGGGGATTATCTTTTTCCCGACTTATACGGTGTTATTCCTATTTTCAAATTGCAGGTATGAGCAAAGTCAGAGGTAAGAGATAAGAAAATACAGTTGATGGGGCTTCAGATTGTTATAATTTGTTTAAATAAATAATCTTCACTCTTTAATTTATTTTTCCATTTCTTTATTGTATGTGTAGGTGGTCGTTCTCTTCAATATGAAAAAAATAATCTTTGAGCTTTTTGAAGTAACGACAAACGATACAATAGAAAAGTCCTTTGAATCTGCAGGTAACTTTTTGAGGTGCTGCAGTATTGAGTCTGTATGTGGTCTTTATTGTATATGTTCAAATGATACAGTAGAAATATCCAAACATAAGTAACGACAAGCGACTAAACACATGGTTGGTTATCTCATCTAACCTTTTTGAAGTTTTATTTTGAGTCGTTCGCATTCTACGGTTGTTTAGCTTTATTTTGTAGGTGAGTTCACTTTTTCCTGTATGTTGTCTTAATGTTGGTGTGTCATTTTGATGTTTAACATTTTCGAGTTTATATATGTTTGTTAGAAAGTTTTTTGGTTGGTAAGTTTTTACATTCATTATATTTTTAGTTACTAAACGGTTTTTTTAAGTTTACTTTCTTACATCTTTGAAGGTTTATGGATGCATACATGCTGTTCGACATAATGTCAGTAACAATCTATGTCGTTTGTTTAGGTTACAATTTTTGAACGGGTAGGATTTCTTTATTTTTACTCTGAATTCAGTAATTGTTTGCATGTAATGGTTCTGTTCAAAATTATTTTGTTATTAATGATTGGGATTTTAGGTTACCATATACATTAACAAAATCGGAATATATGATATGCTTCAGGTTTTGGTATTCTTATATCAAACCCATTAATCAGTAGAATAGAAGGTTAGCAGGTGGATCTCTGCTGTCATCATCATCATTACTTTGGGACACAAAGGTTAGTTGTAATATTTTTGTTATGATTTTCTGATTTAGGGTTCTTATTGTACAACGATGCATGTGTATATGGAAAGGAAATGTAGGGTTAGTAGTACAATAGAAGGTTAGCGGGTCGTTCTTTGCTGTATCATCATCATTACTTTTGGAAACAAAGGTTAGTTGTTGTAATATTTTTGTGCTTGATTGTTTTTTCATGATTTCTTTGTTCATCATAAATGATTTAAATGGAATTTCATACGTTAGAGGATCTAATCGTATGGCCACTCTCCATACTTATCATTTGTCCGCTGCTATTTCAACAACTGCAAATGTTGTCAGCTTAGCTCACTTGACTTCTATGTACATCCATGTTTTAATCGCAGAGTTGACCACATGTGTTCCAGGTAAATAATATTCGTTGTGATTTCTTTTTAACGCGTTGTAGTTGTTTTTATCTCATTTGTACTAAGATGTATTGATATTGAATTGTGTAGTTGTAGCTGCTAATCAGTAGGACACAGTGTGTGCTTTGCAGCCTGTTGCAATTCAATGTATATGTACTATAGCTATAACAGCAGTTGAGGGTCACAAATTACTCGGGCTGCGTCTATCAATTGGAGTAACATCTTATTTTCTAAAGGTGAATTTAAGTTTGTGGTCACATTATTATAATTTACTTTCGTGGTATTGTTGTATACGTTTGTCTAATTACCTGCCTTTTCATGACTCACTTATATTACAACATATTGCTTTTCTTAGTTACGATGATTGATTTAGAGTCAGCATCAGTTACAACAGATTACGTCTTAACCTCACAAGGTAAGCTTAACTATGTAATCAAATTCTACTTAATGTGCTTTATGTGTTTATGCTGTTTACAACTGTTTTGTGCTCAATGATTTAGTTGTTCATAATTAAGTTAATGTAGATATAACAGTCTATTTTCAGTGTAGGCTGTATTAGTTTTTTGCATGTGCTTCGGTGAAAAAATCTATGTGTTTGTTTTCTCTAATATTTACCGCGTTTTAAACTTCAGTTTTAAAGATAGCCAAAGAGAAGAGGTCATTAAACCGTACACACCAACCACCCTTGACACATCAATGTGTAAGCTTGAAATTTTGGCATATTTAATCGTCAATGGGTCGACCTGGGTGGTGTGATATCTTAAATGATTTGAATAAATTATTCGCTAAAGGGGACATTTCTTACAAGTTGGAGTTTATAAAAATCTGATGACCTTCACTTGGTTTGTAAGGTATAATGAAAACTCTATATTTGTGGATTCCGAGATGTACATTACCGGTTTATAGGGGAGGATTAATTTTGTTATAGATTGGGATTCAGTTTTGGTGATTATACTATGAGTTTTGAAAATGTTGAATTCGGTAATTATACTAAACTTACCCGTTGTACAACTTAATTATATAAAAACAGCGCACGAGATTACATTGATTGGCAGTTCCTCTTACGATTACAGAAGAACAATCAATTATCTTTCGACAATTCCATTGAATAGAGATAATGCTGAGTTTGAACAGAGGCTTACGTGAGAATATGAAGAGTTCACGAAAGTTAATAATGTTGACAGCAATACCATGACTCTCTCAATCTCATGTTTGTGAAGACTAAAGAGGACGATTATTACATAGTAACCAATTAACAACAATATGTTGACCCTAGGTACGCGTTTACTAACCTGTGCTTGATGTACATCTTCACCATCTGCTTTTTGATGTATAAAGTTGGGGTGACAATATGGGCGGGTCAGGCAGGTGGAATAATCGGTCTAAACGGGAAACTTTCATCTATTTAAAGTAACAAAGGAGTAGTTAATGAAAATTGGTTTGTCTGAATGATATTATATGATTAGGTAGTTAATGGTGATCACAAAGCGCATCTTTTTACAATGGCACTTTGATATTCCAAATAGAGCTATTTAGAAGGTTGTAAGAAATGAAACATGTTGGACGACTATTAACCAACTAAGTACTTTATATGGTATATATTGATAGAGATTGACTATCAAATAGAGCTATTTATATTAACCTGTATACTAAATGTTGTGTATGATTGATATGAGAATTATATTCAGATCTAATAATCGTCTTGATATTGTTTTTAGATACTACATTTTTGGATAATGCTACAAAGCATAAATGGTATTGTATGATATGTAAAATCACTTTAAGAAAGCTTATCGGATCCTGCAACCCAGTTAAGATCTTAACAGGTACGCATTTTCTTACATGCAATAGTGATTTAAAGGTGATTAACATATCTTGATTTTCGCAAGATATCTAGTGAAGCTGCAATAGTGATTTGAATTGTGCAAAAGTTTTCTTAAATGTTTAAGATCTTTTCCAAAGCTAAGTTGATTGGTGCAAAGGTTGGGATCCGATAAGAGACCAAAAACCGAGTTAATTTTTTTAAATATATTATTTGTTGTAGTAGATTCTAATTGCCCTAAGATTTTGGATTTCCTTGATGTGTAAAAAACTCAAACAAAACTAATCGGATATCTCCAAAATTAATTTTTTTTAAAATAATCAGCACAATGATTTACACTTGAATAGACCGTGGGTTGTAGCTGGCTTATTGACTTTCTTATCCGTCCTACTACTAAGTAGTTACTCATTGACTGTATTATGGGCTGCAAATGTCTTCACTTATTCTTATTTGTTGATTTAGTTCAACCTGCCTAATGACATAGCGGGAATGGAGGGTCGGTAATGGAGCCCCGATTTCTTTTTGGCACGATATATGGATTGATGAGTCTAAGTTGAGCTTCCAATTTTCTTCTTAAAGAATCAGCAAATTCGCGGGTCTTTAACTACTTGCTTAAGTGTTGACACTAAATGACTACTTTAGACAATTCTTTACATTGAGTAAAATCTAGGGAGAACTTTTTAGCAAAATATTTAGCTAAATGATAATGGTCCATTATCAAAATATCAAGCGAAAACTAAATATCCGACATGAAGTTATCAATTATCCTTTGTATTAACCATTTGAAATTCAGTTATATTCAGTCGTTTCATGATACTTGATTTATATCTACAAATTTTGTTCAGCTTCATGTTTTGCCTTGAATTGTTTCCTATACACACTTTTGTTCGATTACATTGACTTGCTCATAAATATTATATTATATTTGTAATTTTTATTGCCGAAACCCGTAAATTTTGCGGGTCTTAAGCTAGTTATATATAATATAGATATAGATGGCTCCTCATACCAACTGGACCTTTTAAATAGAATTCGGGTCTCAATTGACACGCCCTAATCTTGACTCTGTGAATATTCCCTTTTTTTGTATAACATGTAGAACACGCTAGAAATCGATATTTGGAATTCATATATGCACATGTGCACAATATCTGATTAAGTTTCCGGGCAGCTAAGTTTTCCGTCTTTATTTCTTGGTAAATTATCTAGACCGAGAAAATTTTGCGTCCGAGATAAATGTTGGTATTTATGCTTCGAATCAGGTGACCAAGAAACTACTTTGATTTTGATCTAAATTATCGAAAGTTAATTTTAATCGAGATAACTTAGTTTGTCCTTAAATATTATCGAGAAAACACTAAAGTCAAATTTTCTACTCAATTTCAAATTCAAAAGATATTTTTATTTGAAATCAAATAAACCGCCAATATTCAAATTTATGAACATGAAAAGAATCTTCAATTTTTAGGAGAACTTAACTAGCTAATCCTCAAACGTCAAACAAATTAAAGCGTTCTAACTCAATCACGCTCAAACCTTAACCTAAATTGATCATGGTCATCAAAATTTTTGGAATTTTGACGTAGAACTCTAATGAACAGTAATTTGAATTTCTAAGTAAAACGCGAAATAAACTCAAATCAACCGGTCAAATATTATTACTTTCATATGATAATTAACCTTGGTTCAAGCTTAATCTTTAATAATTACTCAATAAATCAATTAGAATAACGAAAAACGCTGTTAACAAACACGAACACTAATTTTTTTCAATTTAATAGATCTAAGCATAAAACTAATCAACCCCAAGGGATAGTGTATTGGCGAGGACTTGAAAATTTCTAGTGAAGACTCAAGTTTAATCCACATTAATTACACGGGTCTTGCCTTTTCAAGAAAAAAAACTTAAAACTAATTTCGACCCACAGATTTGTTATAAATCATTTTCTGAAGCAAATGAATTTTATATCACGTCAATTCAACAATCCAACACTTAAATCTTTTAATCCCTCTCGAAGTCAACACGAACAAAGTCAAAACCAAACTTAATTTTCAATCTAAGCTTAAACGTGTGAATCTAAACAACAAGCTACTGCTGCAATCGTCTAGAATTAACCTATTATACTCTAGTACCAGTTGAAAACTGCTAATTCGTGCTAATTCATCTAATATGATGATTCAATGTGCACGCATACGTAGAGAATGAACATTGACGATTTTTTAGTAAATGATTTATTGTCAAATGTATTACAAATTCACGCAGCTTCTTGAACTACTCTAATCTCATGTTTTGTTATTGATTGATAGCAAACATTTTATAGGGTTTCAATTTTAGTAAATGATTTATATGATTTATTCGCTTGAGTGCTGATCATATACATAGCACTGTATATGTATATTTTATTTACTAAAGGTTAAAAGCAGAAGTTACGCGAAGTATATTCGAAAGGCTTGGAATATACGCTGAAAATAAAGATAGCGGATCAGTTTCCGCGCTAATAAAAGACTACGGGTCATTTCGCTAAGTTTTCGCGGATAGTTAAACAGTCCGCTGACCGCGGATATTTCGAATACTATAAATAGAGAGCTTGGCCTCTCATTTATAGGTTGTTAATTCTCTGCCATTTGCCCAGACCTTTGTAATTTTCACTTGTGACTTTGCCCAAGGAAGATTTACATTGAGTTAAGGTGAATCATGCTAATTAACAATCAAGACCGGGTCGAGGTGGTTGATCACATGATTGAAAAGTGAAAGACGATTATCAGGGCCCAAAATAATCATCAAACATCACATCTTCCATCTTAATCTCATTGCACTCTATCCTTAATTAAGTAACTTCTTAATATAGGATTGATCAATTGGCGCCATCCGTGGGACACGTTCAAAATTAATCTCGAAATTTTTTGTTTTTGTTGATAAACAATCGAATTTGCTTGTTTAATTTTAAATCGTGTATCGTCCTAATCCATCTGGACGAGTACATTACATTGGGTTACATCGCGAGGTATTTGACCTCTAAATGATACATTTTATAAACATTGCATTCGTTTTGAAAAGACAAACTTTCATCACATCGAAAGTTCACGGCATGCATACCATTTCATAATATATCCAACTATAATTGACTTAATAATAATCTTGAAGAACTCAATGACTCGAATGCAACGTCTTTTGAAATATGTCATGAATGTCTCCAAGTAATATCTCTAAAATGAGCAAATGCACAGCGGAAGATTTCTTTCGAACTGTGACGACCCAGAAATTTTCGACCAAATTTAAACTTAATCTTTATATGGTTTCGATATGATAAGCAAAGTCTATTAAATTGAATTTCAAAAACTTTGAACTATTTTATGAAATCATTTGACCTTTGACTATTTCCGACGACTCACGATGCGATTACTTGTAAATAGATACGCATATATTAAAATATATACATATATAAGTATATAATAACATGAGATATTATATATTGTAATTGTTGGAATTAATTATGTGAAATATTAATAATATATGTAGAAGTTATTTGATAAATTTTAACGCTAACTGTATTTTACTTGGGGTTAAGGGTGAATAGTTAATTTAATTTTTATTTAATAGTTAATGACTGAATTTTATACCATAATGACTGAAATAAATAAATATAATTAAGGTAAAAATTTGGGATTTTTAAGTGTATTTTTATTCGCCACTGATTACAACGGAGCACGATGTATCCATGAAAAATGGTCAGTAGAAAAGAACAAACAGAGACAGCTTGCTTTTGAAAATAAATGTATGTCTTTGAATTTAATCATAGAGTGATGGTTTTGTTTTAACTACTATGTACACATTTCTATCCCAGCATAATATTACATGATGTATATAAAATAATGCAGTATAACAACAAATAAAACCCACTTTCCGAATTTGACAAATGCAAGACTTTATTTATTTATTTAATTTTTTTTTGATACCCCACACTCAATTTGATGTTAGCTGTCATAACCCATCCTTAACCGTAAGAACGTGTTAGATAACGTATGATTTCATTGCGAGGTATTGACCTCTAAATGCGACATTTTTAAAAGAAAAACTGCATATATTATACATTACAAACCATGATTCTTATTTTTGATACAAGTTTTGGACGAAATAAAGATGATTATCGTTTAGCGATAATCTTCGACTTACAAACTTTACAAATGATGATAACAACACGATTTCTAGCATATTTTACAACACAAGTTCTTGGATATGCAGTCTTATTTTTGACACAAATATGCGTACGCAAGATCCTGCTCAAATTCAACATAATGCAGCGGAAGCTTTTAGAAATCACCTGAGAATAGACATGTTTTAAAAGGTCAACATAAAGTTGGTGAGATATAGGTTTAGTGCCGGCAGCAATATATATATAGACCACAAGATTTCGTATATAAACAGTTTAATAAAAATATTCTAAGTGGTTGAGCACTTGGTAACCATACTTAACAATTAATCACGTCGCATATTCCCTTTAATATGAAATCTTACTACACTGTACCAAGTGTAGTCACGAAACGAAGTACTGTGCAACCGTTGAATACTGGTCGTCCAGTCCGGTTGGGGTTGTCAGGCCCGATAGATCTATCAACAGGATTCGCGTTTACAATACCGCTGTAAATATTAGTTACCAAGCTACAGGAAAGTATGCCAGTGGTACAACTCAACGTAGAATATATTTTTCAGTTACTTGTGTCCATATTGTAAAACATAAAATACATGTATTCTCATCCCGAAATATTTAGAGTTTAAAAGTGGGACTATATACTCACTTTCGTCTTGAAGATATATATAATTTGACTTGGTCTCTGGTTGATATCACGAACCTATCCATATATAATATATCAATACCTTTTCTTTTTAAACAAACGTCACATATATATACTTGTTATACTTTTAATACTTTGAATAATTCCTTAGTCCGTAGTTAGCAGTTCGTTGTTAGTAATTCAATTTTAATGGTTCATTTTTAGATGTTTAATATACCCGCAATGAAATAAATAAAACCCCCAACGAAATAAATAAAACCCCATCGTATATGTATTGGTCGAGATTAATCTTGACCCACGGTACCGGTGTTGTCAAATGACGTGTTGCGTACATAAAGTACCGGTGTTGTCAAATGACGTGTTGCGTACAATCATGGGATCTTATGATTAATCTTCTCGTGTTGTTTACGGGTGATCCTGAACCATATAAAATTGAATTATATAAAATATCATGTTATCTTAGAAAGATGTGATTTTATTTAATTTTTCCCAATTAATCCCGAAGTTAAACAAGTCTTGGATAACCAATTTTGTTTCGGTCATAGTTTCTTCGTTACAACTCCGTTTTCGTTGATTCAACTTGCCATCTCCTTGGATCGAGTCCCTCTTTAAGACTATGAACTGTAAATACCTTAGTTTGTATTCGAAATCACAGGTCATAGGTGAAACTTTAGTGAAACTTATGAAGTTAATCATTTTCCATCATGTAAACAACCTTAAATAATTATTTTTCTAAAAATACTTATACTTTGAGTTAAATCATGAAATTTTTATGTGTTAACATATTCATAAGAAATATCATTTTTCCAGAATATAAACCTCCAATTCAAAGTTCAAGATGGTTTTTAATTATCCAACCCAAAACAGCCCCCGGTTGCACTCCGACGTCGTAAAAACAGTTTTTAAGGTGTTCTTTGAAAAACCAAGTTATACCTTGTTAAATTAGCATATATTTAAGTTATATTACAGGTCTTGAAGTATTTTAAAAGTTAAGTTAGAAGGATCTATTTAGTTTGCAAACAAGTTTGAAAACATTCAAACTATGTTCTTGTTGTTAAAATTGTATACCACAAAATAAGATAGCTATATATATATGAATCGAATAAGGTTATGAACATAGTTACTACCTCAAGTTCCTTGGACAAGGTTGCTGTAAAAGAGGAGTAAAAACCTAGAACCAAAAGGGTGATGGAAGTGGATGAAAGATTGGAAGTAAGTTGGTGTTCTTGGAAGGTTTTCTTGAAGTATTTTTGTAAGGGTTTTCTTATGATGATTAAGTGATGTTTTGAAGCTAAAAACTTATGAGGACCTTGAAGAATACTTGAAGGTTGAAGATAAGAGAGTTTAGAAGATCATTTAACTTGAAAGAAAATTGTTATGAAAGTGTGCATATGTGTATATAGGCGTATATATGTATATGTATATATAGACTTTATTTTTTTGATTTTTAGCTCAAAAGTCCTCATATATGATCCCACATGTATTGACTAATCAAAGGCTGCTAAGATCATATAATTGAAGTCTAATAATTGGTATTTTTCAATAGTAAAACTTCTAGAAACTACGTATTTATACGGGTACATATACCCTAAGTATACGTATAGAAATCTTGTGAAAACGGAACGAGGATTCAAATATAGCTATCTTTTGTGAATATACTTATATGGTTTTATGTATTTAAGTCCTTAAAAATGATTAAATACATTACTTATACGATATATATATAAACATTATATGTCATAAGTATTTAAGTCAAATAACGTTACGTATGGTTATCGTTTTGAAAACTTAAGTTAGTAGTTTCAAAATATACTTATAACTTATTGTTATTAATACAAAATGAGGTATTAAAACATCCTTAAATCATGTTAAACATGTATATATACATATATATATACAAACGTATAATTATCATATATTGTATAGTTCGTGATATCATCGGTCAAACTAGACGCTCAAACGTTGTGTAAATCTCTTTTCGAAAAACATAAGTCTCGACAATTTGGATTGCTTATCATGTTGGTAAGGTTTAATTTATGTAAATATTAATCTTATAAGTATAGAATGATCGAAAAAGTGCGGGTCGTTACATTACCTCCCCGTTAAATAAATTTCGTCCCGAAATTTTAAAATTGTACCTATTTTGCGTCATCGAGAAACAAGTGTGGATACTTTTGTTTCATCTGATCCTCTCGTTCCCAAGTAAACTCGGGACCTCTTCTAGCATTCCAACGAACCTTAACAATCGGTATGTTGCTCTGTTTGAGCTGTTTAACTTCACGGTCCATGATTTCGATTGGTTCTTCGACGAATTGTAGTTTCTCGTCGATATGGATTTCTTCAAGAGGAATAGTGAGGTCTTCCTTTGCAAGACACTTCTTAAGGTTTGAGACGTGAAAGGTATTATGTACCCCGGCGAGTTGTTGCGGTAACTCAAGTCGATAAGCTACCGGTCCAATGCGTTCAATAATCTTGAACGGGCCTACATATCTTGGGTTCAGCTTACCCCTTTTGCCAAAACGTATTACACCTTTCCAAGGTGACACCTTTAACATAACCATGTCCCCGACCTGAAACTCTAATGGTTTCCTTCGGACATCGGTGTAGCTCTTTTGGCGACTACGGGCTGTTTTCAATCTCTCCTTGATTTGTACTATCTTCTCAGTCGTTTCGTGTATGATCTCGGGACCAGTTAATTGTCGATCTCCTACTTCATTCCAACAGATAGGAGATCTACACTTCCTTCCATACAATGCTTCGAATGGCGCAGCTCCAATGCTCGCATGATAACTATTATTATACGAGAATTCTGCTAACGGTAAATACTTATCCCATCCGTTTCCAAAATCGATCACACATGCCCTGAGCATATCTTCAAGAGTCTGAATTGTTCTTTCACTCTGCCCGTCCGTTTGCGGATGATATGCAGTACTCATATCTAAACGAGTTCCTAGTGCCTCCTGTAGTGCTTGCCAGAACTTTGAGGTAAATCTACTATCACGATCAGATATAATGGAAATAGGTATTCCATGCCTTGAAACAACTTCCTTTATATACAATCGTAATAGTTTCTCCATTCTATCCGTTTCCTTTATAGGCAAGAAATGTGCAGACTTGGTGAGACGATCAACAATCACCCAAATGGTGTCGTAACCCCAGGCAGTCTTTGGTAACTTCGTGATGAAATCCATGGTAATACCATCCCATTTCCATTCTGGGATTTCTGGTTGTTGAAGTAACCCTGACGGCTTTTAGTGTTCTGCTTTGACCTTGGAACAAGTTAAACACTCCCCAACATATGTTGCTACGTCTGTCTTTAACTAAATATAAAGATGATTTAGACATATAACAAGAATTTGATTTGAGTCACTATCTGACATGTGTTTCTATCTCACTAAACTATCCATGATGGAAGTGAGGATCACTTAAACACAAATTAAAATCACGAGATGATGAACTATTAAATTGTGAGCTGTATTATAAATATCAATAAAAGTAACTACATTATTAATTAAGCATGTGGGAGTTGAATTAATGAATTTGAATTGATTGATACAGTACTTAACTTTAGAAATCACTATCCTATCTATTTTTCTTTTATACCCACTTGCTATTATGATTTTAAACTGAAGTCAACAAACCCTTCTCTTCTTCTTTTGCTAGTCAACAAACAAACACCCTAAACCATTTTCATTACTTCTTTGATCGACCCTCATTACAACCGGGAAAAAAGAACCCAACCCGAAACCACCACTTTGATCATCTTCAATCACCACCACTTCGCCACCTTTAAACCCACCTTCAAAAGCTTCACCTTCCACCATTGATAATCAATCATCACCAAACTTCGACCCTTGTCACTGCTCGTGTGTTAATAATTGAATGTAACCCAGAATACAAACCATTGGACTGTTACTGTTGTGTTATTCGAAGCAACCACAACCCATCACCATCGGTCACCACATACTACAACCCATCTCCTGCCTTTTGTTTTACATCTTATTTCGACCAACCCAACCCGCCACCCAAAATAGCTTGTCTCTTGTGGTGTATACTCGATGAAACCCAGCTCAAGAATATTTTTTTTTCGGTTGTTGTGGCAACTATTCGAAGGCTTCACAAGCACACCATCATCTTCAATAATATTATCATCAACCCATAAAAACCAATCAACGACTCCTACTTCTATTTATTTTTTTAATAACAGCAACAACAATAATGGGGATGGAATGATAAAGATGATGATACAGTGAACATGAAGGTTGTGTTAATTGAACAATGAAGATTATGGTTACGATGAAGAACAAAAGTGATGACTGTGACGATGGATATGATATGGAGATCGAAGATGTTGATAATGTTACAGATGATGACTATAAAATAATGAAGATGAAGAATAAACGAGACCCTTTTACCTATCGGTGTCGGCCAATTTTTTTTTTCCTTTATGTTTTCTTTTTCCTGACCAAACCCTACCTTCCACTAAATCCATTTTCTATTTAAATTAAAACGGTATTGGTTTGATTTAGCTGGGCCGTGAACTAGTTATACAGATGGGCCGAGAGCCAAGTTACAATTTACTGATGGGCCGAGCTACACAAGGACTGATGGACTGATTTTTTGTGAATATGAATAAGAAACACGGCTTATATAAATTAAGGTGTTAAGTTATAATAGAAAAACGAGTAACAGAAGAGTGGCTGGGTGTTGTTATGGGTGAACGAAAGGTCGCGGGTTCGAGCCCGAGCTGTAGCGTATATTTTTTTTAAAGCTTGTTTCTTCAAAGGTTGTATTCTAAATATTATTATTATTATATTATTTTTATTATTAATGTAAGTATTATTATTATTATTATTATTATTATTATTATTATTATTATTATTATTATTATTATTATTATTATTATTAAAAACTATCATTATTAACATTATCATTACTAATAACTATTTTTATTTTTATTATTATATATTTTTTAATTATCATTCTTATTAAAAATTAATATTTCTATTATTATTATTAGTATTATTAAAACTATCATTTTATTATCATTATCATTATTAGAATTATCATTATTATTATAAGTATCATTATTATTAATACTATTCCTATTATTAATATTATTTTACCAAATAAATATTTGTTATATAAAAATATATTTAAATACATATGACATAACTATATTAATATTTTTGTAATAAATACTAATTATGTATCTAAAGTATATAAAATAAAAATAGTTAATTAAATTATTAATGAAACATATAATTTACTAAAATAATAATAATATATGTAAATTTGTTCGATTATAAGTATGTGTGTTAATATATATACAAACAATATAGGTTCGTGAATCCGAGGCCAACCCTGCATTGTTCAGTTCCGTCGTATGCATATTTTTACTACAAAATATCGTATAGTTAGTTTCATTTGCTCCATTTTTAAATGCTTTTGCAATATATATTTTTAGGACTGAGAATACATGCGCTGCTTTTATAAATATTTTACGAAATAGACACAAATAATCGAAACTACATTCTATGGTTGGATTATCGAAATCGAATATGCCCCTTTTTATCTTGGTAGCCTAAGAATTAGGGAAATGGCCCCTAATTGACGCGAATCCTAAAGATAGATCTATGGACCTTGACACGTCTCATTCGGGTTACGAATGCTTTAGTACTTTGATTATCATGTCCGATGAGAGTCCCGGAATGATGGGGATATTCTATATGCATTCTGTTAGTTCGGTTATCAAGCGTTCACCATGTAACATCCCGCATTTTTTCATTAAATTTATTTTAACATCGTCTTTTTTTTTAGATAATATCTTCCGTTATCTTAATTCGTACCTTTCGTTGACTAACGTTCTAAATATTTCCGTTATTTGGTTATAACATCTCCCGGTTACTCTAGCGTTTTTAAAATACTCGTTTGGTTAATTTCCGCGCCCGCTTTAAACTCGAGGGACCGAAGTTGCCAAGTGGGCAAACTAGTTGACTAGGTCAACTAGTCAACCCACTTCCCACCACCCATTCATTTGATACTTACACCTCCTCATCCCTTATCCTCTCAAACTCAAGAACACCATTTTCATCTTCTCCATTAATTCATCATCCAAATCCGAATCAAGAAGGAAACATCAAAACAAATTACATTTTCGTAATCCTCTCTTCATCCTCTACATTTTGGTACCAATTTCATCAAGTTTGGGTAACTTTCTAAAAACACTAGATTTCTCTAAATTCGTTTTATATACTTGAAATAGTGTTAATTAGTGTCTATGGCTCAAGTATAACATGAATATATGTTTTGTTTGCTCGATTTGTTGTTTCTGGAGTAACTAGCATGAACTTGAAATGGGTTTTCTTAATCTTGGATTTTGGATGATTAAATGTTGTTTAAATGCTAAAGTTCATGTTTTAATTGTGCTACTAGTATCACTAACTTCAATTTGATGTGTAGGTTGCTTTAGAAAACTTCATAAACTTGAATATTGATTTTGTGAGTTTTGGTTAGGGTTTGATAACTCTTAAAATGGACTTTTGATTATTTGAATGTCATGAAATGTTATTGGTAAGTGTCTGGTTGGATTGTATGCTTGATTACCTCCGAAACGGCATATCATATTGATGTGCGCAGAGGTGTATATGAAATAGCTTATATTTTACTAGGAAAAACTATTAAATACGATACAATTTTACACAAGATATTTATTTATTTATAGAATGGATATACTTAAACCTTGCTACAACACTTATAGGCAGTGTACCTAATCGTACAGTAGTGTAGTTTTTAGTAAGTCCGGTTCGTTCCACAGGGAATCTTTTAAGCAAAGCTTAACGCTATATTAGTTTTAATTTATAAAAAATACAAATATATATAAGTAATATTTTTATTAAAAAGGGGGGGTTTTTACCGTTTAATGACCGGTTTGTCGATTTAAAACTTTAGTCACAGTTAAAACCTAATGTAAAATATTAAATAAATAAAAGACTTAATTTAAAGCGTAAAGTAAATAACGATAATGAAATTGCGATAAATAAAAGTGCGATAAAATAAATTTGCGATAATTAAAAAGTACGATAATTAAAAGTGCAATTAAATACAATGACAATAAATAAAAAGTACGATAATTAGAAGTGCAATTAAATATAAAATAAAGGAAATTAAATATGAAATAAAAGAATTATGCTTATTTAAACTTCCGTAATCATGATGTTTAACGTGTTGATTTTAGTTTTATGCCCATGGGTTAATTTTCCTTTGTCCTGGATTATTTAATATGTCCGTCTAGTTTTTGTCCATAACAGTCCATCAGTCATAAATATAAAGTCCGAGTATCCTCGTCAAATTATCCTTATACCCGAAGTCAAATATTCCAACTAATTGGGGACTTAAACTGTAACAAGATTTTAATACTTTGTTTAATAATTACACCAGGTTATCGACCGCGTGTAACCCAAGGTTTTAATACTTTGTTATCAATTATGCCAAGTGTCCTTGTACATAATTTCACCCTTGTTTTAATAATTCTAGTGACTATTAATCCATTCCCGTGTCCGGTTAAATGAACTATTATTCGTACATATAAATACCCCGCCCATCGTGTCCGATCGAGTGTATATGGTTATTTATTGGGACGTCCAATTGTAAATCTTTATATTAAAATTAACAAACTATCATTTAGTTAAACAAATATAAAGCCCATTAATAGCCCATAGTCTAATTTCCACAAGTGTCGTTCTTTTGACCAAACCCCAATTATGGTACAAAGCCCAATTATCCAATTTTAATATTTAGCCCAACATCATGATTACTTCGTTTTAAATAAGCATAATAATAACTTAGCTACGAGACATTAATGTAAAAAGGTTGAACATAACTTACAATGATTAAAAATAGCGTAGCGTTACACGGACAGAATTTCGACTTACACCCTTACAATATTCGCTAACATACCCTTATTATTAGGATTTAAAATTAAAATTAAAATTAAAATATAAATATATATATATATATATATATCTATATATATATATATATATATATATATATATATATATATATATATATATATATATATATATATATATATATATATATATATATATATATTTACGTATGATGAATGAGAAAAAGATGTATTGAATTCAGAAAAATGAGTTGCCTTTTATAGGCCCACACTGAAATTTGGGGCTCCGCGAGTCGCGGCCCTTGTTGCCTTCGAACTCCGCGACTTGCAGAGGTAATCTTTACAGCTCACACATCTTTGGATCCTTTCTTGCCGACGGATTTTATAATGTAAATATAATATAAATATATAATTTATATAATTAATTATATATTATATTATATTTATATATATAATTAATTTGTAACTTTCGCTCCGTTGTGTCGGGCGTTGAGAGTTGACTCATGTCCCGGTTCCGGATTTTTGAACGTCCTTGCGTACAATTTAATATCTTGTACTTTGCGTTTTGAATCTTGTACTCTTGAAATTTTGAGACGTTTCTTATCAATAATTGGAACCACTTTGATTGTACTTTGTACTTTTGAGCTTTTTGGTCGTTTGCGTCTTCAATTCGTCGAATCTGTCTTTTGTCTTCACCTTTTATTATTTAAACGAATATCACTTGTAAATAGAACAATTGCAACTAAAAGCTTGTCTTTCTTGAGGGATAATGCTATGAAATATATGTTCGTTTTTAGCATTATCAAATATTCTCACACTTGAGCGTTGCTTGTCCTCAAGCAATATAGTCTTGAAATACTAGAATCACTTCTTTATTCTTCACACTTTGTACATCAGTGATTTCTTTACGGCGGTATAAACAATGGTAGTAACGATGTGGTTTACAGTCTCACATGACTTATGAAAATTTAGATCCATTAAGGAAATTGGATCTTTATGAAAACATTTGATCTTTTGAAAATTAAATCTAGCTTTTACCCTAGATAAGTTTTCCGGAATAACCCTTCACCGGTGTTTGCAAATTCTTTTTGTGGGTTTGGTGGGTTTCATATTTGAAATTTTTAGCTCAAAACTTGCGGTTTTGTGTCAATCACTTGCTAACCTTGTATTGGGAAAGCAACACATCCAGTATACTTGCTCCGTATATTACCTTTCGGTAAACTACCGTCCGGTTGTAAAGGAAAACGTTGAACAAGCAACTGTTAAGGCAATGTCCCCTGACATGCTTTTAATTATGGTCTATAACGTGTCGGATGCAATTACTATCCTTTGTAGGATCAATAGTAAAGCTCACCCTTATAATTTTTCGGTCTGGCACGAGGTCCTGTCTTTGACCATATTATGTAACCACCGTTCTTACGGTTGACACCCGATTTGGTTCAGGTGACCTAATGAATTCTAGGTGAATTCCTAGGATTTTACGTTCAATGGTAATGAACGCATTGAAAATGGGTTTTCAGAAAACAAATCGGTTTGAAATTTTGATCAAAATATTTTCTCGTTCAAGCTCGAGTTTAGATATCATCGAATTCCATGAGTTTGTAATTCTCAATCTTTAAAGTCAATCTCAAGGATTGAGTAATATCAGGCTTAAATGCTAATTTTTAATCTTTAAGGAGATTATCCTTTCTAGAAGTCTGATTCATTAGTCTTTGATATCGCGTATTTTATACACATTTTCATTGGCGATATCGGTTACATTTTGGTCCATTTGGATACGATTTGGCGGTTATATTGATAATATTGAGTTGTTCGAAGTTTGACGAGCTAATTATTAGAAAGTGGTGTTTTATGAAGTTTATGGGGCATTTTGTTGGATTGTTATTCCTAATGGTGCACCGAGGATGGAAACGTTAAGTAATTAGCAGGTATATTGGGTTTTTAGATGATTCAAGATAAGAAAGTGTGTAAAAGTCGAAGGAACCAGAAACAGTTAATTGCCGCGGCGCGAGAAAGGCCTCCGCGGCGCGGCCGTACACGTGTTTTCAAATCAGAACTTGAGTTAAGAAGATCAAAATTTCATGTATAATGTCGCGGCGCGACCATTAACTCCGCGGCGCGGCAGATCTGTCGGTTCAGCTATTTTGGCAAGTATTTAAGCCCGAATTTAACCCTAATTATTCATAATCGCATCCTGACGAATTCCAGCCACTTTTTGACGAACTTAGGTGATTTTTGGAGATCTTCAAGGTCATTCTAAGGTATCAATCATTCCGAGATCAAGTCTTGATTCGTGTGTTCTTCAGGATTCAATCTTTAATTAGTTTTATTCTTTTGTTATCAACAATGAATTATTCTATGTTTTTGATTGCTATTTTGATTTCAGCCATGATTGTAGGCTAAAACCTTTAATGTTTGTCTAGATTGAATATTTGCAAGTGTTTGGATGATACTTTAATGTTTTATTGATTGATGCATGATTAATTATGAGTTTTGATTAAAGAACCATTCTTGTGGGTGTTAATTATTGTTACTAGGTTGATTAGTGAATCTTGTTTGAACAAAGGGAACCCTGTTTCAATTTAGTGATCTAATTCCCAATTGATTTGTCTTAACCGATTGGGTGCTTACTGGACCAAGGGGGTAAATCGGGTAACGTAATTAACCAAAATAGGGGTGAATTGTGTGGAGCGAACGCGTAACCAATTGAATCTTAATCTTATAATTAGCTAGTTACTAAGTCACAAACGAAAGATGGTATTTGGTAAAAGGGAACCCTAAGCCAATTAATCCTAGTTTGACGTGTTTGCTAAAAGAGAACTCTGGGTAAACCGACTCTGTAATTGCGTGCATTGATTAATATAACTAGTGCTTAAAAACAAATCATCCAACACTGCGAATAGGATATCTAGGCGAACATTCTTTTATCCATTGAATTCAAATATCTTTATTTTTCTGTCGAGTCTGCATTTATTTTATTTAAACTTAAAAACCAAAAATATTGTCTTTTATTTTCAAAGCTATCTTGATTTGGCTAATCGTTAAATAGCCGCAAAACAAACTATCTCGTACTTTCGATTTTCATAGTTTAACTTAGTTTACTTTTATTAGTTTCAAACTTAATTCTCACGTTAATACTGTCCTTGGAACGATCTTGGAATTACCATTTTTATACTATTGCACGATCGGGTACACTGCCCGTTAGTGTGTAGTAATCTTTAAACCAGGCATATTTCCAGTGATAAATTTATATACTAGATTTCACACATCAAGTTTTTGGCGCCGCTGCCGGGGACAGTTGTGTTGAAAATTAAGTTTGATAATTAAGTTTGTTCTTAGTTAATTTTAACTGTTTAGTTTAATTTAATTCTAATTGAGTCGGTGCGTTTAATCGGTTTGTTAGCTGTGTTCTTGCAGTTACAGGTAGTGCATGCAACATACGCGTTCTTCAGATTCTCCAATTGTTAAACCATTTGACGAGCCTGAAAGAGAGTTGTTTAAAGCTTTAAGTCAGAAGCAAAAGTTAACAGTGGATTCATCAGTTTCATCGGGTGATACTTACGTTAATTTGGGAAGTACTTCTGAGACTGTGGTGCCCGAGACACCACCTGAAATTTTTAACGAAGAAGACTCTTACGCTTCGTCTGATACTACAGAAACTGAAGAAATGGCCGAAGGAGAAGCACCCCGTCCTCAGACTATGGCTGAAAAGTTGAAGGCCACCCGAGGAGGCCAAGGCAATTCGATTACTCAACCGAATATTACTCAGCCTTTTCAAATTACAGGGCCGATCCTGAATTTGATTTCTTCTGATTGCCGATTCTATGGCAAAGATACCGAGGATGCTAACGAGCATCTTCGTAATTTTAATGATGTTTGTAACTTGTTTAAGCTACATGAGGTTGCCGACACTTCAATTAAGACAAGACTTTTCCCTTGGACTCTTAAGGGAGAAGCTAAGAGATGGTTAGATAAGCAACCTGAGGGTACAATTAGATCTTGGGAGACTCTGGAGGATAAGTTTTTGTCGAAGTTTTTCCCTGCATCTCGAGCTGCTCGACTTCAAGCAGATATTTCTCAATTTAGACAAAAGAGCAGTGAGACATTGTTTGATGCTTGGGACCGTTTTGCTACTTTGTTACGCTCGTGTCCGCAACACGGGTTGAATGATTTACAGAAGGTTCAGATTTTCTACAAAGGTTGTGATATTCCTACGCGTCAGACTATTGATCAAGCTGCAGGTGGTACGTTAATGGATAAGACTGAAGAAGAGGCGTTAGAGATCATTGAAAAGCAAGCTGCTTATTCTCATGAGTGGCATCAGGATCATGAATCTTACCCTTCAGCTTCAGTTAAGAGAACAGAGACTACAGGTACAGGTGCTTATGATGATTTTGGGTCTATCAGTGCTAAGTTGGATTCGTTTGGTAGGAATTTGGAGAAGATGAACAAGGATATTCATGGTATGAAGGTTGGTTGTGAATACTGTGGAGGTTTGCATCTGGGCAAAGATTGTGATGCGGGTTTGACTATGAATCAGAAAGAAGAGGTCAACTATATTAGTCAGCAGAATAACAATCAGTTCCAGGGACGTGCTCAGTTTAATAGGAATTTCAATAATCCTTATAATCCGCAAGGTAATCAGGGTTCGAGGTTCCAACCGGGTTCTAGTGGAGGTTTTCAGCAGCAAGCTCCCGGTTATTTTCAGAAACCACAGGTCGAAGAGAAAAAGTCCAACCTTGAGGCTATGATCGAGAAGTTAGTGATATCTCAGACTCAACTTGTCACTACCGTTACTCAGAATAATGAAAAGAATGACCAAATGTTTCGAAATCAACAAGCAGCTATTCATAATCTTGAACAGCAGATTGGTCAACTTGCTAATAAGAGTAGTGAGAGAAAACCGGGGGAGTTACCGAGCAAGACGGATACTAACCCGAAAAACGGGCATGTTAATGCTATCACCACCCGAAGTGGTTTAGCGTATCATCCACCGAGGATGCCCGACGAGTATGATTTGAGGGTACCGTTAGTTAATGATAGTGAGCCGGTTGTTGCAAGTGAACCGGAAAGGGAAAAGGAGCCGGAACAGGTGGCTGAAAAAGTTGTTAAGGAACCGGTTACTGTTGCTGCTAAACCGGTAGTTAGAGAGTATCAACCACCGCTCCCATTCCCGAGGAAACAGCGATTGGAGAAGCTAGAGGCCGAAAAGTCCAAGTTCATGGACTTGATTAAAAAAGTTAACATAAATATGCCTTTTATTGATGTTATTGCAGGTATACCTAAGTATGCGAGGTTTCTTAAGGATTTGCTGACTAACAGGCGGAAACTGGAGAACGTGTCTTCAGTTAGGTTGAATGCCGCATGCTCAGCGGTAGTTGCAAACAAGCTTCCCGAGAAGCTTGAGGATCCTGGAAGTTTTACAATTCCTTGTTTACTTGGTAATCTAGACTGTATGAGGGCTTTGGCGGATTTGGGGGCTAGCATTAACTTAATGCCTTATTCTATTTATCTTAAGCTAGACCCCGGGGAGTTAAAACCCACGCGTATGGCTGTGCAGCTAGCCGACCGCTCTATTAAATTCCCTCGTGGAATCATAGAGAATATGCTAGTTAAAACCGGGTCGTTAGTTTTTCCGGCGGATTTTGTGGTTTTGGATATGGAAGTGGATGAAAGGATTCCACTAATTTTGGGTCGGCCATTCTTAAATACTGCTAGGTGTATGATTGATGTGTATGGCCAAAAGCTGACCCTTAGGATAGATGATTTGAGTGCAACATTCTCAATCGACCATGCTTTAAAATACCCTGGCTACACTGATGATACATGTTATTTTCTTAACACTGTGAATGTCCAGTCTGAGTTTTTGCAGGAATTCCCAGAGTTACAGGGTTCAGGAGAATGCTCATTGGTTGAGATTGATGAGGATGTGCAGGTTAAGGAGGTGGATATTTTAACCACCTTGATGGAAAACGGCTATGAGCCGACTGAAGAGGAGTTCAAAGAACTCGAACGTGATTCAAATTACCGGAGCAAGTCTTCAATTGAAGAACCTCCCGAGCTTGAATTGAAGCCACTTCCAGATCATTTGGAATACGCTTACTTGCATGAGGAATCTAAGCTTCCGGTAATTATTTCTTCTTCTCTTTCAGCAGGTCAGAAAACTGAGCTTGTAACCATGCTAAAGGCCCATAAACCGGCCATTGCATGGAAGATTCACGACATTAAGGGTATTAGTCCCTCCTATTGCACCCACAAAATCCTAATGGAGGATAACTCCAAACCCGTGGTGCAACGCCAAAGGAGGTTGAACCCGCACATGCAAGATGTCGTGAAGAAAGAGATAATAAAGCTCCTTGATGCAGGTCTGATTTACCCGATTTCTGATAGCCCGTGGATTAGCCCGGTACACTGTGTACCTAAGAAAGGTGGTATGACTGTTACCACCAATGATAAAAATGAGTTAATTTCCACGCGGACTGTCACGGGGTGGCGTGTTTGTATCGACTACCGTAAGTTGAACGACGCCACACGTAAAGACCACTTCCCGCTACCTTTCATGGATCAAATGCTAGAGAGGTTGGCGGGAAACAGTTTCTATTGCTTTCTCGATGGTTTCTCGGGCTATTTTCAAATTCCTATCTCGCCCGAGGACCAAGAGAAGACCACTTTCACGTGCCCGTATGGCACGTTTTCTTATCGACGCATGCCCTTTGGCCTTTGCAATGCTCCGGCCACTTTTCAAAGGTGCATGATGGCCATATTCCATGACATGATCGAAGATTGCATGGAGGTGTTCATGGATGACTTCTCGGTCTTCGGTGACACTTTCGATTCATGCCTTCTTAATTTAGAACGGATGTTGGTCAGGTGCGAAAAATCTAATCTTGTGCTCAACTGGGAGAAGTGCCATTTCATGGTTCAAGGGGGCATCGTTCTCGGGCACAAGATTTCTAAAAACGGTATAGAGGTGGATCCCGCAAAGGTTACCGCTATTAAGAACCTTCCACCCCCTACCGATGTTAAGGGTGTTAGGAGTTTTCTCGGGCACGCCGGTTTTTACCGGCGATTCATTAAAGATTTTTCTAAGATTGCCAACCCGATGAATAAACTCCTTGAAAAGGACACCCCGTGGAACTTCTCCGACGAGTGCCAAAAGGCATTCGAGCTTTTGAAGGAGAAACTCATCAATGCGCCAATCATAATTGCTCCGAATTGGTCCTTACCGTTCGAGCTTATGTGCGATGCATCTGATTTCGCTGTTGGCTCAGTTTTGGGTCAAAGGGTCGAGAAGCATTTCCGACCCATCTACTATGCAAGCAAGACCTTGCAAGGAGCGCAATTAAATTATACTACCACTGAAAAAGAGCTCCTTGCGGTGGTCTTTTCGTTTGATAAGTTCCGGTCCTACTTAGTCTTATCTAAGACTATTGTCTTTACGGACCATTCTGCTCTAAAGTACCTTTTTGCTAAACCCGATGCAAAACCACGACTTCTTAGATGGATCTTGCTTTTGCAAGAATTTGATGTGGAGATCCGGGATAAAAAGGGTGCTGAAAACTTGGCGGCCGATCACCTTTCACGTCTTGAGAACCCCTCCCGTGAGGTTCTCGATGAGACGACCATTCGTGATGATTTTCCCGGCGAATATCTCATGAAGGTGGATAAGGTTGATGAGCCGTGGTACGTGGACATTGCTAATTATCTCGTTGGGAGATTCTTGGAGAAAGGGTGGTCACATCAAAAGAGGAAGAAATTCTTCAGTGACCTTAAGTACTATTTCTGGGAGGATCCCTATCTTTTTCGTTGTTGTCCCGATGGAGTTATCCGCCGGTGCGTTTTCGGTGATGAGTGTATGCGAATTCTAACCGAGTGCCATAGTGGGCCTACCGGTGGGCATTTTGGACCCCAAATTACGGGGCGTAAAGTCTATGATGCCGGCTTTTATTGGCCGACAATCTTCAAAGATGCCCACCTGGTTTGTAAGTCATGTGATTCGTGCCAAAGGGCCGGTAAAGTCACCAAACGTGATGAGATGCCTCAACAAAGCATCCAGGTTTGCGAAGTATTTGACGTTTGGGGAATTGACTTTATGGGGCCATTTCCGAAATCTCAGAATTATAGTTACATACTCGTTGCCATTGACTACGTGTCTAAATGGGCCGAAGCGCAAACTTTACCCACAAATGATGCACGAGTTGTGATTTCGTTCCTTAAGCGTTTATTCTCTCGATTTGGAACTCCTAAAGCTTTAATTAGCGATAGGGGTACTCATTTTTGTAACGCTCAAATGGAGAAGGTATTGAAGCGATATGGAGTTGTCCATAAAGTTTCTACTTCATACCATCCCCAAACGAGCGGACAAGTTGAGAATACCAATCGAACTCTTAAAAGTATTCTTGAGAAAACTGTGGGGTCGAATCCGAAGGAGTGGGCAAATAAGCTCGATGAAGCTTTGTGGGCGTTTAGAACCGCCTTCAAAACGCCACTTGGTACCACTCCTTATCGGTTGGTTTATGGGAAAGCGTGCCATCTCCCGTTGGAGATTGAGCATAAAGCTATGTGGGCACTTCAAAAGTGCAATTTAGACTTGAAGGAAGCCGGACGCCTAAGGGCGGGGCAATTGAATGAGCTTGGTGAATTACGCCTTGATGCGTACGAGAATTCATTGATTTATAAAGAAAAGACCAAGCAATGGCATGATAGGAAGTTAAAGGGTCCAAAAGAGTTTAACGAAGGCGATCGAGTGCTTTTGTTTAACTCTAGATTGAAGCTTTTACCGGGAAAACTTAAGTCCCGGTGGACGGGACCATTTGAGGTCGTTAAGGTGTACCCATACGGTACGATTGAGTTAAAAAATGCGAATGGTATTACCTTTAAGGTTAACGGACATCGTGTGAAGAAGTATGTTGATGGTCCGTTAGTGATTGATGATGAGGTTCGCGTTGAACCCGATCCCAACGCCACTTGAAGTTGGGGACGAGTTGCGTGAACGACTCATTAAATAAGGTTCACATTGTTGTATAGTGTGTATAATTAGGTGCGATCACGGGTTTGTTGAGTCCAAATTGCTAAATGAATGATTTTGATTGATTACTAGTTGGATTTGTGGTAGTTTTTGGTTATTGTTTTTTTTAAAAAGGATGCTGAATTGTAAAAAAAACGAAGTGGCAGTTCCCTTTGTATTGCCGCGTCGCGGCAACGGCCCTCGCGGCGCAGAGAAGTGCGTAGGTTGGAAACAGAAAGGGACTTAAAGATGTTATTTAAATATGTGTATTGCCGCGTCGCGGCAATTTTGGTCGCGGCGCGAGGTATCATTGGTTTGGGGATTCACGTTTCTCAAAAGAATTAACCATCAGGGGTAGTGTACTGCCGCGGCGCGGCAGTTAACATCGCGGCGCGACATTTCAGGCGCGCAGATACTGAACCCCCGGTTTTGTTTAAAGTTAAATGGGCCAACCCGAATAATTACATGACCCGTCGCGAATTTGACCCTTTTTAGGGTATATGCATCAGTTTTACACCAAATATTCTCACACACTTATCTCAAGAACACCTAAGGCTTTTCAAACCCTAAATTCAATTACCCAAATCACTTCTTAATTTCTTCAATTAATTGCTACATCATGCCGGTTAAGGTCCGATTTTAACTAATCTCTTGCTTTTTCTTTCATTAATCTTGATTAATCTTGTTAATTTTAGGGTTTATGTTTGAAAATTTAAGGGGTTATGTTTAATTGAATCTTTTATGCTTTAATATGAATTAATTGTTGAGGAATTTGATATTATTGTGTTTCTTCATGATTTATTGTGTTGATTATGCATGATATTGATTCTTGAAATTATGGTAGTGATTAAATTCGAATTTCATGATTAAATATTTGGGGATTTTGTTTGAAAGGGTGTTGATTGTTAATGATGGTATGTTTTAAGATAGTGTGGGGTAATTTGGGCGGGTTTCATGTGAGAATTTGGAATTGGTTAAGTTTGTTGAGTTTTTGTGATTAATGAGATGACTATTTGAATGTGGAGTTGTTTAATCTTGATGTAATTGGATGGTTGATATGATGAAGTTTGTTATATGGAGTTTAAAGTTAGTTGTTTAAAGAAACACATTTATGCTATAAGAGTTTTGGAATTAGTTTGAATGTGAAACATGAAACACAAACATATGTTTTGGATACTTGCTATTGTTTAAATGCTTAATTGAAGTTGAAACGAGTTTGATGACAATTGATGCAAGTATGTGGAACATGTTGATTTCGCTTAACGCTAACTCTTCAATGTTTGTGTTTGGATTTGTTTTTGTTTAATTTGTGCAGAGAAGCAGAGCTAGTGCACCATCATCCTCCACGGCTCAGGCCCGTATGGAGGAAGAACGACGAACCGACCCGGAAGTGTGGTTGGAAACAGTTCAGGAAGAATTTTCTCAATACTATGCATTTATTTCGGTTCGAAACATCCAAGCTACTTGGTTTTTCAGCTGGGATGAGTTAGACAGAGCATCTGATGAGGTTAAAGAGGAAATTGCTTCCATATTGTCGTTGTCTTATTGTGGGTTCGAAATAGATGCATGGGAACGCGCTATGTCCCTACGAGAGCATCTTTATAGGGAATTAATTGTTGAATTTTTCTCCTCGCTTAGCTTTCGTACTAGACGAAATGGGGAAGATAAAGGGTTCTTAACTTTTCGATTGGGGGGCGAGAGAAGAGCGATGAGTCGATTTGATTTAGCGCGAGCGTTGAATTTGTTTGAAGGGTGGACCGATAATCTTTTGAAACGGTATTTACAGGAGACAGAGTTTATTGGTAATCAGGAAGGCTATCTTGAGCGTGATTTTTGGGAGGAAATATCGGGTTTGGTGCCTTTTGTGTCAAATGAATCTAAGGGCTCTGATATTCAACGAAAAGACTTACGGTTGTTTCAAAAGCTTTTATCAAGTACTTTTTGTGCCCGACGGAATGGGAATGATAAAGTTAATTCCACCGAGCTATGGATTTTGTTTAGGTATACACGAGGTGCACATGTGGATTTGTGCAATCTTATTGGCACATATTTGTCAAATCATTCACGAGAGGTTCGATCCACACGGCCAATTCTTGGTGGCCATTTTGTTACACGAATTGCAAAATGGTTCGATATTGATTTTAGTAGATGCACCAGATTGACTGATCAGCTGCAGATTATGAAACCTTTTAATCTAAGGTTTTATTTTAATGCCAATTTCGTTATGTGGAATGAGAGTAGAGATACAGCGGTGCCGTTTGTCGAGCCACAAGCACCCGAGGTTGGGGGTGCTAATCAGGGTATGAATGAGCCGGAGCAGGTTGCTCCAAATGTGCAAGCTGGGGGTGAGCAGCAATGGGGAATTTCCCAAGAAATTTGGGATGGTTTGGTTTCATCGGTGGGTAATATACAGGTTGGTATGTCGAGTGGGTTTCGTGATTTCCGTAGTGATCAGCGGGAACATGATAACAGAATGTGGGCGAGCCAACAAAGAGTTGAGGCGAGTAATGTTAGGCAGGAGGAAAGGTTGGATGAAATAAACCATGATCAGCAGTGGATTGCCTATGGTCATGACTGGCAGCGCCACAACGATCGCCTCTATTACCACGATCCAGAGAATTATTTTGGTACCATCGCTCAGCAACCAGTCTACTATCGGAGTGAGGTTAGGCCTCGAGTTCAGGCCCCGATTTATGATGAGAGTGAGAGATTTCAGGATGCCCAGCGCAGATATGAGCAGCAGTACCCGTACGGCAGCTGGCCGTATGACGGGTTTCAGTGATGAGGGCCTGCGTGCCCGTTGATCTTGTTGTATTGGTTTAAGACTATTTTCTTTTCGATTTGGTTGTACTAGATATTTTTATTTTTCGTATGATGTACTTTGAGACCTATTTGGGGCAAGGCGTTTCGGTACCGGGTGGTACCACCTTGCCCATTTATGTATTTGGTGTGTTTTTCTTTTTGTTAGGTGTGTTGGTGAAACGGTTTTTCAAGTCTGGCATTAAGTTCAGCAAAACTACTTTAATGATGGTATTGGTGTGAGGATCGGGAATGGACGATGTTCTTATGCTGGCAGTCAGTTCAGCGCCATCTGTCACTGTCATTCCACGATCTGTGGTTATACTCGATAAGTTTTTATTTTTCTTACCCTTTTGATTTTAATCCATTTTTGATCTCAAATAATGGGGACATTACTTAATCTCAAGTGTGGGGTGGGGGATGTAAAATCTCTCGGGTTGGTTATTAATAGAATCATCATTATTTTGGTTTTGACATTTAAAAGACTTAACGTTTCACGGGGTTTTGGTCGTAAAAAAAAAAAAAAATTGAAAAATTTAGGGAAAAATATAAAAAAAAATTGGAAAAATTAGTTAGAGAGAAAAAAAAAAAAAAAAAAATATATAAATGTAGTTAAAAATTCGACCAAAACCTTTGTTTAAGTATGGCTTGGAATTTATATTTCATGATGTTTAAAGAAGCCAAAGTTGTTTTACATGTTCATTACCATTGAACATGAAATCCTACGAGTTCGAAGAACTAAATAGTAGGTCACCTGTACCAAAACGGGTGTAAACCGTGAGAGAGCGGTGATTGCATAGCGTGATTGTGACCGAATCACGTGCCAGATCAAAAACTTTTGGTTACTTGGTATAGCATACTTCCGAAACTATATCATTTTATTATTGCATCATTTAATGATGTGAAACTGTGGGAAGAGGAGCCTTGAGCTTCACCAGTGCTGTCCTTTTTAGGAGCAATAGCTACGTGCTTGTGTTTGCTTAGACAACACAACCCATAGCCAAAAGCTATGGAACCCGAAGGTTTTCGGGATTTTTCAAAACCGGTGTCAATTGAAACAGATTGGCACTTCCGAGTGACTCAGATCCACTCATTAAGGAAGTAAAGTCTTCCGATTGTCTTACTTGGTACGTATACCTCTTACGCGTGCCATTTCATTACCCATCATTTCACGATGAGGTACTGTTAGAGGAGAAAGTCTTGAACTTTCAAAACACGTTCATTATTTTGAATGTGAAATCCTACATGAACATTCAGTTCATACGTAGGTCACTTGTACAAAAACGGGTGTCAACCGTATGAACGGTGATTGGATCGTGTGGTCGAAGCCGGGCCATACGCTAGATCGAAAACTTTATAGGGCGGTCTTCATTGTTTCTCCTAACAAGGACAATGTATGCGCTCGACCACCTTTTATGACCATACAGGATGAATCCACTCCATCCTAAAGGGAGTCAAGTCTCCCGAACGACACACTTGCTGATTCATTTCAGAAGTTGTAGTCCAGACCAGTTGTAGGGTGACGAAAAATCTTGAAAAGTCATTGCTAAAATCGACTGGAAATCTACCAGGCCTCAACATCAAACAGGGAAACTGGTAGTCGAAGCTTTTCTCAATGAGGGAGATTAGCTAGCCAAATGGGAAGCGCACCATGATACACAAAATGTCCGTGATTGATCAGATTCCCAGTGGATAACCTCCGGAAAGGTAAGATATCAGCTTTTAAGCCTGATGAACCTCAATCTTTATGGTTGACTTAACGGATTAGACGGTTACCTCATAACCATCGATGATATCCGGACGTAATGTGTATCCTCCTAAGCACATTATTTTCTACCGACATCTCGCGATGTTAGGTACTGTGGGAGGCTTGGCTTGACCAATTGCGGGGTAGCCCGTACGTTCTCTTGGCACATGTGTTCGATTGCTTATTCCTTGGTGCTAGGTTCCCACTTGATTCCCGATGCTATTGAAGACTTATGATTCGAGGTTCTCTGATTCATCATTATGGTACGTTATCGAGATTACTTTTGGTTATTATAATGATTCATATTGATTGCGGTTTGGGAAGTTACTTTGGGGGAATGCAAGTGGGAACCATAGTTGTTACTTTTGCCAAATCGTGCCCACGCTAGATGCTTGTTGGTTTCTTGATTCATTGGTTCTACATTCGTATTGAAGACGTTATTATATTGTAGAAGATAATTTTCGAGTTCTATTGCTTGAGGGCAAGCAAAACTCTAGTGTGGGGTGGTTTGATATCGCGTATTTTATACACATTTTCATTGGCGATATCGGTTACATTTTGGTCCATTTGGATACGATTTGGCGGTTATATTGATAATATTGAGTTGTTCGAAGTTTGACGAGCTAATTATTAGAAAGTGGTGTTTTATGAAGTTTATGGGGCATTTTGTTGGATTGTTATTCCTAATGGTGCACCGAGGATGGAAACGTTAAGTAATTAGCAGGTATATTGGGTTTTTAGATGATTCAAGATAAGAAAGTGTGTAAAAGTCGAAGGAACCAGAAACAGTTAATTGCCGCGGCGCGAGAAAGGCCTCCGCGGCGCGGCCGTACACGTGTTTTCAAATCAGAACTTGAGTTAAGAAGATCAAAATTTCATGTATAATGTCGCGGCGCGACCATTAACTCCGCGGCGCGGCAGATCTGTCGGTTCAGCTATTTTGGCAAGTATTTAAGCCCGAATTTAACCCTAATTATTCATAATCGCATCCTGACGAATTCCAGCCACTTTTTGACGAACTTAGGTGATTTTTGGAGATCTTCAAGGTCATTCTAAGGTATCAATCATTCCGAGATCAAGTCTTGATTCGTGTGTTCTTCAGGATTCAATCTTTAATTAGTTTTATTCTTTTGTTATCAACAATGAATTATTCTATGTTTTTGATTGCTATTTTGATTTCAGCCATGATTGTAGGCTAAAACCTTTAATGTTTGTCTAGATTGAATATTTGCAAGTGTTTGGATGATACTTTAATGTTTTATTGATTGATGCATGATTAATTATGAGTTTTGATTAAAGAACCATTCTTGTGGGTGTTAATTATTGTTACTAGGTTGATTAGTGAATCTTGTTTGAACAAAGGGAACCCTGTTTCAATTTAGTGATCTAATTCCCAATTGATTTGTCTTAACCGATTGGGTGCTTACTGGACCAAGGGGGTAAATCGGGTAACGTAATTAACCAAAATAGGGGTGAATTGTGTGGAGCGAACGCGTAACCAATTGAATCTTAATCTTATAATTAGCTAGTTACTAAGTCACAAACGAAAGATGGTATTTGGTAAAAGGGAACCCTAAGCCAATTAATCCTAGTTTGACGTGTTTGCTAAAAGAGAACTCTGGGTAAACCGACTCTGTAATTGCGTGCATTGATTAATATAACTAGTGCTTAAAAACAAATCATCCAACACTGCGAATAGGATATCTAGGCGAACATTCTTTTATCCATTGAATTCAAATATCTTTATTTTTCTGTCGAGTCTGCATTTATTTTATTTAAACTTAAAAACCAAAAATATTGTCTTTTATTTTCAAAGCTATCTTGATTTGGCTAATCGTTAAATAGCCGCAAAACAAACTATCTCGTACTTTCGATTTTCATAGTTTAACTTAGTTTACTTTTATTAGTTTCAAACTTAATTCTCACGTTAATACTGTCCTTGGAACGATCTTGGAATTACCATTTTTATACTATTGCACGATCGGGTACACTGCCCGTTAGTGTGTAGTAATCTTTAAACCAGGCATATTTCCAGTGATAAATTTATATACTAGATTTCACACATCAGTCTTATCCAGCTAATTTGCACGGCGTCCTCCCCATTTTGCAAGACAGATCCTCTCATGGTTAGGATAAGTCTGACCACTTGGCGACCCTGTTTGATGCTGAGGTCCGTGGATTTCCTGCTGATTTTAGTGATGACTTTTCTACATTTTTTGTCAACCTACAGCTGGTCTGAACGAAAACTTCTTGACCTAAATCAAGAAGCGCGTGTCTTTTTCGGAAGACTTTACTTCCTTTAAATGATGGAATTGATTCATCGTGTAGATCCATCTCTTCTTTTCTTTCATCGGGTAAAACAGTTAATTATCGTCCAAAATAAAAGTATTTTCAATTATTTGTACAAAAATATGTGATATATATATTGAATAACTTGGTAAAAATTTCCCACGCTTGGCTTTTATTTTCCTTTCTTTGCCTTTTTATTTTCCTCTATTCCATTCTTAAATGAATTCTAACATTTTTGGGTTATTTCTCAATTTATGTCCTTTCCGAGGTAACGACAATTTCGGTATTAACACCTAGTTTTCATCGTTCATAAATATGTGTAAACATGATTTTGAATTCATTTAGTTTGAAAATTTTGAATTTTTTTTACTAAAAGTGGGTAGTAAGTATATAAGACTAGGGCTGTTCTTTGTTATCAGAGAGCACTAGATTCTAATACAACTACTGCGTTACTAGTATTTTTAACGGTAACCAAGTGTTTAAATTTTAAAAAAAAAAATTTAACATTCTGAAAGAATTTAACCCCTTCCCACACTTAAGATCTTGCAATGCCCTCATTTGCAAGAAATCAGTAACAATTTAAATTATTGAGGGTGATTTGCGCAGAAAAATGATTAAATTTTTACCATAGTTTCCAAACATATTGTTGTTTTTGTTGAATGGTAAATGGTGCACATCATTTGTTCATTCCGTTTGTTGTTATATCACATTTATTTTGCATCTTGTCGTCAAAATTAGTTGCTTTTGCTGAACTTAATGCCAGTCTTTGAAAATGCGTTGTTTTACCCTGTTGTGTACATAAGATAAACTGCAAACATATATACATATTTTTGAAGCTTGGTATATTACCCCACATTCAAAAATTATTAAAATCTAATAATAAAAGTTAGAAAATTATAAAAACTATTACAATATCAACATAAGTGCTAAATGTAGTAACATTACAAAAAATAAAATAAATAAAACTAAATAAACTAGGGTTGATACTGATACCAGTAGGGGTTCCATGCATAACCGTATGTGTTATAGAATGCTTCAGCTGGGTTATAAGTAGGATACGGTGGTTGGATCTCTATAGACCAGGGAAGAAATACAGGCTTTGGAGTAGGAATATAGTTTCTACCTACATGTTGACAATGAGCTATGATGTGGTTTTGATGAACTTGCCAATCTTCAAATGCTCGATGTCTAGCATTTTCATATTCTTGTGAAGCTATAAACCTTTGCATTTCTGTCATTTCATTTTCCCCTCCCACATTACCTGGCTGTTGATTTCTTTCCACCTGTGGATGTCTTCCATTATATGGTACTGTGGCGTTATTTCGCCTCTTCAAAACCTTAGCACTATGATATACATTTAAACCAATTGTATCGTGGGGTTCTGGTTCTTCGATTAATAATCCCCCGCGACTTATATCCACATCGAGATACTCAGCAATTAATGTAATAAATATACCACCTCCTATTATACTATGCGGCTTCATCCCCCTAACCATAGCCGATAAATAATAACCCACACAATAAGGTATACTTACAGTGCTTTGTAGGTCTCGAATACACATGTGGTAAAATAAATCTTACTCATTTACCTTTTCCTTATTTTTACCTCGCTGTGTAATCGAGTTCGCTAGAAACCTGTGAATTACTCTTAACTCAGCTCTATCTATATCCGTATAAGAGTAATTTCCCCCTTTAAATCGGTGATGGCTAGTCATTTGACTCTATACACCATGCGTATCAAAATTTTCATCAATCTTCCTACCATTTAATATCAACCCTTGACAATCGGCAGATGCTAGCTCCTCAGGCGTATATATACGTAAGGCCTGAGCTGTAGTGACCCGAACTTTTCCATGTTTATATATATTAATTGAGATTGATATTTACATGATTAAATGTTTCCAACATGTTAAGCAATCAAACTTGTTAAGACTTGATTAATTGAAATATGTTTCATATAGACAATTGACCACCCAAGTTGACCGGTGATTCACGAACGTTAAAACTTGTAAAAACTATATGATGACATATATATGGATATATATATAGTTAACATGATACTATGATAAGTAAACATATCATTAAGTATATTAACAATGAACTACATATGTAAAAACAAGACTACTAACTTAATGATTTTTAAATGAGACATATATGTAACGATTATCGTTGTAAAGACATTTAATGTATATATATCATATTAAGAGATATTCATACATGATAATATCATGATAATATAATAATTTAAAATCTCATTTGATATTATAAACATTGGGTTAACAACATTTAACAAGATCGTTAACCTAAAGGTTTCAAAACAACACTTACATGTAACGACTAACGATGACTTAACGACTCAGTTAAAATGTATATACATGTAGTGTTTTAATATGTATTTATACACTTTTGAAAGACTTCAATACACTTATCAAAATACTTCTACTTAACAAAAATGCTTACAATTACATCCTCGTTCAGTTTCATCAACAATTCTACTCGTATGCACCCGTATTCGTACTCGTACAATACACAGCTTTTAGATGTATGTACTATTGGTATATACACTCCAATGATCAGCTCTTAGCAGCCCATGTGAGTCACCTAACACATGTGGGAACCATCATTTGGCAACTAGCATGAAATATCTCATAAAATTACAAAAATATGAGTAATCATTCATGACTTATTTACATGAAAACAAAATTACATATCCTTTATATCTAATCCATACACCAACGACCAAAAACACCTACAAACACTTTCATTCTTCAATTTTCTTCATCTAATTGATCTCTCTCAAGTTCTATCTTCAAGTTCTAAGTGTTCTTCATAAATTCCAAAAGTTCTAGTTTCATAAAATCAAGAATACTTTCAAGTTTGCTAGCTCACTTCCAATCTTGTAAGGTGATCATCCAACCTCAAGAAATCTTTGTTTCTTACAGTAGGTTATCATTCTAATACAAGGTAATAATCATATTCAAACTTTGGTTCAATTTCTATAACTATAACAATCTTATTTCAAGTGATGATCTTACTTGAACTTGTTTTCGTGTCATGATTCTGCTTCAAGAACTTCGAGCCATCCAAGGATCCATTGAAGCTAGATCCATTTTTCTCTTTTCCAGTAGGTTTATCCAAGGAACTTAAGGTAGTAATGATGTTCATAACATCATTAGATTCATACATATAAAGCTATCTTATTCGAAGGTTTAAACTTGTAATCACTAGAACATAGTTTAGTTAATTCTAAACTTGTTCGCAAACAAAAGTTAATCCTTCTAACTTGACTTTTAAAATCAACTAAACACATGTTCTATATCTATATGATATGCGAACTTAATGATTTAAAACCTGGAAACACGAAAAACACCGTAAAACCGGATTTATGCCGTCGTAGTAACACCGCGGGCTGTTTTGGGTTAGTTAATTAAAAACTATGATAAACTTTGATTTTAAAGTTGTTATTCTGAGAAAATGATTTTTATTATGAACATGAAACTATATCCAAAAATTATGATTAAACTCAAAGTGGAAGTATGTTTTCTAAAATGGACATCTAGACGTCGTTCTTTCGACTGAAATGACTACCTTTACAAAAACGACTTGTAACTTATTTTTCCGACTATAAACCTATACTTTTCTGTTTAGATTCATAAAATAGAGTTCAATATGAAACCATAGCAATTTGATTCACTCAAAACGGATTTAAAATGAAGAAGTTATGGGTAAAACAAGATTGGATAATTTTTCTCATTCTAGCTACGTGAAAATTGGTAACAAATCTATTCCAACCATAACTTAATCAACTTGTATTGTATATTATGTAATCTTGAGATACCATAGACACGTATACAATGTTTCGACCTATCATGTCGACACATCTATATATATTTCGGAACAACCATAGACACTCTATATGTGAATGTTGGAGTTAGCTATACAGGGTTGAGGTTGATTCCAAAATATATATAGTTTGAGTTGTGATCAATACTGAGATACGTATACACTGGGTCGTGGATTGATTCAAGATAATATTTATCGATTTATTTCTATACATCTAACTGTGGACAACTAGTTGTAGGTTACTAACGAGGACAGCTGACTTAATAAACTTAAAACATCAAAATATATTAAAAGTGTTGTAAATATATTTTGAACATACTTTGATATATATGTATATATTGTTATAGGTTCGTGAATCAACCAGTGGCCAAGTCTTACTTCCCGACGAAGTAAAAATCTGTGAAAGTGGTTTTACTAGGACTACTTCCAATCCTTGGTCTTGTGGAACATAACCGCTATGGCCGTTGATAAGACAGCGTGTTGTAACGTCGTCAAAGGGACGAGGGTTACGTAATGTCCAACAGTCCCGTAACAATCTAAAAACCTCATTTCTTACCCCAATTACCGACTCCGTCACTTGTGGGAACGTTTTGTTTAATAGTTGTAGCCCGATGTTCTTGTTCTCACTTTGGTGAGAAGCGAACATTACTAATCCGTAAGCATAACATGCTTCTTTATGTTGCATGTTAGCCACTTTTTCTAAATCACGAAGTCCAATATTTGGATATATTGAGTCAAAATAATTTCTTAACCCATTACGTAAAGTAGCATTTGGGTTCCCCGCAATATATGCGTCAAAGTAAACACATCGTAACTTATGGATTTCCCAATGTGATATCCCCCATCTTTCAAACGAAAGCCTTTTATAAACCAAGGCATTCTTGGAACGTTCTTCGAATGTCTTACAAACTGAACTCGCCTTAAATAGTTGTGCCGAAGAATTCTGACCGACTCTAGACAAGATTTCATCAATCATGTCTCCGGGTAGGTCTCTTAAAATATTGGGTTGTCTATCCATTTTGTGTTTTTATACTGTAAAATAGACAAGAGTTAGATTCATAAAAAAAATACTTATTAATACAAGCAATTTTTACATATATCATAAAGCATAAGCACACTATATTACATATATTACACCACACGAATACAACTATCTTATTCCGACTCGCTTGTTTCTTCTTCTTCGGTTTTGGTTCGTTTTGCCAACTTTCTAGGGATATATGATGTTCCCCTAATACGAGCCGTCGTTTTCCACATTGGTTTAGAAAAACCTGGTGGTTTAGAGGTTCCCGGGTCATTGTTACAACTTAAGGACTTCGGGGGTTGACGATTGAAAGGATCCGAAACTAATCATCCGGACGATGTCCATATTGATTACAAACGAATTACAACAGTTGATAACATCGCGAGGTACTTGACCTCTATATGATACATTTTACAAACGTTGCATTTATTCTTAAAAGGCAATCTATCTTTACATCAAACATTAATAAACTCATCTAACATTTCTCGATATCCGAATGACTTATTCTGTCATTTACTTAATAAATGTCTTTAATGATCTTCAATGACTCGAATGCAACGTTCTTGTATCATGGCTTAAATGGTCCCAACTAGTATCCTTAATATGAGCTAATGCACAGCGGAAGTCTTAATTCATACCTGAGAATAACATGCTTTAAAATGTCAACATAAAGTTGGTGAGATATATAGGTTTGATGCTAGCAGCGATATAATAACCATGGACCACAAGATTTCATATATAAACATTTTCATAAAAATTATTCTAAGTGGTTGAGCACTTGGTAACCATACTTAACAATTAATCACGTCGCATATTCCCTTTAATATGAAATCTTACTACACTGTACCAAGTGTAGTCACGAAACGAAGTACTGTGCAACCGTTGAATACTGGTCGTCCAGTCCGGGTGGGGTTGTCAGGCCCGATATGTAGTGACCCGAACTTTTCCATGTTTATATATATTAATTGAGATTGATGTTTACATGATTAAATGTTTCCAACATGTTAAGCAATTAAACTTGTTAAGACTTGATTAATTGAAATAGGTTTCATATAGACAATTGACCACCCAAGTTGACCGGTGATTCACGAACGTTAAAACTTGTAAACACTATATGATGACATATATATGGATATATATATAGTTAACATGATACTATGATAAGTAAACATATCATTAAGTATATTAACAATGAACTACATATGTAAAAACAAGACTACTAACTTAATGATTTTTAAACGAGACATATATGTAACGATTATCGTTGTAAAGACATTTAATGTATATATATCATATTAAGAGATATTCATACATGATAATATCATGATAATATAATAATTTAAAATCTCATTTGATATTATAAACATTGGGTTAACAACATTTAACAAGATCGTTAACCTAAAGGTTTCAAAACAACACTTACATGTAACGACTAACGATGACTTAACGACTCAGTTAAAATGTATATACATGTAGTGTTTTAATATGTATTTATACACTTTTGAAAGACTTCAATACACTTATCAAAATACTTCTACTTAACAAAAATGCTTACAATTACATCCTCGTTCAGTTTCATCAACAATTCTACTCGTATGCACCCGTATTCGTACTTGTACAATACACAGCTTTTAGATGTATGTACTATTGGTATATACACTCCAATGATCAGCTCTTAGCAGCCCATGTGAGTCACCTAACACATGTGGGAACCATCATTTGGCAACTAGCATGAAATATCTCATAAAATTACAAAAATATGAGTAATCATTCATGACTTATTTACATGAAAACAAAATTACATATCCTTTATATCTAATCCATACACCAACGACCAAAAACACCTACAAACACTTTCATTCTTCAATTTTCTTCATCTAATTGATCTCTCTCAAGTTCTATCTTCAAGTTCTAAGTGTTCTTCATAAATTCCAAAAGTTCTAGTTTCATAAAATCAAGAATACTTTCAAGTTTGCTAGCTCACTTCCAATCTTGTAAGGTGATCATCCAACCTCAAAAAATCTTTGTTTCTTACAGTAGGTTATCATTCTAATACAAGGTAATAATCATATTCAAACTTTGGTTCAATTTCTATAACTATAACAATCTTATTTCAAGTGATGATCTTACTTGAACTTGTTTTCGTGTCATGATTCTGCTTCAAGAACTTCGAGCCATCCAAGGATCCATTGAAGCTAGATCCATTTTTCTCTTTTCCAGTAGGTTTATCCAAGGAAATTAAGGTAGTAATGATGTTCATAACATCATTCGATTCATACATATAAAGCTATCTTATTCGAAGGTTTAAACTTGTAATCACTAGAACATAGTTTAGTTAATTCTAAACTTGTTCGCAAACAAAAGTTAATCCTTCTAACTTGACTTTTAAAATCAACTAAACACATGTTCTATATCTATATGATATGCTAACTTAATGATTTAAAACCTGGAAACACGAAAAACACCGTAAAACCGGATTTACGCCGTCGTAGTAACACCGCGGGCTGTTTTGGGTTAGTTAATTAAAAACTATGATAAACTTTGATTTAAAAGTTGTTATTCTGAGAAAATGATTTTTATTATGAACATGAAACTATATCCAAAAATTATGGTTAAACTCAAAGTGGAAGTATGTTTTCTAAAATGGTCATCTAGACGTCGTTCTTTCGACTGAAATGACTACCTTTACCAAAATGACTTGTAACTTATTTTTCCGACTATAAACCTATACTTTTTCTGTTTAGATTCATAAAATAGGGTTCAATATGAAACCATAGCAATTTGATTCACTCAAAACGGATTTAAAATGAAGAAGTTATGGGTAAAACAAGATTGGATAATTTTTCTCATTTTAGCTACGTGAAAATTGGTAACAAATCTATTCCAACCATAACTTAATCAACTTGTATTGTATATTATGTAATCTTGAGATACCATAGACACGTATACAATATTTCGACCTATCATGTCGACACATCTATATATATTTCGGAACAACCATAGACACTCTATATGTGAATGTTGGAGTTAGCTATACAGGGTTGAGGTTGATTCCAAAATATATATAGTTTGAGTTGTGATCAATACTGAGATACGTATACACTGGGTCGTGGATTGATTCAAGATAATATTTATCGATTTATTTCTGTACATCTAACTGTGGACAACTAGTTGTAGGTTACTAACGAGGACAGCTGACTTAATAAACTTAAAACATCAAAATATATTAAAAGTGTTGTAAATATATTTTAAACATACTTTGATATATATGTATATATTGTTATAGGTTCGTGAATCAACCAGTGGCCAAGTCTTACTTCCCGACGAAGTAAAAATCTGTGAAAGTGAGTTATAGTCCCACTTTTAAAATCTAATATTTTTGGGATGAGAATACATGCAGGTTTTATAAATGATTTACAAAATAGACACAAGTACGTGAAACTACATTCTATGGTTGAATTATCGAAATCGAATATGCCCCTTTTTATTAAGTCTGGTAATCTAAGAATTAGGGAACAGACACCCTAATTGACGCGAATCCTAAAGATAGATCTATTGGGCCTAACAAACCCCATCCAAAGTACCGGATGCTTTAGTACTTCGAAATTTATATCATATCCGAAGGGTGTCCCGGAATGATGGGGATATTCTTATATATGCATCTTGTTATTGTCGGTTACCAGGTGTTCACCATATGAATGATTTTTATCTCTATGTATGGGATGTGTATTGAAATATGAAATCTTGTGGTCTATTGTTACGATTTGATATATATAGGTTAAACCTATAACTCACCAACATTTTTGTTGACGTTTTAAGCATGTTTATTCTCAGGTGATTATTAAGAGCTTCCGCTGTCGCATACTTAAATAAGGACAAGATTTGGAGTCCATGCTTGTATGATATTGTGTAAAAACTGCATTCAAGAAACTTATTTTGTTGTAACATATTTGTATTGTAAACCATTATGTAATGGTCGTGTGTAAACAGGATATTTTAGATTATCATTATTTGATAATCTACGTAAAGCTTTTTAAACCTTTATTGATGAAATAAAGGTTATGGTTTGTTTAAAAATGAATGCAGTCTTTGAAAAACGTCTCATATAGAGGTCAAAACCTCGTAACGAAATCAATTAATATGGAACGTTTTTAATCAATAAGAACGGGACATTTCACGATAGATCTATCAACAGGATTCGCGTTTACAATACCGCTGTAAATAATAGTTACCAAGCTACAGGGAAGTATGCCAGTGGTACAACTCAACGTAGAATATATTTTTGATCACTTGTGTCCATAACGTAAATCATTTATAAAAACAGCGCATGTATTCTCATCCCAAAAATATTTAAAGTTCAAAAAGGGACTATATACTCACCTAATGTATTTTGTAGCAAAAATACATATAACACCGTTGAACACTTATAAGGTTAGCCTTCAATTCACGAACCTAATTAATTATATATTTATATATCGATTAATATTTATCTAACAATTAACGTCAATATATAGTGTACCACAATCCTAGTGCTCGAGTCTAATATGTAAAAGTTAATAAAAGTTTATTTGACTCAAAACGACTTCCAAAAACGTTTACAAAATTATAGTCATTCACATATATATAAATTTTATAGTTTTAGATATTTTTATAAAATTTATGATTTTACAATTTATTTAACAAATAAAGCATATATGTATATTTATATATATACCAAATATTAGAAATGATATTTTTAATAAATATATTATTATTTTTATAAAAATATGTTAAAATAGTAAAATGATGGTTTATAATAATAATAGTATTTTTTTTTTCAAAATAATTCTTTTATTCAAACAATAATTTTAATGTTATTAATGATAACCGAAAATAATAAATTGATGGTTTTATTAATTATAATGTTCAAAATAATAATTTAATAGTTTTTGACAAAAATATCATTTATCTTTAAATAATCATAATAATAATAATGACAATAACAATATTAATAATTTCAAGAATAATAATTTTACAGTTATTGATAAAAATATTAATTATTAATAATATCAAAAATCATAATAATTTTAATGATAGTAATTATTTTAACGACGACGTAAAGAAATAAAAATATTCATTTTTAGTAATTTGTACAAAAGTTCAATTGGCTATAACTTCAAATCCGTCCGTCGAATCCATTTGACATATAAATGAAAAGTTTATAGTTTTTCGCCACCTTTCCAAAAACATATATATCATATACCTTATTTCAACCGCAAGAGTAACTAATTCAGATTCTATCCTAAAAATATATTTTAACAAAAATAGATATAAAAATATACACGATCCTAATTTCTCGAGCACTAGTCAGGGACACACTAAAAGTAAATAAAAGTTAAGTTTAGAGTGCTCACGTATCAATATAGAGATTCAATATTGCAGGATATTATTTAGACGCAACGGAGATGACAAACACTAGTTTGTCTCATAAGCAAAACTCCCGATCCATACCCATAACTTTCATAGATTTGACCCATAATCTCCTTAATCTTATCCCACTTATGAAACCAGTTTTGGTACATTTGGGCAGAACCCCGTCATAGAAATTTAGATATTTTTGGCACTAATGTCACTCCTAATCCTAAGATTAATATTAATCTTGATCTTACCCTTATTAGTAATACTACTATTAGTAGTATTCATAAGTTTAATTGATTAATAATAATAATTAAATGATGTTAAATATACGGAGTACTTGTAATCTGAATAAAGAGGAAGAGGATTGTGGTTTGTGTGTACGTGTGTGATTATTTGATAAATGAAAATATAAATCACAAAACTGATCGAATATTTAAAGGAAAATTGCGGGTCCCTCTTCTCCGCGAGTCGCGGGGATGTTGTGGGCTTTTTGCCGCGAGTCGCGTCCCCAGCTTTGACAGCTGTACTCCATAAAAATGCCTTGCCGACAGATTTTAAATATATATATATATATTTATTTATTTAATTTAAATAATTAATTAAATATTATATTATATTTACGTTAATGATAAAAATATAATTTTTAAAAAAATTACTTTTACGTTGTTACCTGACAAAAGTCTCGAGTCCGGTTTTCCAAATAAAGTTTCGTGTGCCGAGGAAATTAACATTTTACGTTTCGTGACTCGTACCTTTATCAAAATAATGGGTTTTAATTTATGAAAACAATCCCACTAAAAATGTAACTTAATCTTTTAAATATTGTGGTCATTTACTCATATAAATCAAAGTTTAATTATTTGTCAAAATATATTTTTAAATTGAAAACGTTTAATATCGTTTTGTAAAATACATATATATATATTTAATGGACACGTTTTATTAAATATTTGTTTTTATAAAAATTACGGACCGTTACATTTATCGTTTAACCAAAAGGTTTCAAGAAAAATTACGACTTTTAGAATAACGTTAAAACCTTTATTTTATTAAAACGACTCATTAATATTTTGACAAAGATAGATTCAGATATTTGTAAAATCTTATTGTCTTTTACTCTCACCGTTAAATATAATATTCTTATATCGAAACCTATAATATCTAATACTTTGTTATCGTTAACTATAAATAAATATATAACACATAAACACATAAACGTTCATGAATCGTCAGGCTTTGTCAAAAGGATAACTAATCATCCAGATATAGATTTGAGGCTTTCTAGACTCAACATTAGGGTTTTTGCTTATCGTGTCGGAAACATATAGAGGTTAGGGTTTAGATTTGGTTGGAAATTTCCGGGTCGTTACAGTACCCACCCGTTAAAGAAATTTCGTCCCCGAAATTTGGTAGAGGTCGTTAAGAATAACAACAGGAATGTTTTCATAACGAATATGAGATAATAATGAAGTTTTATCATTATCGAGAGATATTAGATAAAACGATTCGATCATGTGAAGTGTACGAGTGAAGCTATCACAAAAGAGAGTGAAATGAGTAATATGGACTTGTTTTAACCGATGACGTGGTTAGGATTGATTTCCGGAATTTATGGAATTTTTTTTTTTTTTTTTTTAAAGAAAATCTTATGTAATAAGATTCAGTTCTTCGACGATTTAGGAAACAGGATCTCCTTTGATTTAATGCGGCAAATCTGTTGTGATTTCTTTGTCGGATATTTCACTTATAAAACTACCTCCTTCCCTTTCTTAATTCCCACATCTTCTATTCTTTCTCTTTAGTTCCTACTTTAAGACATTCGCTAATATGCTCCATCCCATTCTAATCCTTGTTATATTTCTAACTTTCATATCTTTCATTCTTCTTTTTCATCTATCACCAGAAGAATCTATTCTCTTTTATCCTTTCCTTGGAATTATAATGTTTTTAATTCTCCCGTGCCTTTACGTTGCAATACGTATAGATATGCACGGTTTGTAGTTTCAGGGTTGTTGTTAGGTTTCATATCTTCCCTTATATTTCGATGTTCCTACTCTTGTCCCTTAAAATCATTGTCATCCACAGTTAATGCTCTCTTTTATTTGCTGTGGTTTATGTTCCTATTTCTATTCTGAGGTTTTGTCCCTTCGTTTCTTCTTCCCGTCCTCGAGCCAAGCGAACAATGGTCCGAAATTCGTAGGTAGGAAATTTGGAATGTACTTAGCTATTGGTTTTAGAATGAAATTGTAATGGCACGATCTTGATTCGTTAAATTACTCGAATATTCCGGAAAATAGAACTATCAAGGTGATACGTTCTAATATGTTTGGAGACTTGATAGAATGTAAGAGCCGTGTAACATGGTACATGATGACGGTACTGTGAATCATCACATTCCATTAGAAACTTAACATGACTTACTGTAATATAATGAAGTTAATCAAGTTTCATTATATTATACTAATTCATGCATCAGTTCCCAACACTACTTCAAAACATTCACATTTTGATTTCGAATGTTTCAGAATTTAGAAACTAACACAGTTTCTTTTATAACGCAGATATAATGGAGAGATACATGATCGCAAATAGGAATATTTGTGAAAATATCTCCAGAAATATGGAGATTATGTATAACGGAAGATATGAAGATATCTTATAATATCTAAGATAAGATGATGATGAAGAATATCCTCTTGAAAGGTTTAGAATAAGGAGTGGGGTTCTCACTAATAGTTTCAGCAGGCACTGGATCAATTGGATCCTTTGAAGACAGGTTCTGTTTTCATGATTTGTTCACGGCCTCCTTCATACTTTGATCAATCCGTTTTCCAGTTCCAAACCTTCTCTTTTTCTCAGCTTTACCACCTTACTATTCTTTGTCATGAAACTTTTGACTGTTAAAGTAGTTTATGATTTTTGCTGCTTCATCAGCATTCCAAGAACTACTTCGCAGTTCAGGGTGTTTTTCAAAACTTCACATTCAGAGTATGAAATTCTTAGGGATAAACGTTTTAGGTATGACTGAAAAAGTTCTGCAAGATTTTCAAAATACTGATTGCGGATTTCGCCAAAGAGATAACAAGCTGCTGGTACATCTGTTGATGTTGTTGTGGAATATAAAAGGTTTTCCGGCAACGACGGCGAAAGGACAAGATATAAATGTTACGATTATAATAGGAGTAGTCTCACTGAGAAGTCGAAATAGAGCTGTGACAAAATTAGCTTCTTGAAAAGGAAGTGTAAGATTGTTTTTGCTAATAAATGGCAAAGGATTCAACACAGTATGTGTTAAACTATGAATTCGGATTCGAGAGTTTTTCCGGTGCGCATATCTTTTCTTCTATAGACGAGGTGCGGCGGGTTCAACTTCTCGATCGAGGTGTTTTTGAGAATCATGAAAAGTTGTGAATGCGAATTGTAATCGTCAAGACACGAATGAGGTTTATATAGAATCAAGTGGCAAACTTGAAGAATTGTTTAGTTTCATATGTTATAATTATCATTTTAACTCATTTTTTTTTAATTGTCCAAAGTTAGCAACCCAATAGTCCGATTGTCCAATGGTTCAATAATTCAACAGTTCAATATATTTATACATAATTTAATATACATAAGTAATTAATACGTATCGTGACCCGTGTACCGGTCTCGGTGTCGATCACAACTCAAAGTATATATATATTTTGGAATCAACTCCGACCCTGTATAGCCAACTCCCACCTTCACATATAGAGTGTCTACGGTTGTTCCGAAATATATATATAGATGGGTCGATATGATAAGTCGAAACCTTGCATACGTGTCCCGTTATTTAAAGTGCGTAAAAATAAATAACAGAAATTAAATGACGATAAATAAAATTGTGAGAATGTAAATTGCGATAAATTAAATGTTAATCAGTTAGCTGGGAACAGTTAGCCGGAACAGTTAGCGTGAAATCCTATCACAATTCCCATTAATTAATTCGTTTGTTTCTAACACTTTTTATTTTTGTCCAATGTTTTCTTCGTTATGCCACTTGTTGGATTCTGATAGGTCAAAATTCAAATATGAAATTTGAATAGAAATGGTTATTCTGTGGTGAACGGATACGTATATCGGTAGTTGTAAGTAGGATAGTAAATGATCGTTGAATCAGATTCGAAGAATGTACAGTGTAACTTATTAATGTGAATTCTAAATATTCCTCGGGTACTACCCACCCGTTAAAATATTTTCATCATTAACAGTTTGTACAAAAGAATTTTTAATTACAATCTTTATGAAAATATACTTGAATATATATTTTCATCGGATGTAATCATGGATTTAATGAGTCAAGAAGATATTATACTCATTTGATTTATCATTAATACTAGATTACATAATCTCTAAAACTTTAGAAATTACATAATCACCATGTCGAACGAGGAAAAATGAGGTAGAATGATACGTAAAGCGAAGATAGTCAATGTAGATCGATGTGTAGAACGAAGTTCATACTCGAAGTACAGATGGTGATATTGAGGCGTGTAATGTTGATATTCGAGGTACAGATTGTGATGTTGAGAGTGACGGCGCGGTTATGGTTTAGGGATGATAAGGGTACTGTCGACGTCGATGATGGTGGTACTGATTATGCTGCTGGTGCTGCTGCTGGTGTTCGTAACCTTCGCACCAGGTTCTCCAAAGTCGTCACACGAGCGTGTAGTTCATTAACTTCTTCCAGTACTGGTTAAAGCGAGTGAATGATTAAGATTCGAATATAGAATAATATATAACCGTGACGGGATTCTCGGAAGGAGAGGAGAGAAAATGGTTTTCCCTAAACAGGTTCGCCGATAAGCACTTCAGGTTGAAAAGGGCAATTTGGTGGATGGAAGAGATCTTCGACGTGAAATGATTTTTGGATGTCGGATGATATTCTAGCTATTTAGAATATCTACATATATATTACTAAAGATTTTGTAGACTACAGAAGAATTTGCGGCATATATCAGGCAAATCTACAGATACGCCAAGATAGAAATTATCAGATACGCTAAGATATGAATTTCGTCTATACACTATCGATGCACTAAATGCAGTAAGACGTGTCTAGACTTATGAATGATAAGCAGACATCTTCCTAAGGATGATAAGCAGATGATTTCCGACTAGAAATGATAAGCAAAACTTTTGACAGGCAGACACAGTCAAAGTCCAGACTCACTAATGTATCCTAACAACTACCAGTTAGACACACTAATGCAAGGCCTGGTTCACTAAGACCAACGCTCTGATACCAACTGAAAGGATCCGAAACTAATCATCCGGACGATGTCCATATTGATTACAAACGAATTACAACAGTTGATAACATCGCGAGGTACTTGACCTCTATATGATACATTTTACAAACGTTGCATTTATTCTTAAAAGGCAATCTATCTTTACATCAAACATTAATAAACTCATCTAACATTTCTCGATATCCGAATGACTTATTCTGTCATTTACTTAATAAATGTCTTTAATGATCTTCAATGACTCGAATGCAACGTTCTTGTATCATGGCTTAAATGGTCCCAACTAGTATCCTTAATATGAGCTAATGCACAGCGGAAGTCTTAATTCATACCTGAGAATAACATGCTTTAAAACGTCAACATAAAGTTGGTGAGATATATAGGTTTGATGCTAGCAGCGATATAATAACCATGGACCACAAGATTTCATATATAAACATTTTCATAAAAATTATTCTAAGTGGTTGAGCACTTGGTAACCATACTTAACAATTAATCACGTCGCATATTCCCTTTAATATGAAATCTTACTACACTGTACCAAGTGTAGTCACGAAACGAAGTACTGTGCAACCGTTGAATACTGGTCGTCCAGTCCGGTTGGGGTTGTCAGGCCCGATAGATCTATCAACAGGATTCGCGTTTACAATACCGCTGTAAATAATAGTTACCAAGCTACAGGGAAGTATGCCAGTGGTACAACTCAACGTAGAATATATTTTTGATCACTTGTGTCCATAACGTAAATCATTTATAAAAACAGCGCATGTATTCTCATCCCAAAAATATTTAAAGTTCAAAAAGGGACTATATACTCACCTAATGTATTTTGTAGCAAAAATACATATAACACCGTTGAACACTTATAAGGTTAGCCTTCAATTCACGAACCTAATTAATTATATATTTATATATCGATTAATATTTATCTAACAATTAACGTCAATATATAGTGTACCACAATCCTAGTGCTCGAGTCTAATATGTAAAAGTTAATAAAAGTTTATTTGACTCAAAACGACTTCCAAAAACGTTTACAAAATTATAGTCATTCACATATATATAAATTTTATAGTTTTAGATATTTTTATAAAATTTATGATTTTACAATTTATTTAACAAATAAAGCATATATGTATATTTATATATATACCAAATATTAGAAATGATATTTTTAATAAATATATTATTATTTTTATAAAAATATGTTAAAATAGTAAAATGATGGTTTATAATAATAATAGTATTTTTTTTTTCAAAATAATTCTTTTATTCAAACAATAATTTTAATGTTATTAATGATAACCGAAAATAATAAATTGATGGTTTTATTAATTATAATGTTCAAAATAATAATTTAATAGTTTTTGACAAAAATATCATTTATCTTTAAATAATCATAATAATAATAATGACAATAACAATATTAATAATTTCAAGAATAATAATTTTACAGTTATTGATAAAAATATTAATTATTAATAATATCAAAAATCATAATAATTTTAATGATAGTAATTATTTTAACGACGACGTAAAGAAATAAAAATATTCATTTTTAGTAATTTGTACAAAAGTTCAATTGGCTATAACTTCAAATCCGTCCGTCGAATCCATTTGACATATAAATGAAAAGTTTATAGTTTTTCGCCACCTTTCCAAAAACATATATATCATATACCTTATTTCAACCGCAAGAGTAACTAATTCAGATTCTATCCTAAAAATATATTTTAACAAAAATAGATATAAAAATATACACGATCCTAATTTCTCGAGCACTAGTCAGGGACACACTAAAAGTAAATAAAAGTTAAGTTTAGAGTGCTCACGTATCAATATTGAGATTCAATATTGCAGGATATTATTTAGACGCAACGGAGATGACAAACACTAGTTTGTCTCATAAGCAAAACTCCCGATCCATACCCATAACTTTCATAGATTTGACCCATAATCTCCTTAATCTTATCCCACTTATGAAACCAGTTTTGGTACATTTGGGCAGAACCCCGTCATAGAAATTTAGATATTTTTGGCACTAATGTCACTCCTAATCCTAAGATTAATATTAATCTTGATCTTACCCTTATTAGTAATACTACTATTAGTAGTATTCATAAGTTTAATTGATTAATAATAATAATTAAATGATGTTAAATATACGGAGTACTTGTAATCTGAATAAAGAGGAAGAGGATTGTGGTTTGTGTGTACGTGTGTGATTATTTGATAAATGAAAATATAAATCACAAAACTGATCGAATATTTAAAGGAAAATTGCGGGTCCCTCTTCTCCGCGAGTCGCGGGGATGTTGTGGGCTTTTTGCCGCGAGTCGCGTCCCCAGCTTTGACAGCTGTACTCCATAAAAATGCCTTGCCGACAGATTTTAAATATATATATATATATATTTATTTATTTAATTTAAATAATTAATTAAATATTATATTATATTTACGTTAATGATAAAAATATAATTTTTAAAAAAATTACTTTTACGTTGTTACCTGACAAAAGTCTCGAGTCCGGTTTTCCAAATAAAGTTTCGTGTGCCGAGGAAATTAACATTTTACGTTTCGTGACTCGTACCTTTATCAAAATAATGGGTTTTAATTTATGAAAACAATCCCACTAAAAATGTAACTTAATCTTTTAAATATTGTGGTCATTTACTCATATAAATCAAAGTTTAATTATTTGTCAAAATATATTTTTAAATTGAAAACGTTTAATATCGTTTTGTAAAATACATATATATATATTTAATGGACACGTTTTATTAAATATTTGTTTTTATAAAAATTACGGACCGTTACATTTATCGTTTAACCAAAAGGTTTCAAGAAAAATTACGACTTTTAGAATAACGTTAAAACCTTTATTTTATTAAAACGACTCATTAATATTTTGACAAAGATAGATTCAGATATTTGTAAAATCTTATTGTCTTTTACTATCACCGTTAAATATAATATTCTTATATCGAAACCTATAATATCTAATACTTTGTTATCGTTAACTATAAATAAATATATAACACATAAACACATAAACGTTCATGAATCGTCAGGCTTGGTCAAAAGGATAACTAATCATCCAGATATAGATTTGAGGCTTTCTAGACTCAACATTAGGGTTTTTGCTTATCGTGTCGGAAACATATAGAGGTTAGGGTTTAGATTTGGTTGGAAATTTCCGGGTCGTTACAACGATACATATAAAGTTCATCGGGGTTAGAATTAGATTTCTCTACTTTTATGCCCTTTCCCTTATTATTTTCTTTTGCCTTTTTAAATTCAGTTGGGGTAATTTCTATAACATCATCGGAATTCTCGTCGGAATCCGATTCATCGGAGAATTGGTAATCCTCCCAATATTTTGCTTCCTTGGCGGAAACACCATTGACCATAATTAACCTTGGTCGGTTGGTTGAGGATTTTCTTTTACTTAACCGTTTTATTATTTCCCCCACCGGTTCCGATTCTTCTTCCGGTTCCGATTCTTCTTCCGGTTCCGATTCTTCTTCCGGTTCCGACTCTTCTTCCGGTTCCTCTTCGGGAACTTGTGAATCAGTCCATGAATCATTTCAATTTACATTTGACTCTTCATTATTATTAGGTGAGTCAATGGGACTTGTTCTAGAGGTAGACATCTATCACATAATATCAAACGCGTTAAGAGATTAATATATGACATAATATTAACATGTTAAAAATATATAGTTTCCAACAAAATTTGTTAAGCAATCATTTTTAAAGAAAACACGGTCGAAGTCCAGACTCACTAATGCATCCTAACAAACTCGATAAGACACACTAATGCAAATTTCTGGTTCTCTAAGACCAATGCTCGGATACCAACTGAAATGTCCCGTTCTTATTGATTAAAAACGTTCCATATTAATTGATTTCGTGGCGAGGTTTTGACCTCTATATGAGACGTTTTTCAAAGACTGCATTCATTTTAAAACAAACCATAACCTTTATTTCATAAATAAAGGTTTAAAAAGCTTTACGTAGATTATCAAATAATGATAATCTAAAATATCTTGTTTACACACGACCATTACATAATGGTTTACAATACAAATATGTTACATCGAAATCAGTTTCTTGAATGCAGTTTTTACACAATATCATACAAACATGGACTCCAAATCTTGTCCTTATTTTAGTATGCAACAGCGGAAGCTCTTAGTATTCACCTGAGAATAAACATGCTTAAAACGTCAACAAAAATGTTGGTGAGTTATAGGTTTAACCTATATATATCAAATCATAATAATAGACCACAAGATTTCATATTTCAATACACATCCCATACATAGAGATAAAAATCATTCATATGGTGAACACCTGGTAACCGACATTAACAAGATGCATATATAAGAATATCCCCATCATTCCGGGACACCCTTCGGATATGATATAAATTTCGAAGTACTAAAGCATCCGGTACTTTGTATGGGGTTTGTTAGGCCCAATAGATCTATCTTTAGGATTCGCGTCAATTAGGGTGTCTGTTCCCTAATTCTTAGATTACCAGACTTAATAAAAAGGGGCATATTCGATTTCGATAATTCAACCATAGAATGTAGTTTCACGTACTTGTGTCTATTTTGTAAATCATTTATAAAACCTGCATGTATTCTCATCCCAAAAATATTAGATTTTAAAAGTGGGACTATAACTCACTTTCACAGATTTTTTACTTCGTCGGGAAGTAAGACTTGGCCACTGGTTGATTCACGAACCTATAACAATATATACATATATATCAAAGTATGTTCAAAATATATTTACAATACTTTTAATACATTTTGATGTTTTAAGTTTATTAAGTCAGCTGTCCTCGTTAGTAACCTACAACTAGTTGTCCACAGTTATATGTACAAAAATAAATCGATAAATATTATCTTGAATCAATCCACGACCCAGTGTATACGTATCTTAGTATTGATCACAACTCAAACTATATATATTTTGGAATCAACCTCAACCCTGTATAGCTAACTCCAACATTCACATATAGAGTGTCTATGGTTGTTCTGAAATATATATAGATGTGTCGACATGATAGGTCGAAACATTGTATACGTGTCTATGGTATCTCAAGATTACATAATATACAATACAAGTTGATTAAGTTATGGTTGGAATAGATTTGTTACCAATTTTCACGTAGCTAAAATGAGAAAAATTATCCAATCTTGTTTTACCCATAACTTTTTCATTTTAAATCCGTTTTGAGTGAATCAAATTGCTATGGTTTCATATTGGACTATATTTTATGAATCTAAACAAAAAAAGTATAGGTTTATAGTCAGAAAAATAAGTTAAAAGTCGTTTTTGTAAAGGTAGTCATTTCAGTCGAAAGAACGACGTCTAGATGACCATTTTAGAAAACATACTTCCACTTTGAGTTTAACCATAATTTTTGGATATAGTTTCATGTTCATAATAAAAATCATTTTCCCAGAATAACAACTTTTAAATCAAAGGTTATCATAGTTTTTAATTAACTAACCCAAAACAGCTCGCGGTGTTACTACGACGGCGTAAATCCGGTTTTACGGTGTTTTTTGTGTTTCCAGGTATTAAATCATTAAGTTAGCATATCATATAGATATAGAACATGTGTTTAGTTGATTTTAAAAGTTAAGTTAGAAGGATTAACTTTCATTTGCGAACAAGTTTAGAATTAACTAAACTATGTTCTAGTGATTACAAGTTTAAACCTTCGAATAAGATAGCTTTATATGTATGAATCGAATGATGTTATGAACATCATTACTACCTTAATTTCCTTCGATAAACCTACTGGAAAATAGAAAAATGGATCTAGCTTCAACGGATCCTTGGATGGCTCGAAGTTCTTGAAGCAGAATCATGACACGAAAACAAGTTCAAGTAAGATCATCACTTGAAATAAGATTGTAATAGTTATAGAAATTGAACCAAAGTTTGAATATGATTATTACCTTGTATATTAGAATGATAACCTACTGTAAGAAACAAAGATTTCTTGAGGTTGGATGATCACCTTACAAGATTGGAAGTGAGCTAGCAAACTTGAAAGTATTCTTGATTTTATGTAACTAGAACTTGTAGAATTTATGAAGAACACTTAGAACTTGAAGATAGAACTTGAGAGAGATCAATTAGATGAAGAAAATTGAAGAATGAAAGTGTTTGTAGGTGTTTTTGGTCGTTAGTGTTTGGATTAGATATAAAGGATATGTAATTTTGTTTTCATGTAAATAAGTCATGAATGATTACTCATATTTTTGTAATTTTATGAGATATTTCATGCTAGTTGCCAAATGATGGTTCCCACATGTGTTAGGTGACTCACATGGGCTGCTAAAAGCTGATCATTGGAGTGTATATACCAATAGTACATACATCTAAAAGCTGTGTATTGTACGAGTACGAATACGGGTGCATACGAGTAGAATTGTTGATGAAACTGAACGAGGATGTAATTGTAAGCATTTTTATTAAGTAGAAGTATTTTGATAAGTGTATTGAAGTCTTTAAAAAGTGTATGAATACATATTAAAACACTACATGTATATACATTTTAACTGAGTCGTTAAGTCATCGTTAGTCGTTACATGTAAATGTTGTTTTGAAACCTTTAGGTTAACGATCTTGTTGAATGTTGTTAACCCATTGTTTATTATAACAAATGAGATGTTAAATTGTTATATTATCATGATATTATGATATATAATATATCTTAGTATGATATATATACAGTTAAATGTCGTTACAACGATAATCGTTACATATATGTCTCGTTTCGAAATCATTAAGTTAGTAGTCTTATTTTTACATATGTATTTCATTGTTAATACACTTAATAATATATTTACTTATCATTTAACATAATTAACCAAGTGTATCAATATCTTAATATGATTCATATATACCTAGTAAGACGTTGTTATAACGATAATCGTTATATATATCGTTTTCGAGTTTCTTAAATTAATAGTCTCATTTTTATGTATATAACTCATTGTTAAAATACCTAATGAGATACATACTTATAATAAAATCATGTTAACTATATATATAACCATATATATGTCATCGTATAGTTTTTACAAGTTTTAACGTTCGTGAATCACCGGTCAACTTGGGTGGTCAATTGTCTATATGAAACCTATTTCAATTAATCAAGTCTTAACAAGTTTGATTTCTTAACATGTTGGAAACATTTAATCATGTAAATATCAATCTCAATTAATATATATAAACATGGAAAAGTTCGGGTCACTACAGTATGTGCAACGCCAATGAAGACTAAATCCGAATATGCAAGATGTTGTTAAGAAAGAAATTATTAAACTGCTAGATGCAGGTTTAATTTATCTAATTTCTGATAGTCTATGGGTAAGCCCAGTTCAATGCGTGCCTAAGAAGGGTGGCATGACTGTCATTACAAATGAGAAAAATGAGCTTATTCCTACTAGGACTGTAACAGGATGGCGTGTGTGTATTGATTATAGAAAATTAAATGACGCCACCAGAAAAGATCACTTTCCCTTACCTTTCATTGATCAAATGTTGGAAAGATTAGCTGGAAATAGTTACTATTGTTTTCTTGATAGTTTTTCCGGATATTTTCAAATTCCAATAGCACCCGAAGATCAAGAGAAAACCACGTTCACGTGCCCTTATGGTACTTTTGCTTACAAACGCATGCCATTTGGACTTTGCAACGCCCCTGCAACCTTTCAAAGGTGCATGATGGCGATTTTTCACGACATGATAGAAGAATGCATGGAAGTTTTCATGGATGACTTTTTAGTCTTCGGTGATACATTTGAATCATGTCTAGTTAATCTTGAACGAATGCTTATTAGATGTGAACAATCAAATCTAGTTCTTAATTGGGAGAAATGCCATTTCATGGTTAAAGAAGGCATCGTTCTTGGACATAAAATTTCAAAAGAAGGAATTGAAGTGGATAGAGCTAAAGTAGATGTAATTGCTAAACTTCCACATCCCTCCAATGTTAGAGGAGTTAGGAGTTTTCTAGGGCATGCCGGTTTTTATCGACGTTTTATAAAAGATTTTTCTAAAATTGCCATTCCTATGAATAAACTCCTAGAAAAGGATGGTCCATTCATCTTTTCAGATGAATGCATCAAATCTTTTAATATTCTTAAAGAAAAACTCACTAATGCGCCAATCATGATAACTCCAAATTGGAATTTACCGTTTGAACTTATGTGCGATGCAAGTGATTTTGCAATGGGAGCCGTTTTAGGACAAAGGATTGAAAAACGATTTCAACCTATATATTATGCTAGTAAGACGTTACAAGGAGCACAAACGAATTACACAACTACTGAAAAAGAACTCCTTGATATTGTCTTTGCTTTTGACAAATTTCGTTCATATCTCGTTCTAGCTAAAACGGTGGTCTATACCGACCATTCTGCTCTTAGATACCTATTTTCGAAACAAGATGCCAAACCAAGATTAATCCGTTGGATCTTACTCTTACAAGAGTTCGATATTGAAATCCGAGATAAAAGAGGAGCAGAAAATCTCGCAGCCGATCATCTTTCTCGTCTTGAAAATCCTGAATTAGAAGTTCTAAAAGAATCGGCCATACAAGACAACTTTCCTGATGAATATCTATTGAAGATAGATCATAATGAAATTCCATGGTTTGCAGACTATGCAAACTACTTAGTATGTGGATTCCTTGAAAAAGGATTATCGTACCAAAAACGAAAGAAATTCTTTAGCGATATAAAACCCTATTTCTGGGAAGATCCACATTTGTTTAAAAGTTGTCCCGATGGAATAATACGCCGATGTGTATTCGGAGATGAAGCTAGTAAAATTTTAAACCATTGTCACACAGGACCAACAAGAGGGCATTATGGGCCTCAACTCACAGCAAGAAAAGTTTATGATGCTGGATTCTATTGGCCTACAATTTACAAAGACGCACACCTTCTTTGCAAATCCTGTGATGTATGTCAAAGGACCGGAAAAATAAGTCAACGTGATGAAATGCCACAAAATGTCATTCAAGTATGTGAAGTATTTGACATTTGAGGTATTGACTTTATGGGTCCATTTACAAAATCTCATAATAATCTCTACATTCTCGTAGCCATTGATTATGTATCTAAATGGGCGGAAGCACAAGCTCTCCCAACTAACGATGCACGAGTTGTAATCAACTTTTTAAAACGTCTTTTTGCAAGGTTTGGAACACCGAAAGCTTTAATAAGTGATCGGGGAACTCATTTTTGTAATAATCAACTTGAGAAAGTTCTTAAAAGATATGGAGTAACTCATAAAATCTCCACTGCATATCATCCACAAACAAGTGGACAAGTTGAAAATACTAACCGAGCTTTAAAACGTATTCTAGAGAAAACCGTAGGATCAAATCCGAAGGAATGGTCCATTAAATTGGAGGATGCACTCTGGGCTTTTAGAACAGCCTACAAAACTCTAATTAGAACCACACCTTTTAAACTCGTTTACGAAAAAGCATGTCACCTTCCAGTAGAAATTGAACACAAAGCATTTTGGGCTTTGAAGACATGTAATCTTGATTTACATGAAGCTAGACGTCTACGGTTAAGTCAACTAAACGAATTAGAAGAATTAAGACAAGAAGCATACGAAAATTCGTTAATCTATAAGGAAAGAACGAAGAAATGGCATGATAAAAGAATCAGAAGTTCAAAAGAATTTAAAAAAGAAGACAGAGTTCTTCTTTTCAATTCACGATTCAAGCTATTTCTTGGAAAATTGAAATCAAGATGGTCTGGACCATTCATAGTCAAAAGAGTTTTCCCATACGGAACGATAGAATTAATAAATTCAAATGGGATTGAATTTAAAGTTAATGGTCACAGAGTTAAACACTACATAGATAGTCCGATGGAAGTCGACAACGAAGTTAATCACAATTTCGATACCACAGCTAACTAAGTGTGGGGAGAATCAAGTCTTTAAAGGATAATATGTATTTCTGTTAGAGTTAGATTTTCTGTTTTCGTGTAGTTCTATAAAATGGAACCCGAATGGTCTTTCCCTAGCAGACCCTAAAGAACTAGTCTTCTCCCCCCATTCTGAATTTTTATTTTTTTTAGGTTTTACGAAATGAAGACTTCCTGTGAACTAAACCATGGTCTTATGCTACACGCTTTGATCACTAAACGTAATAATGACACACTTCCGAGTGAACTGGTATCAGTAATCAGAGAAAAATTGGACGGAGTAAGAAAAGAATCCAGATGCGAAGATAATAAGTTACAATTTGGTAAAGAAAAATCAAAATCCGCAGCGAAAAGAAGAGCACGACACCTTGAAAAATGTCACAAATGCGGAAAATGGTCACACGAAGGTAAATGTTCAAATAATCAAACCTATTCAAACACCGAATTTGTTACTTTATGCAGAAATGGACCGTTCATATGTTTAGAAGAAAAAATATTAAATGCTCGAGGTTACGCCTATGTAGCCATGGAAAATCAATTAGTCCGACTATCTTATGAGTGGGCTAGAGCATATCACTAAGAAATCTACCTCACAGGTAAGTCTGTACAGTTTTTATTTTTATTTTTATTTTTAACCTTTTGATAATAAACGCTAATTTGTTCGCTATAAAGTATTAAATTGGTATTCGATTAAATTAGATCTTGCGACCGAAATTATTGATATCATACAAAAATTTATTACATCACTGCGAAATTTAATGTTTATTCTTAAGGTATAAATATCTTTAATCAATCAACCCAAAATATTTCAAAAATTCGTCATGAGTTAAATTAGGTTATGGAACCGAAATTACTTTACCGAAAAAAGGGGCGTATATTTTTGATAATATTTGATTGATTAAAGCGGGATAAAAGCCAAAAAGATTTTTAATTTTATTTTTACCATGTTTTTAAAATTAATATATAAATCTTAATTTAATATTGTAAACTTATTTAAAATTGTAAATATTTAAAAAATTAATATAAGTTTGTATGTATAAAACAAAAATATAATTTAAGTTTGGTGTGAATTTTTAAAATATGAATTTTTAATTTTATGCATTTTAAATTTAAGTTTGGTGTGAATTTAAAAAACAAAAATTTAATTTATTTTGCTAAGTTAAAAATATGATTTTTAAAAATTCGTCGTAAGTTGAAGACTAGGTCGTTGAACCGAAATTGCTTTACCCGAGGGAGGGACGAGAATTTTTATTATCATTATTTTTAATCTTATTGACTTAAAGTATGCCAAAAAAAAATTAAAAAAACCCAAAAATCTTTACTTTTAAAACCGCGCTTTAAATTGACAAATTTTAAAATTTTGTCGAGGGACGGACTAGGACATCGTTCCGAAACGACCTCGTCCTAAATAACAAGGGAAACAAAATTTTAAAATTAATTTATTAATATTGTTTTTATAAGTTAAGATTTTTATTAAAAAAAAAAAAATGCAAACCCGCGACTCGCGGAGTTTGTAATAGGTAAATACCGCGACTCGCGGAGCATCAAAATTCCAGAAAAAAAAAATAAACTGATCGAACAGATCAGTATCCACACCCACAACCCAAAATACTGCGAAAATAAACCCAAAAACACACACAAATCCGAATTTTTTTCACCATTTTTCATCAAATCTTTCACAAAATCATGTTGAGAAGGATGCTATCAAGGAATTACTCAAGGAAAACGGTAATTTCTTCATCAAAACACCCATTTAATCCGAAAATTAGTGTTCTTGAATAAATTTATACCCAATTCGATTTTGATGCTTTTTAGTGTAATTATGCTTAAATTGCTTATATATTATGCTTGTATAACCTAGATTGATGCTATTTAACATGATTAGAAGCCTTAAACTTCAAATTTTGAGTAATCTAGGGTTTGTGTTCTTGAGCAATTTGGGGCTTTTTGATATAGACAGGTTATGGCCGATTTTTGTCATGAATTATTGCTAAATTAAGTAGTGTAACATGTTTAGGTAGTTAAATGATCCAAACTTTGAGCCTAAACATGATTTTTGAGAATTAAAGTAGACTTTTTCAAGTCTAAAATTCATGAACTTGATTTTTGAGATATAATTGCCATTTGAAACTTGTTTAATTGCTAATAATGATTATTTTGACATGTTATTTGAGTTGAATGCTTATGAACTTGGCGAACATTTTCGTATATGCTTATTTGTATATATAAGCATAAGTTTGATATAAATTGAACATGTCATTATTTTGATTGATGATTTTGCTAACACTAATGCATATTTGGATGCACAAAAATTGTGTTTGATGTGTTTTGCAGACTGAAAGGGGTGAATCTTCATCCCAAGCTCGCATTGCTCCTCTGGAGAATGCGGAACAACAGGATGTTGATAACTATTACAAACAAGATATACCTCATCCAGTTATGACATTTTCAGATATGCACGTAGAAGATTTGCACCCGAACTTGAGATTAGACAGACGTTGGATAGATTATCCAAAATACCAAAGGGGCTTGCACACTCTTCATTCTAAAGCTGTTGAAGTACCTAGGGTAATAGAATGGGAATCGTTAGAAGCCGTAGGATTGGGCGAACGGATTAGAGAATTACTTACACAGAGGTATGGTAATTCTACTTTTAATGATTGTGTACGATTATTCAACATGCGTAGACCTGTATATAAAGTATGGTGTGAAGAATTATTGTGTAGTATAGAAATAACTGATCGGGTAGCTACTTTAACCGATCGAACTTTTATCAGATTTTTGTTAGGAGGTTCGATGCGCCACATGTCTCTACTAGACATGGCTCATGAAATGTCCCGTTCTTATTGATTAAAAACGTTCCATATTAATTGATTTCGTTGCGAGGTTTTGACCTCTATATGAGACGTTTTTCAAAGACTGCATTCATTTTTAAAACAAACCATAACCTTTATTTCATAAATAAAGGTTTAAAAAGCTTTACGTAGATTATCAAATAATGATAATCTAAAATATCCTGTTTGCACACGACCATTACATAATGGTTTACAATACAAATATGTTACATCGAAATCAGTTTCTTGAATGCAGTTTTTACACAATATCATACAAACATGGACTCCAAATCTTGTCCTTATTTTAGTATGCAACAGCGGAAGCTCTTAATATTCACCTGAGAATAAACATGCTTTAAACGTCAACAAAAATGTTGGTGAGTTATAGGTTTAACCTATATATATCAAATCGTAACAATAGACCACAAGATTTCATATTTCAATACACATCCCATACATAGAGATAAAAATCATTCATATGGTGAACACCTGGTAACCGACATTAACAAGATGCATATATAAGAATATCCCCATCATTCCGGGACACCCTTCGGATATGATATAAATTTCGAAGTACTAAAGCATCCGGTACTTTGGATGGGGTTTGTTAGGCCCAATAGATCTATCTTTAGGATTCGCGTCAATTAGGGTGTCTGTTCCCTAATTCTTAGATTACAAGACTTAATAAAAAGGGGCATATTCGATTTCGATAATTCAACCATAGAATGTAGTTTCACGTACTTGTGTCTATTTTGTAAATCATTTATAAAACCTGCATGTATTCTCATCCCAAAAATATTAGATTTTAAAAGTGGGACTATAACTCACTTTCACAGATTTTTACTTCGTCGGGAAGTAAGACTTGGCCACTGGTTGATTCACGAACCTATAACAATATATACATATATATCAAAGTATGTTCAAAATATATTTACAACACTTTTAATATATTTTGATGTTTTAAGTTTATTAAGTCAGCTGTCCTCGTTAGTAACCTACAACTAGTTGTCCACAGTTAGATGTACAGAAATAAATCGATAAATATTATCTTGAATCAATCCACGACCCAGTGTATACGTATCTCAGTATTGATCACAACTCAAACTATATATATTTTGGAATCAACCTCAACCCTGTATAGCTAACTCCAACATTCACATATAGAGTGTCTATGGTTGTTCCGAAATATATATAGATGTGTCGACATGATAGGTCGAAACATTGTATACGTGTCTATGGTATCTCAAGATTACATAATATACAATACAAGTTGATTAAGTTATGGTTGGAATAGATTTGTTACCAATTTTCACGTAGCTAAAATGAGAAAAATTATCCAATCTTGTTTTACCCATAACTTCTTCATTTTAAATCCGTTTTGAGTGAATCAAATTGCTATGGTTTCATATTGAACTCTATTTTATGAATCTAAACAGAAAAGTATAGGTTTATAGTCGGAAAAATAAGTTACAAGTCGTTTTTGTAAAGGTAGTCATTTCAGTAGAAAGAACGACGTCTAGATGACCATTTTAGAAAACATACTTCCACTTTGAGTTTAATCATAATTTTTGGATATAGTTTCATGTTCATAATAAAAATCATTTTCTCAGAATAACAACGTTAAAATCAAAGTTTATCATAGTTTTTAATTAACTAACCCAAAACAGCCCGCGGTGTTACTACGACGGCGTAAATCCGGTTTTACGGTGTTTTTCGTGTTTCCAGGTTTTAAATCATTAAGTTCGCATATCATATAGATATAGAACATGTGTTTAGTTGATTTTAAAAGTCAAGTTAGAAGGATTAACTTTTGTTTGCGAACAAGTTTAGAATTAACTAAACTATGTTCTAGTGATTACAAGTTTAAACCTTCGAATAAGATAGCTTTATATGTATGAATCTAATGATGTTATGAACATCATTACTACCTTAAGTTCCTTGGATAAACCTACTGGAAAAGAGAAAAATGGATCTAGCTTCAATGGATCCTTGGATGGCTCGAAGTTCTTGAAGCAGAATCATGACACGAAAACAAGTTCAAGTAAGATCATCACTTGAAATAAGATTGTTATAGTTATAGAAATTGAACCAAAGTTTGAATATGATTATTACCTTGTATTAGAATGATAACCTACTGTAAGAAACAAAGATTTCTTGAGGTTGGATGATCACCTTACAAGATTGGAAGTGAGCTAGCAAACTTGAAAGTATTCTTGATTTTATGAAACTAGAACTTTTGGAATTTATGAAGAACACTTAGAACTTGAAGATAGAACTTGAGAGAGATCAATTAGATGAATAAAATTGAAGAATGAAAGTGTTTGTAGGTGTTTTTGGTCGTTGGTGTATGGATTAGATATAAAGGATATGTAATTTTGTTTTCATGTAAATAAGTCATGAATGATTACTCATATTTTTGTAATTTTATGAGATATTTCATGCTAGTTGCCAAATGATGGTTCCCACATGTGTTAGGTGACTCACATGGGCTGCTAAGAGCTGATCATTGGAGTGTATATACCAATAGTACATACATCTAAAAGCTGTGTATTGTACGAGTACGAATACGGGTGCATACGAGTAGAATTGTTGATGAAACTGAACGAGGATGTAATTGTAAGCATTTTTGTTAAGTAGAAGTATTTTGATAAGTGTATTGAAGTCTTTCAAAAGTGTATAAATACATATTAAAACACTACATGTATATACATTTTAACTGAGTCGTTAAGTCATGAGTCGTTACATGTAAGTGTTGTTTTGAAACCTTTAGGTTAACGATCTTGTTAAATGTTGTTAACCCAATGTTTATAATATCAAATGAGATTTTAAATTATTATATTATCATGATATTATCATGTATGAATATCTCTTAATATGATATATATACATTAAATGTCTTTACAACGATAATCGTTACATATATGTCTCGTTTAAAAATCATTAAGTTAGTAGTCTTGTTTTTACATATGTAGTTCATTGTTAATATACTTAATGATATGTTTACTTATCATAGTATCATGTTAACTATATATATATCCATATATATGTCATCATATAGTTTTTACAAGTTTTAACGTTCGTGAATCACCGGTCAACTTGGGTGGTCAATTGTCTATATGAAACATATTTCAATTAATCAAGTCTTAACAAGTTTGATTGCTTAACATGTTGGAAATATTTAATCATGTAAATATCAATCTCAATTAATATATATAAACATGGAAAAGTTCGGGTCACTACAGTACCTACCCGTTAAATAAATTTCGTCCCGAAATTTTAAGCTGTTGAAGGTGTTGACGAATCTTCTGGAAATAGATGCGGGTATTTCTTCTTCATCTGATCTTCACGCTCCCAGGTGAACTCGGGTCCTCTACGAGCATTCCATCGAACCTTAACAATTGGTATCTTGTTTTGCTTAAGTCTTTTAACCTCACGATCCATTATTTCGACGGGTTCTTCGATGAATTGAAGTTTTTCGTTGATTTGGATTTCATATAACGAAATAGTGAGATCTTCTTTAGCAAAACATTTCTTCAAATTCGAGACGTGGAAAGTGTTATGTACAGCCGCGAGTTGTTGAGGTAACTCAAGTCGGTAAGCTACTGGTCCGACACGATCAATAATCTTAAATGGTCCAATATACCTTGGATTTAATTTCCCTCGTTTACCAAATCGAACAACGCCTTTCCAAGGTGCAACTTTAAGCATGACCATCTCTCTAATTTCAAATTCTATATCTTTTCTTTTAATGTCAGCGTAGCTCTTTTGTCGACTTTGGGCGGTTTTCAACCGTTGTTGAATTTGGATGATCTTCTCGGTAGTTTCTTGTATAATCTCCGGACCCGTAATCTGTCTATCCCCCACTTCACTCCAACAAATCGGAGACCTGCACTTTCTACCATAAAGTGCTTCAAACGGCGCCATCTCAATGCTTGAATGGTAGCTGTTGTTGTAGGAAAATTCTGCTAACGGTAGATGTCGATCCCAACTGTTTCTGAAATCAATAACACATGCTCGTAGCATGTCTTCAAGCGTTTGTATCGTCCTTTCGCTCTGCCCATCAGTTTGTGGATGATAGGCAGTACTCATGTCTAGACGAGTTCCTAATGCTTGCTGTAATGTCTGCCAGAATCTTGAAATAAATCTGCCATCCCTATCAGAGATAATAGAGATTGGTATTCCATGTCTGGAGACGACTTCCTTCAAATACAGTCGTGCTAACTTCTCCATCTTGTCATCTTCTCTTATTGGTAGGAAGTGTGCGGATTTGGTGAGACGATCAACTATTACCCAAATAGTATCAAAACCACTTGCAGTCCTTGGCAATTTAGTGATGAAATCCATGGTAATGTTTTCCCATTTCCATTCCGGGATTTCGGGTTGTTGAAGTAGACCTGATGGTTTCTGATGCTCAGCTTTGACCTTAGAACACGTCAAACATCCTCCTACGTATTTAGCAACATCGGCTTTCATACCCGGCCACCAAAAATGTTTCTTGAGATCCTTGTACATCTTCCCCGTTCCAGGATGTATTGAGTATCTGGTTTTATGAGCTTCTCTAAGTACCATTTCTCTCATATCTCCAAATTTTGGTACCCAAATCCTTTCAGCCCTATACCGGGTTCCGTCTTCCCGAATATTAAGATGCTTCTCCGATCCTTTGGGTATTTCATCCTTTAAATTTCCCTCTTTTAAAACTCCTTGTTGCGCTTCCTTTATTTGAGTAGTAAGGTTATTATGAATCATTATATTCATAGATTTTACTCGAATGGGTTCTCTGTCCTTCCTGCTCAAGGCATCGGCTACCACATTTGCCTTCCCCGGGTGGTAACGAATCTCAAAGTCGTAATCATTCAACAATTCAATCCACCTACGCTGCCTCATATTCAGTTGTTTCTGATTAAATATGTGTTGAAGACTTTTGTGGTCAGTATATATAATACTTTTGACCCCATATAAGTAGTGCCTCCAAGTCTTTAATGCAAAAACAACCGCGCCTAATTCCAAATCATGCGTCGTATAATTTTGCTCGTGAATCTTCAATTGTCTAGATGCATAAGCAATCACTTTCGTTCGTTGCATTAATACACAACCGAGACCTTGCTTTGATGCGTCACAATAAATCACAAAATCATCATTCCCTTCAGGAAATGACAATATAGGTGTCGTAGTTAGCTTTTTCTTCAATAACTGAAACGCTTTCTCTTGTTCATCCTTCCATTCAAATTTCTTCCCTTTATGCGTTAATGCAGTCAAGGGTTTTGCTATTCTGGAAAAGTCTTGGATGAACCTTCTGTAGTAACCAGCTAGTCCTAAAAACTGGCGTATGTGTTTTGGAGTTTTCGGGGTTTCCCACTTTTCAACAGTTTCTATCTTTGCCGAATCCACCGTAATACCTTCTTTGTTCACTATGTGACCGAGGAATTGAACTTCTTCCAACCAAAATGCACACTTTGAAAACTTAGCGTATAATTCTTCCTTCCTCAATACTTCTAACACCTTTCTCAAATGTTCACAGTGTTCTTGGTCATTCTTTGAGTAAATAAGTATGTCATCAATGAAAACAATGACAAACTTGTCAAGGTATGGTCCACACACTCGGTTCATAAGGTCCATGAACACAGCTGGTGCATTAGTTAAACCAAACGGCATGACCATAAACTCGTAATGACCGTAACGTGTTCTGAAAGCAGTCTTTGGAATATCATCTTCTTTCACCCACATTTGATGATACCCGGAACGTAAGTCAATCTTTGAATAAACAGACGAGCCTTGTAGTTGATCAAATAAGTCATCGATTCTCGGTAGTGGGTAGGGTTCTTGATGGTAAGTTTGTTCAACTCTCGGTAGTCGATACACAACCTGAATGTACCATCTTTCTTCTTGACAAACAAAACAGGAGCTCCCCACGGTGATGTGCTTGGTCGAATGAAACCACGCTCTAAAAGTTCTTGTAATTGGCTTTGTAGTTCTTTCATCTCGCTGGGTGCGAGTCTGTAAGGAGCACGAGCTATTGGTGCAGCTCCTGGTACAAGATCTATTTGAAATTCAACGGATCGATGTGGGGGTAATCCCGGTAATTCTTTCGGAAATACATCAGGAAATTCTTTTGCGACGGGAACATCATTGATGCTCTTTTCTTCAGTTTGTACTTTCTCAACGTGTGCTAGAACAACATAGCAACCTTTTCTTATTAGTTTTTGTGCCTTCAAATTACTAATAAGATGTAGCTTCGTGTTGCCCTTTTCTCCGTACACCATTAAGGGTTTTCCTTTTTCTCGTATAATGCAAATTGCATTTTTGTAACAAACGATCTCCGCTTTCACTTCTTTCAACCAGTCCATACCGATTATCACATCAAAACTCCCTAACTCTACTGGTATCAAATCAATCTTAAATGTTTCGCTAACCAGTTTAATTTCTCGATTCCGACATATATTATCTGCTGAAATTAATTTACCATTTGCTAATTCGAGTAAAAATTTACTATCCAAAGGCGTCAATGGACAACTTAATTTAGCACAAAAATCTCTACTCATATAGCTTCTATCCGCACCCGAATCAAATAAAACGTAAGCAGATTTATTGTCAATAAGAAACGTACCCGTAACAAGCTCCGGGTCTTCCTGTGCCTCTGCCGCATTAATATTGAAAACTCTTCCGCGGCCTTGTCCATTCGTGTTCTCCTGGTTCGGGCAATTTCTAATAATGTGGCCCGGTTTTCCACATTTATAACAAACTACATTGGCATAACTTGCTCCGACACTACTTGCTCCGCCATTACTCGTTCCGACACCATTTGTTCCTTTCGTTCTATTAACCCCTGGTCCGTAGACCTCACACTTCGCCGCGCTATGACCATTTCTTTTACACTTGTTGCAAAATTTGGTGCAGAACCCCGAGTGATTCTTTTCACACCTTTGGCATAGCTGCTTCTGATTGTTGTTGTTGTTGCGGTTATTATTGTTGTTGGGATGATTGTTGTAGTTGCTGTTGTTGTTGTTGTTGTTGTTGTTGTTGGGCCGTTTGCTGTAGTTGCGATTGATGTTGCGATTGTTGGGATAATTGTTGCGATTATTGTTGTAATTGCTGTTGTTGTTGTATTGGTGATTCTTATCACCGTTTTCCTCCCACTTTCTTTTGACTTGCTTCACATTGGCCTCTTCAGCAGTCTGTTCTTTAATTCTTTCTTCAATTTGGTTCACGAGTTTGTGAGCCATTCTACATGCCTGTTGTATGGAGGCGGGCTCGTGTGAACTTATATCTTCTTGGATTCTTTCCGGTAATCCTTTCACAAACGCGTCGATCTTCTCTTCCTCATCTTCGAATGCTCCCGGACACAATAGGCACAATTCTGTGAATCATCTTTCGTACGTGGTAATATCAAATCCTTGGGTTCGTAACCCTCTAAGTTCTGTCTTGAGCTTATTGACCTCGGTTCTGGGACGGTACTTCTCGTTCATCAAGTGCTTGAATGCTGACCACGGTAGTGCGTACGCATCGTCTTGTCCCACTTGCTCCAGATAGGTATTCCACCATGTTAACGCAGAACCTGTGAAGGTATGCGTAGCGTACTTCACTTTGTCCTCTTCAGTACACTTACTTATGGCAAACACCGATTCAACCTTCTCGGTCCACCGTTTCAATCCGATCGGTCCTTCGGTTCCATCAAATTCCAAAGGTTTGCAGGCAGTGAATTCTTTGTAGGTGCATCCTACACGATTTCCTGTACTGCTAGATCCTAGGTTATTGTTGGTATGTAGCGCATCCTGTACTGCGGCTATGTTTGAAGCTAGAAAAGTACGGAATTCCTCTTCATTCATATTCACGGTGTGTCGAGTAGTCGGTGCCATTTCCTTCAAAATAGTTAAATGGAACAAGTTAATCATACAGAATATTAAGAGTAGTTAATAGTATTTCGTAGCATAATATGAACTCATTTATAAAAGCTTTTTCTTCATATTAGCGTTTTATAAGTTTAAATTCGGGTAGTACCTACCCGTTAAGTTCATACTTAGTAGCTAATATACAATTCAACTACTACAATTCTATATGAAAAACTGATTATAATAATATTTCGCGTTCAAACTTTTATACAATATTTTACAAACTTACAATACCGCTTATTTTACATAAAGCATGAAATATAGCACACAATAACTTTGATACAAGATAGTTGTGAAGATAATTCTAGCTAGTACACAAGTCGTTCAGCAAAGGCAATAAAGACACGTAATTCATACGTCCAGAAACAAGTCATGCATTCTGGTTTTACTAGGACTACTTCCCATCCTTGGTCTTGTGCAACATAACCGTTATGGCCGTTGATAAGACAGCGTGTTGTAACGTCGTCAAAGGGACGAGGGTTACGTAAAGTCCAACAGTCCCGTAATAATCTAAAAACCTCATTTCTTACCCCAATTACCGACTCCGTCACTTGTGGAAACGTTTTGTTTAATAGTTGTAGCCCGATGTTCTTGTTCTCACTTTGGTGAGAAGCGAACATTACTAATCCGTAAGCATAACATGCTTCTTTATGTTGCATGTTAGCCGCTTTTTCTAAATCACGAAGTCCAATATTCGGATATATTGAGTCAAAATAATTTCTTAACCCGTTGCGTAAAATAGCATTTGGGTTCCCTGCAATATATGCGTCAAACTAAACACATCGTAACTTATGGGTTTCCCAATGTGATATCCCCCATCTTTCAAACAAAAGTCTCTTATAAACCAAGACATTCTTGGAACGTTCTTCGAATGTCTTACAAACTGATCTCGCCTTAAATAGTTGTGCCGAGGAATTCTGGCCGACTCTAGACAAGATTTCATCAATCATGTCTCCGGGTAGGTCTCTTAAAATATTGGGTTGTCTATCCATTTTGTGTTTTTAAACTGTAAAATAGACAAGAGTTAGATTCATAAAAAAATACTTATTAATACAAGCAATTTTTACATATATCATAAAGCATACGAACACTATATTACATATATTACACCACACGAATACAACTATCTTATTCCGACTCGCTCGTTTCTTCTTCTTCGGTTTTGGTTCGTTTTGCCAAGTTTCTAGGGATATATGATGTTCCCCTAATACGAGCCTTCGTTGTCCACATTGGTTTAGAAAAACCTGGTGGTTTAGAGGTTCCCGGGTCATTGTTACAACTGAAGGACTTCGGGCGTTGACGATACATATAAAGTTCATCGGGGTTGGAATTAGATTTCTCTATTTTTATGCCCTTTCCCTTATTATTTTCTTTTGCCTTTTTAAATTCAGTTGGGGTAATTTCTATAACATCATCGGAATTCTCGTCGGAATCCGATTCATCGGAGAATTGGTAATCCTCCCAATATTTTGCTTCCTTGGCGGAAACACCATTGACCATAATTAACCTTGGTCGGTTGGTTGAGGATTTTCTTTTACTTAACCGTTTTATTATTTCCCCCACCGGTTCTATTTCTTCATCCGGTTCCGATTCTTCTTCCGGTTCCGATTCTTCTTCCGGTTCCGACTCTTCTTCCGGTTCCTCTTCGGGAACTTGTGAATCAGTCCACGAATCATTCCAATTTACATTTGACTCTTCATTATTATTAGGTGAGTCAATGGGACTTGTTCTAGAGGTAGACATCTATCACATAATATCAAACGCGTTAAGAGATTAATATATCACATAATATTCACATGTTAAAAATATATAGTTTCCAACAAAATTTGTTAAGCAATCATTTTTCAAGTAAACACGGTCGAAGTCCAGACTCACTAATGCATCCTAACAAACTCGATAAGACACACTAATGAAAAATTCTGGTTCTCTAAGACCAACGCTCGGATACCAACTGAAATGTCCCGTTCTTATTGATTAAAAACGTTCCATATTAATTGATTTCGTTGCGAGGTTTTGACCTCTATATGAGACGTTTTTCAAAGACTGCATTCATTTTTAAAACAAACCATAACCTTTATTTCATAAATAAAGGTTTAAAAAGCTTTACGTAGATTATCAAATAATGATAATCTAAAATATCCTGTTTACACACGACCATTACATAATGGTTTACAATACAAATATGTTACATCGAAATCAGTTTCTTGAATGCAGTTTTTACACAATATCATACAAACATGGACTCCAAATCTTGTCCTTATTTTAGTATGCAACAGCGGAAGCTCTTAATATTCACCTGAGAATAAACATGCTTTAAACGTCAACAAAAATGTTGGTGAGTTATAGGTTTAACCTATATATATCAAATCGTAACAATATACCACAAGATTTCATATTTCAATACACATCCCATACATAGAGATAAAAATCATTCATATGGTGAACACCTGGTAACCGACATTAAAAAGATGCATATATAAGAATATCCCCATCATTCCGGGACACCCTTCGGATATGATATAAATTTCGAAGTACTAAAGCATCCGGTACTTTGGATGGGGTTTGTTAGGCCCAATAGATCTATCTTTAGGATTCGCGTCAATTAGGGTGTCTGTTCCCTAATTCTTAGATTACCAGACTTAATAAAAAGGGGCATATTCGATTTCGATAATTCAACCATAGAATGTAGTTTCACGTACTTGTGTCTATTTTGTAAATCATTTATAAAACCTGCATGTATTCTCATCCCAAAAATATTAGATTTTAAAAGTGGGACTATAACTCACTTTCACAGATTTTTACTTCGTCGGGAAGTAAGACTTGGCCACTGGTTGATTCACGAACCTATAACAATATATACATATATATCAAAGTATGTTCAAAATATATTTACAACACTTTTAATATATTTTGATGTTTTAAGTTTATTAAGTCAGCTGTCCTCGTTAGTAACCTACAACTAGTTGTCCACAGTTAGATGTATAGAAATAAATCGATAAATATTATCTTGAATCAATCCACGACCCAGTGTATACGTATCTCAGTATTGATCACAACTCAAACTATATATATTTTGGAATCAACCTCAACCCTGTATAGCTAACTCCAACATTCACATATAGAGTGTCTATGGTTGTTCCGAAATATATATAGATGTGTCGACATGATAGGTCGAAACATTGTATACGTGTCTATGGTATCTCAAGATTACATAATATACAATACAAGTTGATTAAGTTATGGTTGGAATAGATTTGTTACCAATTTTCACGTAGCTAAAATGAGAAAAATTATCCAATCTTGTTTTACCCATAACTTCTTCATTTTAAATCCGTTTTGAGTGAATCAAATTGCTATGGTTTCATATTGAACTCTATTTTATGAATCTAAACAGAAAAGTATAGGTTTATAGTCGGAAAAATAAGTTACAAGTCGTTTTTGTAAAGGTAGTCATTTCAGTCGAAAGAACGACGTCTAGATGTCCATTTTAGAAAACATACTTCCACTTTGAGTTTAATCATAATTTTTGGATATAGTTTCATGTTCATAATAAAAATCATTTTCTCAGAATAACAACTTTAAAATCAAAGTTTATCATAGTTTTTAATTAACTAACCCAAAACAGCCCGCGGTGTTACTACGACGGCATAAATCCGGTTTTACGGTGTTTTTCGTGTTTCCAGGTTTTAAATCATTAAGTTCGCATATCATATAGATATAGAACATGTGTTTAGTTGATTTTAAAAGTCAAGTTAGAAGGATTAACTTTTGTTTGCGAACAAGTTTAGAATTAACTAAACTATGTTCTAGTGATTACAAGTTTAAACCTTCGAATAAGATAGCTTTATATGTATGAATCTAATGATGTTATGAACATCATTACTACCTTAAGTTCCTTGGATAAACCTACTGGAAAAGAGAAAAATGGATCTAGCTTCAATGGATCCTTGGATGGCTCGAAGTTCTTGAAGCAGAATCATGACACGAAAACAAGTTCAAGTAAGATCATCACTTGAAATAAGATTGTTATAGTTATAGAAATTGAACCAAAGTTTGAATATGATTATTACCTTGTATTAGAATGATAACCTACTGTAAGAAACAAAGATTTCTTGAGGTTGGATGATCACCTTACAAGATTGGAAGTGAGCTAGCAAACTTGAAAGTATTCTTGATTTTATGAAACTAGAACTTTTGGAATTTATGAAGAACACTTAGAACTTGAAGATAGAACTTGAGAGAGATCAATTAGATGAAGAAAATTGAAGAATGAAAGTGTTTGTAGGTGTTTTTGGTCGTTGGTGTATGGATTAGATATAAAGGATATGTAATTTTGTTTTCATGTAAATAAGTCATGAATGATTACTCATATTTTTGTAATTTTATGAGATATTTCATGCTAGTTGCCAAATGATGGTTCCCACATGTGTTAGGTGACTCACATGGGCTGCTAAGAGCTGATCATTGGAGTGTATATACCAATAGTACATACATCTAAAAGCTGTGTATTGTACAAGTACGAATACGGGTGCATACGAGTAGAATTGTTGATGAAACTGAACGAGGATGTAATTGTAAGCATTTTTGTTAAGTAGAAGTATTTTGATAAGTGTATTGAAGTCTTTCAAAAGTGTATAAATACATATTAAAACACTACATGTATATACATTTTAACTGAGTCGTTAAGTCATCGTTAGTCGTTACATGTAAGTGTTGTTTTGAAACCTTTAGGTTAACGATCTTGTTAAATGTTGTTAACCCAATGTTTATAATATCAAATGAGATTTTAAATTATTATATTATCATGATATTATCATGTATGAATATCTCTTAATATGATATATATACATTAAATGTCTTTACAACGATAATCGTTACATATATGTCTCGTTTAAAAATCATTAAGTTAGTAGTCTTGTTTTTACATATGTAGTTCATTGTTAATATACTTAATGATATGTTTACTTATCATAGTATCATGTTAACTATATATATATCCATATATATGTCATCATATAGTGTTTACAAGTTTTAACGTTCGTGAATCACCGGTCAACTTGGGTGGTCAATTGTCTATATGAAACCTATTTCAATTAATCAAGTCTTAACAAGTTTAATTGCTTAACATGTTGGAAACATTTAATCATGTAAACATCAATCTCAATTAATATATATAAACATGGAAAAGTTCGGGTCACTACATATCGGGCCTGACAACCCCACCCGGACTGGACGACCAGTATTCAACGGTTGCACAGTACTTCGTTTCGTGACTACACTTGGTACAGTGTAGTAAGATTTCATATTAAAGGGAATATGCGACGTGATTAATTGTTAAGTATGGTTACCAAGTGCTCAACCACTTAGAATAATTTTTATGAAAATGTTTATATATGAAATCTTGTGGTCCATGGTTATTATATCGCTGCTAGCATCAAACCTATATATCTCACCAACTTTATGTTGACATTTTAAAGCATGTTATTCTCAGGTATGAATTAAGACTTCCGCTGTGCATTAGCTCATATTAAGGATACTAGTTGGGACCATTTAAGCCATGATACAAGAACGTTGCATTCGAGTCATTGAAGATCATTAAAGACATTTATTAAGTAAATGACAGAATAAGTCATTCGGATATCGAGAAATGTTAGATGAGTTTATTAATGTTTGATGTAAAGATAGATTGCCTTTTAAGAATAAATGCAACGTTTGTAAAATGTATCATATAGAGGTCAAGTACCTCGCGATGTTATCAACTGTTGTAATTCGTTTGTAATCAATATGGACATCGTCCGGATGATTAGTTTCGGATCCTTTCAATCGTCAACCCCCGAAGTCCTTAAGTTGTAACAATGACCCGGGAACCTCTAAACCACCAGGTTTTTCTAAACCAATGTGGAAAACGACGGCTCGTATTAGGGGAACATCATATATCCCTAGAAAGTTGGCAAAACGAACCAAAACCGAAGAAGAAGAAACAAGCGAGTCGGAATAAGATAGTTGTATTCGTGTGGTGTAATATATGTAATATAGTGTGCTTATGCTTTATGATATATGTAAAAATTGCTTGTATTAATAAGTATTTTTTTTATGAATCTAACTCTTGTCTATTTTACAGTATAAAAACACAAAATGGATAGACAACCCAATATTTTAAGAGACCTACCCGGAGACATGATTGATGAAATCTTGTCTAGAGTCGGTCAGAATTCTTCGGCACAACTATTTAAGGCGAGTTCAGTTTGTAAGACATTCGAAGAACGTTCCAAGAATGCCTTGGTTTATAAAAGGCTTTCGTTTGAAAGATGGGGGATATCACATTGGGAAATCCATAAGTTACGATGTGTTTACTTTGACGCATATATTGCGGGGAACCCAAATGCTACTTTACGTAATGGGTTAAGAAATTATTTTGACTCAATATATCCAATTATTGGACTTCGTGATTTAGAAAAAGTGGCTAACATGCAACATAAAGAAGCATGTTATGCTTACGGATTAGTAATGTTCGCTTCTCACCAAAGTGAGAACAAGAACATCGGGCTACAACTATTAAACAAAACGTTCCCACAAGTGACGGAGTCGGTAATTGGGGTAAGAAATGAGGTTTTTAGATTGTTACGGGACTGTTGGACATTACGTAACCCTCGTCCCTTTGACGACGTTACAACACGCTGTCTTATCAACGGCCATAGCGGTTATGTTCCACAAGACCAAGGATTGGAAGTAGTCCTAGTAAAACCAGAATGCATGACTTGTTTCTGGACGTATGAATTACGTGTCTTTATTGCCTTTGCTAAACGACTTGTGTACTAGCTAGAATTATCTTCACAACTATCTTGTATCAAAGTTATTGTGTGCTATATTTCATGCTATATGTAAAATAAGCGGTATTGTAAGTTTGTAAAATATTGTGTAAAAGTTTGAACGCGAAATATTATTATAATCAGTTTTTCATATAGAATTGTAGTAGTTGAATTGTATATTAGCTACTAAGTATGAACTTAACGGGTAGGTACTACCCGAATTTAAACTTATAAAACGCTAATATGAAGAAAAAGCTTTTATAAATGAGTTCATATTATGCTACGAAATACTATTAACTACTCTTAATATTCTGTATGATTAACTTGTTCCATTTGACTATTTTGAAGGAAATGGCACCGACTACTCGACACACCGTGAATATGAATGAAGAGGAATTCCGTACTTTTCTAGCTTCAAACATAGCCGCAGTACAGGCTGCGCTACATACCAACAATAACCTTGGATCTAGCAGTACAGGAAATTGTGTAGGATGCACCTACAAAGAATTCACTGCCTGCAAACCTTTGGAATTTGATGGAACCGAAGGACCGATCGAATTAAAATGGTGGACTGAGAAGGTCGAATCGGTGTTTACCATAAGTAAGTGTACTGAAGAGGACAAAGTAAAGTACGCTACGCACACCTTCACAGGTTCTGCATTAACATGGTGGAATACCTATCTAGAGCAAGTGGGACAAGACGATGCGTACGCACTACCGTGGTCAGCATTCAAGCACTTGATGAACGAGAAGTACCATCCCAGAACCGAGGTCAATAAGCTCAAGACAGAACTTAGAGGGTTACTGATAATGCTAAAAACGAACATATATTTCATAGCATTATTCCTCAAGAAAGACAAGCTTTTAGTTGCAATTGTTCTATTTACAAGTGATATTCGTTTAAATAATAAAAGGTGAAGACAAAAGACAGATTCGACGAATTGAAGACGCAAACGACCAAAAAGCTCAAAAGTACAAAATACAATCAAAGAGGTTCCAATTATTGACAAGAAACGTCTCGAAATTACAAGAGTACAAGATTCAAAACGCAAAGTACAAAATATAAAATTGTACGCAAGGACGTTCGAAAATCCGGAACCGGGACCAGAGTCAACTCTCAACGCTCGACGCAACGGACTAAAAATTACAAGTCAACTATGCACATGAATATAATATAATATATAAATAATTCTTAAAAATTATATATATATTATATTAATATTTAAAACCGTCGGCAGACTAAGATCCAATTTGGAGTGAGCTGTATTTACAAACTCCGCGACTCGCGGAGTTTGAAGGAAAAAAGGGCCGCGAGTCGCGGAGCCCCAAATTCTGAATCTCCCTATAAAAGCAAACGAATTCTGATCGCAAAGACAAACATATCTATCTCTCTCTCAATATATACGTAATATATATATATATATATATATATATATATATATATATATATATATATATATATATATAATTTATATTTTAATTTTAATTTTAATTTTAAATCCTAATAATAAGGGTATGTTAGCAAATGTTGTAAGGGTGTAAGTCGAAATTCTGTCCGTGTAACGCTACGCTATTTTTAATCATTGTAAGTTATGTTCAACCTTTTTAATTTAATGTCTCGTAGCTAAGTTATTATTATTCTTATTTAATCCGAAGTAATCATGATGTTCGGCTAATTACTAAAATTGGGTAATTGGGCTTTGTACCATAATTGGGGTTTGGACAAAAGAACGACACTTGTGGAAATTAGACTATGGGCTATTAATGGGCTTTATATTTGTTTAACTAAATGATAGTTTGTTAATGTTAATATAAAGATTTACAATTGGGCGTCCCTATAAATTACCATATACACTCGATCGGACACGATGGGCGGGGTATTTATATATACGAATAATCGTTCATTTAACCGGACACGGGAATGGATTAATAGCCACTAGAATAATTAAAACAGGGGTGAAATTATGTACAAGGACACTTGGTATAATTGATAACAAAATATTAAAACCTTGGGTTACACTCAGTCGACATCCTGGTGTAATTATTAAACAAAGTATTAAAATCTTGTTACAGTTTAAGTCCCCAATTAGTTGGAATATTTAACTTCGGGTATAAGGATAATTTGACGAGGACACTCGTACTTTATATTTATGACTGATGGACTGTTATGGACAAAAACCAGACGGACATATTAAATAATCCAGGACAAAGGACAATTAACCCATGGGCATAAAACTAAAATCAACACGTCAAACATCATGATTACGGAAGTTTAAATAAGCATAATTCTTTTATTTCATATTTAATTTCCTTTATTTTATATTTAATTGCACTTCTAATTATCGCATTTTTATTGTTATTGTATTTAATTGCACTTTTAATTATCGTACTTTTTAATTATCGCAAGTTTATTTTATCGCACTTTTATTATTCGCAATTTCATTATCGTTATTTACTTTACGCTTTAATTTAAGTCTTGTATTTATTTTTAATATTTTACATTTGGTTTTAACTGCGACTAAAGTTTTAAAATCGACAAACCGGTCATTAAACGGTAAAAACCCCCCTTTATAATAATAATATTACTTATATATATATTTGTATTTTTATAAAAGTAAACTAATATAGCGTTAAGCTTTGTTTAAAGATTATCCCTGTGGAACGAACCGGACTTACTAAAAACTACACTACTGTATGATTAGGTACACTGCCTATAAGTGTTGTAGCAAGGTTTAAGTATATCCATTCTCTAAATAAATAAATATCTTGTGTAAAATTGTATCGTATTTAATAGTATTTTCTGCTAAAATTTAATAGCTATTTTATATACACCTCGCATAACATCAAGTTATTTTTGGCGCCGCTGCCGGGGGATCGCTTAAAAGCCGGAAGCGCAACGCTAATATATATAAAAAAAAAAGATTTTAGTTTACTTTTATTAAAATTCGTTTTTATAAAAATACGTTTTAAATATTCGAAAATATAAAAAGAAAAACAAAAATATAAGTATTTTTAAGATTTTGTTAAATATTTAAGTTTTATAAAGTTTCTTTATTTTTATATAAGTTTTATTTAAGTATTTTGTTTTTATTTAAAACATATAAAAAAAACCGAAAAAAATAAAAAAAATAAAATATATATATAAATCTAGTTTTACGATTTTTATTTATAAAATTATAAAGTAGTTCTATTTTTATTTTAGTTTTTAAATATAAGTTTTTATTATATAAATATTTAGATTTTAAAACAGAAAAATATAAAACAGAAAATAAAAAAAATAAAAAAAACACGTCGAATTAAAAACTGTACCTGAGTTGAATTCTGGATCCCCGCGACTCGCGGAGATTGCTGCCTCGACTACCGCAACTCGCGGAGCCACTCTGACACGGGTACACAGAACCCTAATCAGGCATTAATTACGGGTAATTATTATAATTATTATTATAAAACCCTAATTAGATTTTAATTAAATATTTATTTTAGTTTTTATTATTATTTTGTTTAAATAGTTTAATTAAATTGTAAAATTAATAGTTTTAATAAATAAATAATATAAAAATAATATTTTTATAAAAATTGTAATTTTTTACAACTTTTAGTTTATTTTTATATTTTATCCCTTTTTAATCGTTTTAGCGTAATATTTGTATTTTTAGCTCATATTTAGTTTTAAACTTAGTTTTTGCCATAGTTATTTTTACTTCTAGATTTTTAGGCTTTGCCGTAGAATTCTTTAAGTGCTTTTTCTTTAGACTAAGATTTATGTGCTTTAGAATTTTGCGACGCCTTTTTAAGGTTTAGTTTCTTTTTAAGTTATTTCCATTTGGGATTTAGTTTTTCCTGTAAGCTTTAATATTTTTAGACGACTTTTTCCTATGTATCAATTATCATTCCAATTAGTAATCTCAATTTGCGATTATAATTTTAAGTTAGTTGTAGTAATAAGGTTAGGTTAGTCAAGTATTTTTAAGTTTTATAAGTTTCTTTTATTTTTCCGTCACCTTTTATTTTTCAACCATTTTTCTTTTTCGACCTTTTTCGACGAACTCTTTTTCTTTCTTATTTCTCGCTATTCTAGTCTTAGGACATAGATTTTTTTTCTACTTCTTATCTAAATTTCTTAAAATTACAAAAATTTATTTTAAGTGGTTAAATTGATAGACATCAAAATTTTCTGGTTCGTAGTAATAGTTGGATTTGTACGTGGACCGGGTTATTGGAGCCAAACAGTCCTCAATTATATTGAGACCAAACGAATTCTGCCCCTCTGCTGCATCTTTTGGCTATTCGAAACGTGAGCAAAATCAGAAAAGTCTATTGATTGGATAACTTATTATAATTTTTCTTTCCTTTTAAAAACTAATAGGATATTCAGTGAATGCACCGAGCAAGACGTTCACCACTTTTTGTACGTTCACCACCTTTAACTAGATCAAGACATTTAGCAAATATTACCACCGTTGATTTTTCTTTAGAATCGTCATCCAGTCGACCAAGTCCTCCAGTTCAAATTTCCGATAATCCATTTTTTGAACCCGACCTCACAATTAAGAATCCGGAGAATATTCAGGAACGATTCGTAGATCCTGAACCACTAAATTTTCCTCCGGAACCACCAATCATTCAAACAGAGATTGTTGAGGAACGAACCATTAAATCAGAATCCTCTAGTGATTCCGATTCAACAAATTCAATTATAGAGAATCTGGAACCTTTAAGTATGGAAGACCGAATGAGAGCTAAACGCACTGGCCAAGGTCACGCAATTACTCATCCAGACATTAATGCGCCAGATTATGAAATCAAAGGACAAATTCTACACATGGTGACTAATCAATGCCAATTTAGTGGTGCGCCGAAGGAAGATCCAAATGAACATCTACGTACCTTTAATAGGATCTGCACATTATTTAAAATCCGAGAAGTGGAGGATGAACAGATATATCTCATGTTATTTCCCTGGACTTTAAAGGGAGAAGCCAAAGATTGGTTGGAATCATTACCTGAAGGGGCGATCGATACATGGGACGTATTAGTTGAAAAATTTCTTAAACAATTTTTTCCTGCATCTAAAGCCGTAAGACTTCATGCAGAAATTGTTACGTTTACACAGAAACCGAATGAAACTCTATATGAGGCGTGGACAAGATTTGGAAAGTTATTAAGAGGATGTCCGCAACATGGTTTAGACACCTGTCAAATAGTACAAATATTTTACCAAGGATGCGACATCACTACAAGGAAAGACATAGATATAGCAGCTGGTGGTTCTATTATGAAGAAAACTGAAACTGATGCTTACCAAATTATTGATAACACTGCTTCCCACTCACATGAGTGGCACCAAGAAAAAGATATCGTTAGATCATCTAAAGCAGCTAGAGCCGATTCTATCCATGACTTAGATTCCATTTCTGCAAAGATAGATGCTGTTGAGAGACGAATGGAAAAGATGACAAAAGATATTCACTCAATACGAATTAGTTGTGAGCAGTGTGGAGGACCACATTTGACAAAAGATTATCTCAGTATTGAATTAACAATGGACCAAAGAGAGAATATTTCATACATAAACCAAAGGCCTGGAAATAATTATCAGAATAATTATCAACCGCCAAGACCGATTTACAATCAAAACCAGAATTATAACAGAAATATTCCATACAACAACCAACAAGGTCCTAGCAATTAACAAGTATCCAATAATACTTACAATCAGCAAAGACCTAATTTTCAAAACAAACCACCACAACAAACCGATGATAAAAATCCGAATTTAGAAGATATGATGACGAAGCTAGTTGAAACTCAAACGCAGTTTTTCACATCTCAAAAACAAAGCAATGAACAAAATGCTCAATCATTTAGAAATCAACAAGCTTCTATTCAAAATCTGGAACAAGAAGTAAGTAACCTAGCAAGGTTAATAGGTGAAAGAAAACCGGGAAGTCTACCTAGTGATACAAATGCTAACCCCCGGAATGAAACAGCTAAAGCCATTACCACAAGAAGTGGTACAACACTTAAACCACCTGAAATACCTGTAACTTCTGACGAAGCTATTCATACTCCACAAGAACCACAACCTAATCAAGATAAGGAAAAAGAACCGGTAGTTGAAAAGGTTAATGAAGATAACACAGTTAAGGCTAAACCTTATGTTAAACCATACCAACCACCACTTCCTTACCCGAGTAAAATGAAGAAAGAGAAACTTGAAGCCGAGCAATCCAAATTCTTGGATATGTTTAAACAGATAAATGTAAATCTTCCTTTCATTGATGTGATTTCAGGAATGCCTAGATATGCTAAATTCTTGAAAGATCTAATCTCAAATAGAAAGAAAATGGAAGAACTCTCGGCTGTTACCATGAATGCTAATTGTTCAGCAGTGCTGTTGAATAAGATACCAGAAAAACTATCTGATCCAGGAAGTTTCACAATTCCATGTTTTCTGGGTAGTCTTAGTTCAATAGAAGCATTGGCAGACTTAGGTGCTAGTATAAATCTAATGCCATATTCACTATACGCTAAACTAGACCTTGGAGAATTGAAACCAACCAGAATAAGCATACAACTAGCCGATAGATCAATAAAATATCCTAGAGGGATAATGGAGAACATGCTAGTTAAAGTTGGTACTTTAGTATTTCCAGTAGATTTTGTTGTTTTGGACATGGAAGAAGATTCTCAAGTTCCTCTCATATTAGGAAGACGATTCTTAAATACGGCTAAAGCAATGATAGACGTGTTCGGTAAGAAATTGACCCTAAGTATAGAGGACGAGAGTGTTACCTTTTCAGTTGATAGAGCAATGCAACAACCACAATCTGCAGATGATACATGTTATTATATTCAAACTATAGATGCACATGCAGAATTATTAGAAGAATTTCCAGAATTACAAGGAACAGGAGAATGTTCTTTAGGAGAAGGTAATGAACCAATTGATGAAGCTGAAATGTTAGCTACACTTATAGCTAATGGATATGAACCAACAACAGAAGAAATTCAAATGCTAAAAGAAGAAGACAGATATCGATACAAATCATCGATAGAATAACCTCCGAAATTAGAGTTAAAGCTACTTCCAAACCATTTGGAATACGCTTATTTACATGGTGAATCTGAATTACCTGTAATAATATCGTCTTCTCTTACTGAAAATGAGAAATCACAACTCATTTCTGTGTTGAAAGCCCATAAACCAGCCATTACATGGAAGATTCATGATATTAAAGGAATAAGTCCTTCGTATTGCACACATAAAATCCTTATGGAAGAAGGTCATAAAACGTATGTGCAACGCCAACGAAGACTAAATCCTAATATGCAAGATGTAGTTAAGAAAGAGATTATTAAACTGCTAGATGCAGGTCTAATTTATCTAATCTCTGATAGTCCATGGGTAAGACCAGTTCAATGCGTGCCTAAGAAGGGTGGTATGACTGTCATTACAAATGAAAAAAATGAGCTTATTCCTACTAGAACTGTAACAGGATGGCGTGTGTGTATTGATTATAGAAAATTAAATGACGCCACCAGAAAAGATCACTTTCCCTTACCTTTCATTGATCAAATGTTGGAAAGATTAGCCGGAAATAGTTACTATTGTTTTCTAGATGGATTTTCCGGATATTTTCAAATTCCAATAGCACCCGAGGACCAAGAGAAAACCACATTCACGTGCCCTTATGGTACTTTTGCTTACAAACGCATGCCATTTGGACTTTGTAACGCCCCTGCAACCTTTCAAAGGTGTATGATGGCGATTTTTCACGACATGATAGAAGAATGCATGGAAGTTTTCATGGATGACTTTTCAGTCTTCGGTGATACATTTGAAACATGTCTAGCTAATCTTGAACGAATGCTTATTAGATGCGAACAATCAAATCTAGTACTTAATTGGGAGAAATGCCACTTCATGGTTAAAGAAGGCATCGTTCTTGGTCATATAATTTCAAAAGAAGGAATTGAAGTGGATAGAGCTAAAGTAGATGTAATTGCTAAACTTCCACATCCCACCAATGTTAGAGGAGTTAGGAGTTTTCTAGGGCATGCCGGTTTTTATCGACGTTTCATAAAAGATTTTTTTAAAATTGCCACTCCTATGAATAAACTCCTAGAAAAGGATGCTCCATTCATCTTTTCAGATGAGTGTATCAAATCTTATAATATTCTTAAAGAGAAACTAACTAATGCACCGATCATGATAACACCAAATTGGAATCTACCATTTGAACTAATATGCGATGCAAGTGATTTTGCAATGGGAGCCGTTTTAGGACAAAGGATTGAAAAACGATTTCAACCTATATATTATGCTAGTAAGACGTTACAAGGAGCACAAACGAACTATACAACTACTGAAAAAGAACTCTTTGCTATTGTCTTTGCTTTTGACAAATTTCGATCATATCTCGTTCTAGCAAAAACGGTGGTCTATACCGACCATTCTGCTCTTAGATACCTATTTTCAAAACAAGATGCTAAACCAAGATTAATCCGTTGGATCTTACTCTTACAAGAGTTTGATATTAAAATCCGAGATAAAAGAGGAGCAGAAAATCTCGCCGCTGATCATCTTTCTCGTCTTGAAAATCCCGAATTAGAAGTTCTAAATGAATCGGCCATACAAGACAACTTTCCTGATGAATATCTATTGAAGATAGATTATAAAGAAATTCCATGGTTTGCAGACTATGCAAACTACTTAGTTTGTGGATTTCTTGAAAAAGGATTATCGTACCAAAGACGAAAGAAATTCTTCAGTGATATAAAACACTATTTTTGGGAAGATCCACATCTGTTTAAAAGTTGTCCCGATGGAATAATACGCCGATGTGTATTTGGAGATGAAGTTAGTAAAATTTTAAACCATTGTCACACAGGACCAACAGGAGGGCATTATGGGCCTCAACTAACAGCAAGAAAAGTTTATGATGCTGGATTCTATTGGCCTACAATTTACAAAGACTCACACCTTCTTTGCAAATCCTGTGATGCTTGTCAAAGGGCCGGAAAAATAAGTCAACGTGATGAAATGCCACAAAATGTCATACAACTATGTGAAGTATTTGACATTTGGGGTATTGACTTTATGGTTCCATTTCCAAAATCTCATAATAATCTATATATACTCGTAGCCATTGATTATGTATCTAAATGGGCGGAAGCACAAGCTCTCCCAACTAACGATGCACGAGTTGTAGTCAACTTTTTAAAACGTCTTTTTGCAAGGTTTGGAACACCGAAAGCTTTAATAAGTGATTGGGGTACTCATTTCTGTAATAATCAACTTGAGAAAGTTCTTAAAAGATATGGAGTAACTCATAAAATCTCCACCGCATATCATCCACAAACAAGTGGACAAGTTGAAAATACCAACCGAGCTTTAAAACGTATTCTAGAGAAAACCGTAGGATCAAATCCGAAGGAATGGTCCATTAAATTGGAGGATGCACTCTGGGCATTTAGAACAGCCTACAAAACTCCAATTGGAACCACACCTTTTAGACTTGTTTATGGAAAAGCATGTCATCTTCCAGTAAAAATTGAACACAAAGCATTTTGGGATTTGAAGACATGTAATCTTGATTTACATGAAGCCAGACGTCTACGATTAAGTCAACTAAACGAATTAGAAGAATTAAGACATGAAGCATACGATAATTCGTTAATCTATAAAGAAAGAACGAAGAAATGGCATGATAAAAGAATCAGAAGTTCAAAAGAATTTAAAGAAGGAGACAGAGTTCTTCTTTTCAATTCACGATTCAAGCTATTTCCTGGAAAATTGAAATCAAGATGGTCTGGACCATTCATAGTCAAAAGAGTTTTCCCATACGGAACGATAGAATTAATAAATTCAAATGGGATTGAATTTAAAGTTAATGGTCACAGAGTTAAACACTACATAGATAGTCCGATGGAAGTCGACAACGAAGTTAATCACAATTTCGACACCACAGCTAACTAAGTGTGGGGAGAATCAAGTCTTTAAAGGATAATATGTATTTCTGTTAGAGTTAGATTGTCTGTTTTCGTGTAGTTCTCGAAAATGAAACCCGAATGGTCTTTCCCTAGCAGACCCTAAAGAACTAGTCTTCTCCCCCCATTCTGAATTTTTATTTTTTTTAGGAAATGAAGACTGCCTGTGAACTAAACCATGGTCTAATGCTACATGCTTTGATCACTAAACGTAATAATGACACACTACCGAATGAAATAGTATCAGTAATCAGAGAAAGATTGGACGGAGTTAGAAAAGAATCCAGATGCGAAGATAATAAGTTACAATTTGGTAAAGGAAAATCAAAATCCGCAGCGAAAAGAAGAGCACGACACCTAGAAAGATGTCAAAAATGCGGAAAATGGTCACATGGAGGTAAATGTTCAAATAATCAAACCTATTCAAATACCGAATTTGTTACTTTATGCAGAGACGGACCGTTCATATGTTTAGAAGAAAAGACACTGAATGCTCAAGGTTACGCCTATGTAGCTATGGAAAACCAATTAAACCGACTATCTTATGAATGGGATAGATCATATAACTAAGAAATCTATTTCACATGTATGTTTGTACAGTTTTTATTTTTATTTTTTTTTATTTTTTAACCTTTTGATAATAAACGCTAATTTGTTCGCTATAAAGTATTAAATTGGTATTGAATAAAATTAGGTTTGGCGACCGAAATTATTGATATCATTCAAAAATTTATTACATCACTGCGAAATTTAACGTTTATTCTTAAGGTATAAATATCTTTAATCAATCAACCCAAAATATTTCAAAAATTCGTCATGAGTTAAATTAGGTCTTGGAACCGAAATTACTTTACCGAAAAGAGGGGCGCATATTTTTGATAATATTTGATTGATTAAAGTGGGATAAAAAGCCAAAAAGATTTTTAATTTTATTTTTACCATGTTTTTAAAATTAATATATAAATCTTAAATTAATATTGTAAACTTTGTAAAAACAATATATTTAAAATTGTAAATATTTGAAAAATTTATATAAGTTTGGTGTGAATTTATAATATGAATTTTTAAATTAAGTTTGGTGTGAATTTTTAATTTTTTAAAAAATATGAATTTTTAATTTTATGCATTTCAAATTTTAAAGTTTGGTGTGAATTTTTAATATTAATTTTGAATTTTATATTTAAATTGTGTGAATTTAAAAACAAAAATTTACTTTATCTCATTAAGTTAAAAATATGATTTTTAAAATTCGTCGTAAGTTGAAGACTAGGTCTTTGAACCGAAATTGCTTTACCCGAGGGAGGGACGAGAACTTTTATTATCATTATTTTTAATCTTATTGAATTAAAGTATGCCAAAAACATTAAAAAAAAAAAAACCCAAAAATCTTAGCTTTTAAAACAATCGCTACAAAAAGACAAATTTTAAAATTTTGTCGAGGGACGAACTAGGACATCGATCCGAAACGACCTCGTCCTAAATAACAAGGGAAATAAAATTTTAAAATTAATTACTTAATTGTTTTAATTAGTATAAGATATATATGCTAAAAAAAAAAGAAAAAAAAAATACAAACTCCGCGAGTCACGGAGTTTGAAAGGGAAATCCACCGCGACTCGCGGAGGATGAAAAATCCAAAAAAAATATATACTGATCGAACTGATCAGTCCCAACCCACAACACAGAAAAAACTGCGAAAATAAACCCGCAAAACCCGCAAAAACACCCCCAAAATCACAATTTTTAACCGTTAATCATCAAATCTTTTACTAAAATCATGTTGAGAAGGATGCTATCAAGGAATTACTCAAGAAAAACGGTAAATTTCTACACTTAAACACCATTTAATCTGAAAATTAGTGTTCTTGAGCAATTTTTTCCCCAATTTGATTTTGATGCCTTTTAGTGTAATTATGCTTAAATTGTTTATGTATTATGCTTGTATAACCTAGATTGATGCTATTTAACATGATTAGAAGCCTTAAACTTCAAATTTTGAGTAATCTAGGGTTTGTGTTCTTGAGCAAATTTGAGGCTTTTTGATATAAACAGGTTATGGCCAATTTTTGTCATGAATTGTTGCTAAATTAAGTAGTGTAACATGTTTAGGTAGTTAAATAATCCAAACTTTGAGCCTAAACATGATTTTGAGAATTAAAGTGGACTTTTTCACGTCTAAAATTCATGAACTTGATTTTTGAGAGATAATGCCATTTGAAACTTGTTTAATTGCTAGTAATGATTATTTTGACATGTTATTTAAGTTGAATGCTTATGAACTTGGCGAACATTTTCGTATATGCTTATTTGAAAAAGTGTAGATTTGATAAAAATGTGAAAATGAGCTTAAGTTTGATATAAATTGATCATGTCATTGTAATTATTTTGATTGATGATTTTGCTGACACTAATGCATATTTGGATGCACAAAAATTGTGTTTGATGTGTTTTGCAGACTGAAAGGGGTGAATCTTCATCCCAAGCTCGCAATGCTCCTGCTGAGAATGCGGAACAACAGGAGGTGGATAACTACTACAAACAAGATATACCTCATCCAGTCATGATATTTTCTGATATGCACTTGGAAGATTTGCATCCGAACCTGAGATTTGACAGACTTTGGATAGATTATCCAAAATACCAAAGGGGTTTGCATACTCTTCATTCTAAAGTTGTTGAGGTACCTAGGGTCATAGAATGGGGACCATTAGAAGCTGTAGAATTGGCCGGGCCAATTAGGGAATTACTTGCACAGATGTATGGTAATTCTACTTTTAATGACTGGGTACGTCTATTCACCATGCGTAGACCTGTATATAAAGTATGGTGTGAAGAATTGTTGTGTAGTATAGAATTAAATGATCGGATAGCTAGTTTAACCGATCGATCTTTTATTAGATTTTTGTTAGGAGGTTCGATGCGCCACATGTCTTTACTAGACATGGCTCAGGTTTTACGTATATATACGCCTGAGGAGTTAGCATCTGCCGATTGTAGAGGGTTGATACTAAATGGTAGAAAGATAGATGAAAATTTTGATACACATGGTGTATGGAGTCAAATGACAAGCCATCACCGATTCAAAGGGGGAAATTACTCTTATTTGGATATAGATAGAGCTGAATTAAGAGTGATTCATAGGTTTTTAGCTAATTCGATTACACAAAGAGGTAAGAACAAGGAAAAGGTAAATGAACAGGATTTGTTTTACCATATGTGTATTCGAGACCCACAAAGCACTGTAAGTATACCTTATTGTGTGGGTTATTATTTATCAGCTATGGTTAGGGGGATGAGACCGCATAGCATAATAGGAGGTGGTATTTTTATTACTTTGATTGCTGAATATCTCGGTGTGGATATAAGTCGGGGGGGATTATTAGTCGAAGAACCAGAACCCCGCGATACAATAGGTTTAAATGTATACCATGGTGCGAAAGTTTTGAAGAGGTGAAATAACGCCGCAGTACAATACCATGGTAGACATCCACAGGTTGAGAGAAACCAACAGCAAGGTAATGTAGGAGGGGGAAATGAAATGCAAGAAATGCAAAGGTTTATAGCTTCACAGGAGTACGAAAATGCTAGACAGAGAGCATTTGAAGATTGGAAAGTTCATCAAAACCAAATCATAGCTCATTGCCAACATATAGGTAGAAACTATATTCCTACTCCAAAGCCAATATTCCCTCCCTGGTCTATAGAGATGCAACCGCCGTATCCTACGTATAACCCAGCCGAAGCATTCTATAGCACCTATGGTTATGCATGGAACCCCTATTGGTATCAGTATCATCCCTAATCTACTTAGTTTTATTTATTTTGTAATTTGTAATGTTGATACGTTTAATACTTATGTTAATATTGTAATAGTTTTTATAATTTTCTAACTTTTATTCTTAGATTTTAATAATTTTTGAATGTGGGGTAATATACCAAACTTCAAAAATATGTATATATGTTTGCAGTTTATCTTATGTACACAACAGGGTAAAACAACGCATTTTCAAAGACTGGCATTAAGTTCAGCAAAAGTAACTAATTTTGACGACAAGATGCAAAATATATGTGAAATAACAACAAGACGGAATGAACAAATGATGTGCACCATTTATCATTCAGCAAACAAAAGCCAATATATTTGGAAACTTTGGTAAAATTTAATCATTTTCACACAAATCACCCTCAATAATTTAAATTGTTACTGATTTCTTGCAAATGAGGGCATTGCAAGATCTTAAGTGTGGGAAGGGGTTAAATTCTTTCGAATTTTAAAATTTTTATCTTAAACAATGGGTTACCTTTAAAAATACTAGTAAAGCAGTAGTTGTATTAGAATCTAGTGCTCTCTGATAATAAAGAACAGCCCTAGTCTTATATACTGACTACCCAATTCTAGTAAAATTTTTCAAAATTTTCAATTAAATGAACTCAAAATCATGTTTATACATATTTATGAACGATAAAACTAGGTTTTAACACCGAAATTATTGTTACCTCGGAAAGGAAATAAATTGAGAAACAAACCAAAATGTTAAAATTCATTTAAAATGGAATAGAGGACAATAAAAAGGAAAATAAAAGCCAAGTGTGGGAAAATTCTCCAAGTTATTCAAAACATATGTCACATATTTTTGTAACAAATAACTGAAAATACTTTTGCTTTGGACTAAACTAAACTGTTTTACCCAATGAAAGAAAAGAAGAGATGGATCTACACGATGAATCAATTCCATCATTAAAAGGAAGTAAAGTCTTCCGAAAAAGAAACGCGCTTCTTGATTTAGGTCATGAAGTTGTCGTCCAGACCAGCTGTAGGTTGACAAAAAACCTAGAAAAGTCATCACTAAAATCAGCAGGAAATCCACGGACCTCAGCATTAAATAGGGTCGCCAAGTGGTTAGATTTATCCTAACCATGAGAAGGATTTATCTCGTAAAATGGGGGGCACCATGCAAATTAGCTGGATAAGACTAATGAATCAGATCCTCAGAAATGATAATCTCCTTAAAAGATCAAAAATTAGCTTTTAAGACTGATATTACTCAATCCTTGAGATTGACCTTAAAGATTGAGAATTCAAACTCATGAAATTCAATGATATCTAAACTCGAGCTTGAACGAGAAAATATTTTGATCAAAATTATAAACCGATTTGTTTTCTGAAAACCTATTTTCAATGCGTTCATTACCATTGAACGTAAAATCCTAGGAATTCACCTGGAATTCATTAGGTCACCTGAACCAAATCGGGTGTCAACCGTAAGAACGGTGGTTGCATAGCATGGTCGAAGACAGGACCTTGTGCCAGATCGAAAAATTATAAGGGTGAGCTTTACTATTGCTCCTACCAAGGATAGTAATTGCGTCCGACACGTTATAGACCATAATTAAAAGCATGTCAGGGGACATTGCCTTAACAGTTGCTTGTTCAACGCTTTCCTTTACAACCAGACGGTAGTTTACCGAAAGGTAATATACGGGACAAGTAAACTGGACGTGTTGCTTTCTAAATACAAGGTTAGCAAGTGGGTGACACAAAACCGCAAGTTTTGAGCTAAAATTTTCAAATCTGAAACCCACCAAACCCACAAAAATATTTTGCAAACACCGGTAAAGGGTTATTCCGGAAAACTTATCTAGGGTAAAAACAAGATTCAATTTTCAAAAGATCAAATGTTTTCATAAAGATCCAATTTCCTTAATGGATCTAAATTTTTATAGTCATGTGGGACTGTAAACCATATCGTTACTACCATTGTTTATACCGCCGTATAGAAATCACTGATGTACAAAGTGTGAAGAATAAAGAAGTGATTCTAGTATTTCAAGACGATATTGCTTGAGGACAAGCAACACTTAAGTGTGGGAATATTTGATAATGCTAAAAATGAACATATATTTCATAGCATTATTCCTCAAGAAAGACAAGCTTTTAGTTGCAATTGTTCTATTTACAAGTGATATTCGTTTAAATAATAAAAGGTGAAGACAAAAGACAGATTCGACGAATTGAAGACGCAAACGACCAAAAAGCTCAAAAGTACAAAATACAATCAAAGAGGTTCCAATTATTGACAAGAAACGTCTCGAAATTACAAGAGTACAAGATTCAAAACGCAAAGTACAAAATATAAAATTGTACGCAAGGACGTTCGAAAAGCTGGAACCGGGACCAGAGTCAACTCTCAACGCTCGACGCAACGGACTAAAAATTACAAGTCAACTATGCACATGAATATAATATAATATATAAATAATTCTTAAAAATTATATATATATATTATATTAATATTTAAAACCGTCGGCAGACTAAGATCCAATTTGGAGTGAGCTGTATTTACAAACTCCGCGACTCGCGGAGTTTGAAGGCAAAAAGGGCCGCGAGTCGCGGAGCCCCAAATTCTGAATCTCCCTATAAAAGCAAACGAATTCTGATCGCAAAGACAAACATATCTATCTCTCTCTCAATATATACGTAAATATATATATATATATATATATATATATATATATATATATATATATATATATATATATATATATATATATATATAATTTATATTTTAATTTTAATTTTAATTTTAAATCCTAATAATAAGGGTATGTTAGCAAATGTTGTAAGGGTGTAAGTCAAAATTCTGTCCGTGTAACGCTACGCTATTTTTAATCATTGTAAGTTATGTTCAACCTTTTTAATTTAATGTCTCGTAGCTAAGTTATTATTATGCTTATTTAATCCGAAGTAATCATGATGTTGGGCTAATTACTAAAATTGGGTAATTGGGCTTTGTACCATAATTGGGGTTTGGACAAAAGAACGACACTTGTAGAAATTAGACTATGGGCTATTAATGGGCTTTATATTTGTTTAACTAAATGATAGTTTGTTAATGTTAATATAAAGATTTACAATTGGGCGTCCCTATAAATTACCATATACACTCGATCGGACACGATGGGCGGGGTATTTATATATACGAATAATCGTTCATTTAACCGGACACGGGAATGGATTAATAGCCACTAGAATAATTAAAACAGGGGTGAAATTATGTACAAGGACACTTGGTATAATTGATAACAAAATATTAAAAGCTTGGGTTACACTCAGTCGACATCCTGGTGTAATTATTAAACAAAGTATTAAAATCTTGTTACAGTTTAAGTCCCCAATTAGTTGGAAAATTTAACTTCGGGTATAAGGATAATTTGACGAGGACACTCGCACTTTATATTTATGACTGATGGACTGTTATGGACAAAAACCAGACGGACATATTAAATAATCCAGGACAAAGGACAATTAACCCATGGGCATAAAACTAAAATCAACACGTCAAACATCATGATTACGGAAGTTTAAATAAGCATAATTCTTTTATTTCATATTTAATTTCCTTTATTTTATATTTAATTGCACTTCTAATTATCGCATTTTTATTGTTATTGTATTTAATTGCACTTTTAATTATCGTACTTTTTAATTATCGCAAGTTTATTTTATCGCACTTTTATTATTCGCAATTTCATTATCGTTATTTACTTTACGCTTTAATTTAAGTCTTGTATTTATTTTTAATATTTTACATTTGGTTTTAACTGCGACTAAAGTTTTAAAATCGACAAACCGGTCATTAAACGGTAAAAACCCCCCTTTATAACAATAATATTACTTATATATATATTTGTATTTTTATAAAAGTAAACTAATATAGCGTTAAGCTTTGTTTAAAGATTATCCCTGTGGAACGAACCGGACTTACTAAAAACTACACTACTGTACGATTAGGTACACTGCCTATAAGTGTTGTAGCAAGGTTTAAGTATATCCATTCTCTAAATAAATAAATATCTTATGTAAAATTGTATCGTATTTAATAGTATTTTCTGCTAAAATTTAATAGCTATTTTATATACACCTCGCATAACATCAGTTACGAACCCTAGGATTTGATATTACCACGTACGAAAGACGATTCACAGAATTGTGCCTATTATGTCCGGGAGCATTCGAAGATGAGGAAGAGAAGATCGACGCATTTGTGAAAGGATTACCGGAAAGAATCCAAAAAGATATAAGTTCACACGAGCCCGCCTCCATACAACAGGCATGTAGAATGGCTCACAAACTAGTGAACCAGATTGAGGAAAGAATTAAAGAACAGACGGCTGAAGAGGCCAATGTGAAGCAAGTCAAAAGAAAGTGGGAGGAAAACGGTGATAAGAATCACCAATACAACAACAACAGCAATTACAACAATAATCGCAACAATTATCCCAACAATCGCAACATCAATCGCAACTACAACAAACGGCCCAACAATAACAACAACAACAACAACAACAACAACAACAACAACAACAGCAACTACAACAATCATCCCAACAACAATAATAACCGCAACAACAACAACAATCAGAAGCAGCTATGCCAAAGGTGTGAAAAGTATCACTCGGGGTTCTGCACCAAATTTTGCAACAAGTGTAAAAGAAATGACCATAGCGCGGCGAAGTGTGAGGTCTACGGACCAGGGGTTAATAGAACGAAAGGAACAAATGGTGTCGAAACGAGTAATGGCAGAGCAAGTAGTGTCGGAGCAAGTTATGCCAATGTAGTTTGTTATAAATGTGAAAAACCGGGCCACATTATTAGAAATTGCCCGAACCAGGAGAACACGAATGGACAAGGCCGCGGAAGAGCTTTCAATATTAATGCGGCAGAGGCACAGGAAGACCCGGAGCTTGTTACGGGTACGTTTCTTATTGACAATAAATCTGCTTACGTTTTATTTGATTCGGGTGCGGATAGAAGCTATATGAGTAGAGATTTTTGTGCTAAATTAAGTTGTCCATTGACGCCTTTGGATAGTAAATTTTTACTCAAATTAGCAAATGGTAAATTAATTTCAGCAGATTATATATGTCGGAATCGAGAAATTAAACTGGTTAGCAAAACATTTAAGATTGATTTGATACCAGTAGAGCTAGGGAGTTTTGATGTGATAATCGGTATGGACTGGTTGAAAGAAGTGAAAGAAGAGATTGTTTGTTACAAAAATGCAATTCGCATTATACGAGAAAAAGGAAAACCCTTAATGGTGTACGGAGAAAAGGGCAACACGAAGCTACATCTTATTAGTAATTTGAAGGCACAAAAACTAATAAGAAAAGGTTGCTATGCTGTTCTAGCACACGTCGAGAAAGTACAAACTGAAGAAAAGAGCATCAATGATGTTCCCGTCACAAAAGAATTTCCCGATGTATTTCCGAAAGAATTACCGGGACTACCTCCACATCGATCTGTTGAATTTCAAATAGATCTTGTACCAGGAGCTGCACCAATAGCTCGTGCTCCTTACAGACTCGCACCCAGCGAGATGAAAGAACTGCAAAGCCAATTACAAGAACTTTTAGAGCGTGGTTTCATTCGACCAAGCACATCACCGTGGGGAGCTCCTGTTTTGTTTGTCAAGAAGAAAGATGGTACATTCAGGTTGTGTATAGACTACCGAGAGTTGAACAAACTTACCATCAAGAACCGCTACCCACTACCGAGAATCGACGACTTATTTGATCAACTACAAGGCTCGTCTGTTTATTCAAAGATTGACTTACGTTCCGGGTATCATCAAATGAGGGTGAAAGAAGATGATATTCCAAAGACAGCTTTCAGAACACGTTACGGTCATAACGAGTTTATGGTCATGCTATTTGGTTTAACTAATGCACCAGCTGTGTTCATGGACCTTATGAACCGAGTGTGTGGACCATACCTTGACAAGTTTGTCATTGTTTTCATTGATGACATACTTATTTACTCAAAGAATGACCAAGAACACGGTGAACATTTGAGAAAGGTGTTAGAAGTATTGAGGAAGCAAGAATTGTACGCTAAGTTTTCAAAGTGTGCATTTTGGTTGGAAGAAGTTCAATTCCTCGGTCACATAGTGAACAAAGAAGGTATTAAGGTGGATCCGGCAAAGATAGAAACTGTTAAAAAGTGGGAAACCCCAAAAACTCCGAAACACATATGCCAGTTTTTAGGACTAGCTGGTTACTACAGAAGGTTCATCCAAGACTTTTCCAGAATAGCAAAACCCTTGACTGCATTAACGCATAAAGGGAAGAAATTTGAATGGAATGATGAACAAGAGAAAGCGTTTCAGTTATTGAAGAAAAAGCTAAATACGGCACCTATATTGTCATTGCCTGAAGGGAATGATGATTTTGTGATTTATTGTGATGCATCAAAGCAAGGTCTCGGTTGTGTATTAATGCAACGAACGAAGGTGATTGCTTATGCGTCTAGACAATTGAAGATTCACGAACAAAATTATACGACGCATGATTTGGAATTAGGCGCGGTTGTTTTTGCATTAAAGACTTGGAGGCACTACTTATATGGGGTCAAAAGTATTATATATACCGACCACAAAAGTCTTCAACACATATTTAATCAGAAACAACTGAATATGAGGCAGCGTAGGTGGATTGAATTGTTGAATGATTACGACTTTGAGATTCGTTACCACCCGGGGAAGGAAAATGTGGTAGCTGATGCCTTGAGCAGGAAGCACAGAGAACCCATTCGAGTAAAATCTATGAATATAATGATTCATAATAACCTTACTACTCAAATAAAGGAGGCGCAACAAGGAGTTTTAAAAGAGGGAAATTTAAAGGATGAAATACCCAAAGGATCGGAGAAGCATCTTAATATTCGGGAAGACGGAACCCGGTATAGGGCTGAAAGGATTTGGGTACCAAAATTTGGAGATATGAGAGAAATGGTACTTAGAGAAGCTCATAAAACCAGATACTCAATACATCCTGGAACGGGGAAGATGTACAAGGATCTTAAGAAACATTTTTGGTGGCCAGGTATGAAAGCCGATATTGCTAAATATGTAGGAGAATGTTTGACGTGTTCTAAGGTCAAAGCTGAACATCAGAAACCATCAGGTCTACTACAACAACCTGAAATCCCAGAATGGAAATGGGAAAACATTACCATGGATTTCATTACTAAATTGCCAAGGACTGCAAGTGGTTATGATACTATATGGGTAATAGTTGATCGTCTCACCAAGTCAGCACACTTCCTGCCAATAAGAGAAGATGACAAGATGGAGAAGTTAGCACGACTGTATTTGAAGGAAGTCGTCTCCAGACATGGAATACCAATCTCTATTATCTCTGATAGGGATGGCAGATTTATTTCAAGATTCTGGCAGACATTACAGCAAGCATTGGGAACTCGTCTAGACATGAGTACTGCCTATCATCCACAAACTGATGGGCAGAGCGAAAGAACGATACAAACGCTTGAAGACATGCTACGAGCTTGTGTTATTGATTTCGGAAACAGTTGGGATCGACATCTACCGTTAGCAGAGTTTTCCTACAACAACAGCTACCATTCAAGCATTGAGATGGCGCTGTTTGAAGCACTTTATGGTAGAAAGTGCAGGTCTCTGATTTTTTGGAGTGAAGTGGGGGATAGACCGATTACGGGTCCGGAGATAATACAAGAAACTACCGAGAAAATCATCCAAATTCAACAAAGATTGAAAACCGCCCAGAGTCGACAAAAGAGCTACGCGGACAGTAAAAGAAAAGATATAGAGTTTGAAATTGGAGAAATGGTCATGCTTAAGGTTTCACCTTGGAAAGGCGTTGTTCGATTTGGTAAACGGGGGAAACTAAATCCAAGGTACATTGGACCATTCAAGATTATAGATCATGTCGGACCAGTAGCTTACCAACTGGAGCTACCTCAACAACTCGCGGCTGTACATAACACGTTCCACGTCTCAAATTTGAAGAAATGTTTTGCTAAAGAAGATCTCACTATTCCGTTGGACGAAATCCAAATCAATGAAAAACTTCAATTCATCGAAGAACCCGTCGAAATAATGGATCGTGAGGTTAAAAGACTTAAGCAAAACAAGATACCAATTGTTAAGGTTTGATGGAATGCTCGTAGAGGACCCGAGTTCACCTGGGAGCGTGAAGATCAGATGAAGAAGAAATACCCGCATCTATTTCCAGAAGATTCGTCAACACCTTCAACAGCTTAAAATTTCGAGACGAAATTTATTTAACGGGTAGGTACTGTAGTGACCCGAACTTTTCCATGTTTATATATATTAATTGAGATTGATATTTACATGATTAAATGTTTCCAACATGTTAAGCAATCAAACTTATTAAGACTTGATTAATTGAAATAGGTTTCATATAGACAATTGACCACCCAAGTTGACCGGTGATTCACGAACGTTAAAACTTGTAAAAACTATACGATGACATATATATGGTTATATATATAGTTAACATGATTTTATTATAAGTATGTATCTCATTAGGTATTTTAACACTGAGTTATATACATAAAAATGAGACTATTAATTTAAGGAACTCGAAAACGATATATATAACGATTATCGTTATAACAACGTCTTACTAGGTATATATGAATCATATTAAGATATTGATACACTTGGTTAATTATGTTAAATGATAAGTAAATATATTATTAAGTGTATTAACAATGAAATACATATGTAAAAATAAGACTACTAACTTAATGATTTCGAAACGAGACATATATGTAACGATTATCGTTGTAACGACATTTAACTGTATATATATCATACTAAGATATATTATATATCATAATATCATGATAATATAACAATTTAACATCTCATTTGTTATAATAAACAATGGGTTAACAACATTCAACAAGATCGTTAACCTAAAGGTTTCAAAACAACATTTACATGTAACGACTAACGATGACTTAACGACTCAGTTAAAATGTATATACATGTAGTGTTTTAATATGTATTCATACACTTTTGAAATAATTCAATACACTTATCAAAATACTTCTACTTAACAAAAATGCTTACAATTACATCCTCGTTCAGTTTCATCAACAATTCTACTCGTATGCACCCGTATTCGTACTCGTACAATACACAGCTTTTAGATGTATGTACTATTGTTATATACACTCCAATGATCAGCTCTTAGTAGCCCATGTGAGTCACCTAACACATGTGGGAACCATCATTTGGCAACTAGCATGAAATATCTCATAAAATTATAAAAATATGAGTAATCATTCATGACTTATTTACATGAAAACAAAATTACATATCCTTTATATCTAATCCATACACCAAACACCAAAAACACCTACAAACACTTTCATTCTTCAATTTTCTTCATCTAATTGATCTCTCTCAAGTTCTAAGTGTTCTTCATAAATTCTACAAGTTCTAGTTACATAAAATCAAGAATACTTTCAAGTTTGCTAGCGCACTTCCAATCTTGTAAGGTGATCATCCAACCTCAAGAAATCTTTGTTTCTTACAGTAGGTTATCATTCTAATACAAGGTAATAATCATATTCAAACTTTGGTTCAATTTCTATAACTATAACAATCTTATTTCAAGTGATGATCTTACTTGAACTTGTTTTCGTGTCATGATTCTGCTTCAAGAACTTCGAGCCATCCAAGGATCCGTTGAAGCTAGATCCATTTTTCTCTTTTCCAGTAGGTTTATCCAATTAACTTAAGGTGGTAATGATATTCATAACATCATTCGATTCATACATATAAAGCTATCTTATTCGAAGGTTTAAACTTGTAATCACTAGAACATAGTTTAGTTAATTCTAAACTTGTTCGCAAATAAAAGTTAATCCTTCTAACTTAACTTTTAAAATCAACTAAACACATGTTCTATATCTATATGATATGCTAACTTAATGATTTAAAACCTGGAAACACGAAAAATACCGTAAAACCGGATTTACGCCGTCGTAGTAACACCTCGGGCTGTTTTGGGTTAGTTAATTAAAAACTATGATAAACTTTGATTTAAAAGTTGTTATTCTGGGAAAATGATTTTTATTATGAACATGAAACTATATCCAAAAATTATGGTTAAACTCAAAGTGGAAGTATGTTTTCTAAAATGGTCATCTAGACGTCGTTCTTTCGACTGAAATGACTACCTTTACAAAAATGACTTGTAACTTATTTTTCTGACTATAAACCTATACTTTTTCTGTTTAGATTCATAAAATAGAGTCCAATATGAAACCATAGCAATTTGATTCACTCAAAACGGATTTAAAATGAAAATGTTATGGGTAAAACAAGATTGGATAATTTTTCTCATTTTAGCTACGTGAAAATTGGTAACAAATCTATTCCAACCATAACTTAATCAACTTGTATTGTATATTATGTAATCTTGAGATACCATAGACACGTATACAATGTTTCGACCTATCATGTCGACACATCTATATATATTTCGGAACAACCATAGACACTCTATATGTGAATGTTGGAGTTAGCTATACAGGGTTGAGGTTGATTCCAAAATATATATAGTTTGAGTTGTGATCAATACTGAGATACGTATACACTGGGTCGTGGATTGATTCAAGATAATATTTATCGATTTATTTCTGTACATCTAACTGTGGACAACTAGTTGTAGGTTACTAACGAGGACAGCTAACTTAATAAACTTAAAACATCAAAATGTATTAAAAGTATTGTAAATATATTTTGAACATACTTTGATATATATGTATATATTGTTATAGGTTCATGAATCAACAAGTGGCCAAGTCTTACTTCCCGACGAAGTAAAAATCTGTGAAAGTGAGTTATAGTCCCACTTTTAAAATCTAATATTTTTGGGATGAGAATACATGCAGGTTTTATAAATGATTTACAAAATAGACACAAGTACGTGAAACTACATTCTATGGTTGAATTATCGAAATCGAATATGCCCCTTTTTATTAAGTCTGGTAATCTAAGAATTAGGGAACAGACACCCTAATTGACGCGAATCCTAAAGATAGATCAATTGGGCCTAACAAACCCCATCCAAAGTACCGGATGCTTTAGTACTTCGAAATTTATATCATATCCGAAGGGTGTCCCGGAATGATGGGGATATTCTTTTATATGCATCTTGTTAATGTCGGTTACCAGGTGTTCACCATATGAATGATTTTTATCTCTATGTATGGGATGTGTATTGAAATATGAAATCTTGTGGTCTATTATTATAATTTGATATATATAGGTTAAACCTATAACTCACCAACATTTTTGTTGACATTTTAAGCATGTTTATTCTTAGGTGAATACTAAGAGCTTCCGCTGTTGCATACTAAAATAAGGACAAGATTTGGAGTCCATGTTTGTATGATATTGTGTAAAAACTGCATTCAAGAAACTGATTTCGATGTAACATATTTGTATTGTAAACCATTATGTAATGGTCGTGTGTAAACAAGATATTTTAGATTATCATTATTTGATAATCTACGTAAAGCTTTTTAAACCTTTATTTATGAAATAAAGGTTATGGTTTGTTTTAAAATGAATGCAGTCTTTGAAAAACGTCTCATATAGAGGTCAAAACCTCGCCACGAAATCAATTAATATGGAATGTTTTTAATCAATAAGAACGGGACATTTCACATACGTTTTATGACCTTCTTCCATAAGGATTTTATGTGTGCAATACGAAGGACTTATTCCTTTAATATCATGAATCTTCCATGCAATGGCTGGTTTATGAGCTTTCAACACAGAAATGAGTTGTGATTTCTCATTTTCAGTAAGAGAAGACGATATTATTACAGGTAATTCAGATTCACCATGTAAATAAGCATATTCCAAATGGTTTGGAAGTGGCTTTAACTCTAATGTTGGTGGTTCTTCTATCGATGATTTATATCGATATCTGTCTTCTTCTTTTAGCATTTGAATTTCTTCTGTTGTTGGTTCATATCCATTAGCTATTAGTGTAGCTAACATTTCAGTTTCATCAATTGGTTCAGTACCTTCTCCCAAAGAACATTCTCATGTTCCTTGTAATTCTGGAAATTCTTCTAACAATTCTGCATGTGATTCTATAGTTTGAATATAATAACATGTATCATCTGCAGATTGCGGTTGTTGCATTGCTCTATCAACTGAAAAGGTAACACTCTCGTCCTCTATACTTAGGGTCAGTTTCTTACCAAACACGTCTATCATTGCTTTAGCCGTGTTTAAGAATGGTCTTCCTAATATGAGAGGAACTTGAGAATCTTCTTCCATGTCCAGAACAACAAAATCTACTGGAAATACTAAAGTACTAACTTTAACTAGCATGTTCTCCATTATCCCTCTAGGATATTTTATTGATCGATCGGCTAGTTGTATACTTATTCTTGTTGGTTTCAATTCTCCAAGGTCTAGTTTAGCGTATAGTGAATACGGCATTAAATTTATACTAGCACCTAAGTCTGCCAATGCTTCTATTGAACTAAGACTACCCAGAAAACATGGAATTGTGAAACTTCCTGGATCTGATAATTTTTCTGGTATCTTATTCAACAGCACTGCAGAACAATTAGCATTCATAGTAATAGCCGAGAGTTCTTCCATTTTCTTTCTATTCGAGATTAGATCTTTCAGAAATTTTGCATATGTAGGCATTCCTGAAATTACATCAATGAAAGGAAGACTTACATTTATCTATTTAAACATATCCAAAAATTTGGATTGCTCGGCTTCAAGTCTCTCTTTTTTCATTTTACTCGGGTAAGGAAGTGGTGGTTGGTATGGTTTAACATAAGGTTTAGCCTTAACTGTGTTATCTTCATTAACCTTTTCAACTACCGGTTCTTTTACCTTATCTTGTTCAGGTTGTGGTTCTTTTGGAGTAGGAATATCTTCATTAGGAATTACAGGTATTTCAGGTGGTTTAAGTGTAATACCACTTCTTGTGGTAATAGCTTTAGCTGTTTCATTCCGGGGGTTAGCATTTGTATCACTAGGTAGACTTCCCGGTTTTCTTTCACCTATTAACCTTGCTAGGTTACTTACTTCTTGTTCCAGATTTTGAATAGAAGCTTGTTGATTTCTAAATGCTTGAGCATTTTGTTCATTGGTTTGTTTCTGAGATGTGAAAAACTGTGTTTGAGATTCAACTAGCTTCGTCATCATATCTTCTAAATTCGGCTTTTTATCATCGGTTTGTGGTGGTTTGTTTTGAAAATTAGGTCTTTGCTGATTGTAAATATTATTGGATACTTGTTGATTACTAGGACCTTGTTGGTTGTTGTATGGAACATTTCGATTATAATTCTGGTTTTGATTGTAAATCGGTCTTGGTGGTTGATAATTATTCTGATAATTATTTCCAGGCCTTTGGTTTAGATATGAAACATTCTCTCTTTATTCCATTGTCAGTTCAATACTGAGACAATCTTTTGTTAAATGTGGTCCTCCACACTGCTCACAACTAATTCGTATTGAGTGTATATCCTTAGTCATCTTTTCCATTCGTCTCTCGACAGCATCTATCTTTGCGGAAATGGAATCTAAGTCATGGCTAGAATCGGCTCTAGCTGCTTTAGATGATCTAACGATATCTTTTTCTTGGTGCCACTCATGTGAGTGGGAAGCAGTGTTATCAATAATTTTGTAAGCATCAGTTTCGGTTTTCTTCATAATGGAACCACCAGCTGCTATATCGATGTCTTTCCTTGTAGTGATGTCGCATCCTTGGTAGAATATTTGTACTATTTGACAGGTGTCAAAACCATGTTGCGGACATCCTCTCAATAACTTTCCAAATCTGGTCCATGCCTCATATAGAGTTTTATTTGGCTTCTGTGTGAAAGTAACAATTTCTCCTTGAAGTCTTACGGCTTTAGATGCTGGAAAGAATTGTTTAAGAAATTTTTCAACTAAAACGTCCCATGTATCAATCGCCCCTTCAGGTAACGATTCCAACCAATCTTTGGTTTCTCCCTTTAAAGTCCAGGGAAATAACATGAGATATATCTGTTCATCTTCAACTTCTCTTATTTTAAATAAAGTACAGATCCTATTAAAGGTACGAAGATGTTCATTTGGATCTTCCTTCGGCACACCACTAAATTGGCATTGATTTGTTACCATGTGTAGAATTTGTCCTTTGATTTCATAATCTGGCGCATTAATGTCTGGATGAGTAATTGCGTGACCTTGGCCAGTGCTTTTAGCTCTCATTCGGTCTTCCATACTTAAAGGTTCCAGATTCTCCATGATTGAATTTGTTGAATCTGAATCACTAGAGGATTCTGATTTAATGGTTCATTCCTCAACAATCTCTGTTTGAATGATTGGTGGTTCCGGAGGAAAAATTAATGGTTCAGGATCTATGAATTGTCCCTGAATATTCTCCGGATTCTCAATTGTGAGGTCGGGTTCAAAAAATGGATTATCGGAAATTTGAATTGGAGTACTTGGTCGACTGGATGCCGATTCTAAAGAAAAATCAGCGGCGATAATATTAGCTAGATGTCTTGATCGAGTTACCGGCGGTGAACGTACAAAAGGTGGTGAACGTTTTGCTCAGTGCATTCACTGAATATCCTATTAGTTTTTAAAAAGAAAAAAAAATTATATAAGTTATCCAATTAATAGACTTTTCTGATTTTGCCCATGTTTCGAATAGCCAAAAGATGCAGCAGAGGGGCAGGATTCGTTTGGTCTCAATATAATTGAGTACTGTTTGGCTCCAATAACCCGGTCCACGTACAAATCCAACTATTACTACGAACCAGAAAATTTTGATGTCTATCAATTTAACCGCTTAAAATAAATTTTCGTAATTTAAAGAAATTTAGATAAGAAATAGAGAAAATTCTAAGTCCTAAAAACTAGAATAGCGAGAAATAAGAAAGAAAGAAAGCGCGTCGAAATTAAAAGTAAAAATTGAAGAAATAAGAAAGAAAAAGAGTGACTTATAAAACTTTAAAACACTCGACTAACCCAACCTTATTATTATCACTAGCTTAAAATTAAAATTGCAAATTGAGATTACTAATTGGAGTGATAATTGATACATAGGTAAAAGGCGTCGAAAAATAAAAATAAGAAAGTAGCGCGTCTAAACTTAAAAAAAAGGAACTAAAAACTAAGAATTAAAAGTTGCGTCTAAAAATATTAAAGCTTACAAGTAAAACTATATCCCAAATGGCAATAACTTAAAAAGGAATACTAAAACTTAGATAGGCGTCGCAAAATTCTAAAGCACCTAGATCTTAGTCTAAAGAGAAAGCACTTAAGGGATTTTACGGCAAAGCCTAAAAATCTAGAAGTAAAAATAACTATGGCAAAAACTATGACTTAAAACTAATTACGAGCGAAAAATATAAATATTACGAATAAACGATTAAAAGATATAAAATATAAAAAAATATAAAAAGTGATAAATTACTTATTTTTATAAAAATATTATTTTTATATTTTATAAAAGTATTAATTTTTATATATAATAAAACTAATTAAAATTTAAAATACAATTTAATTTAAAAACTTAAACTAATTATAATAATAATTAAGTAAATAGGGTTAAATAAAAAAATAATAAATAATAATTACTCCGTAATAAATGCGAATTAGGGTTGCTGGACACGCGTGTCAGGGCAGCTCCGCGAGTCGCAGTGCCACGTACCAGAATAACTCTGCGAGTCGCGGGGTTTGAAAATTCAAATGAGGTGCAGGTATAAATTCGATAGTTTCAGTTTTTTTATATATTTTTTCTTTTCTGTTTTTAATTTAATTAAAATAATTATATAAATTAAATAAAAGTTATATTTTAAAAACTAAAATAGAAATAAAATACTTTATAATTTTATAAAAATCTTAAAAATAAATTTATATATTTATTTTTTATTCGGTTTTTAATTTTTTAATTATATTTTTAATATTTAAAATATATTTTTATATAAAAAAAAACTAATTAAAACTTAATAAATTTTTTTTTCTATAGCGTTTCGCTTCGGTGATCCCCGGCAGCGGCGCCAAAAATACTTGATGTGCACAGAGGTGTATATGAAATAGCTTATATTTTACTAGGAAAAACTATTAAATACGATACAATTTTACACAAGATATTTATTTATTTATAGAATGGATATACTTAAACCTTGCTACAACACTTATAGGCAGTGTACCTAATCGTACAGTAGTGTAGTTTTTAGTAAGCCCGGTTCGTTCCACATGGAATCTTTTAAACAAAGCTTAACGCTATATTAGTTTTAATTTATAAAAAAATACAAATATATATAAGTAATATTTTTATTAAAAAGGGGGGTTTTTACCGTTTAATGACCGGTTTGTCAATTTAAAACTTTAGTCGCAGTTAAAACCTAATGTAAAATATTAAATAAATAAAAGACTTAATTTAAAGCGTAAAGTAAATAACGATAATGAAATTGCGATAAATAAAAGTGCGATAAAATAAACTTGCAATAATTAAAAAGTACGATAATTAAAAGTGCAATTAAATACAATGACAATAAATAAAAAGTACGATAATTAGAAGTGCAATTAAATATAAAATAAAGTAAATTAAATATGAAATAAAAGAATTATGCTTATTTAAACTTCCGTAATCATGATGTTTGACGTGTTGATTTTAGTTTTATGCCCATGGGTAAATTGTCCTTTGTCCTGGATTATTTAATATGTCCGTCTGGTTTTTGTCCATAACAGTCCATCAGTCATAAATATAAAGTGCGAGTATCCTCGTCAAATTATCCTTATACCCGAAGTCAAATATTCCAACTAATTGGGGACTTAAACTGTAACAAGATTTTAATACTTTGTTTAATAATTACACCAGGTTATCGACTGCGTGTAACCCAAGGTTTTAATACTTTGTTATCAATTATGCCAAGTGTCCTTGTACATAATTTCACCCTTGTTTTAATAGTTCTAGTGACTATTAATCCATTCCCGTGTCCGGTTAAATGAACTATTATTCGTACATATAAATACGCCGCCCATCGTGTCCGATCGAGTGTATATGGTTATTTATATGGACGTCCAATTGTAAATCTTTATATTAAAATTAACAAACTATCATTTAGTTAAACAAATATAAAGCCCATTAATAGCTCATAGTCTAATTTCCACAAGTGTCGTTCTTTTGTCCAAACCCCAATTATGGTACAAAGCCCAATGATCCAATTTTAATATTTAGCCCAACATCATGATTACTTCGTTTTAAATAAGCATAATAATAACTTAGCTACGAGACATTAATGTAAAAAGGTTGAACATAACTTACAATGATTAAAATAGCGTAGCGTTACACGGACAGAATTTCGACTTACACCCTTACAATATTCGCTAACATACCCTTATTATTAGGATTTAAAATTAAAATTAAAATTAAAATATAAATATATATATATATATATTTTACGTATGATGAATGAGAAAAAGATGTATTGAATTCAGAAAAATGCGTTGCCTTTTATAGGCCCACACTGAAATTTGGGGCTCCGCGAGTCGCGGCCCTTGTGGCCTTCGAACTCCGCGACTTGCGGAGGTAATATTTATAGCTCACACATCTTTGGATCCTTTCTTGCCGACGGATTTTATAATATAAATATAATATAAATATATAATTTATATAATTAATTATATATTATATTATATTTATAAATATAATTAATTTGTAACTTTCGCTCCGTTGTGTCGGGCGTTGAGAGTTGACTCATGTCCCGGTTCCGGATTTTCGAACGTCCTTGCGTACAATTTAATATCTTGTACTTCGCGTTTTGAATCTTGTACTCTTGTAATTTTGAGACGTTTCTTATCAATAATTGGAACCACTTTGATTGTACTTTGTACTTTTGAGCTTTTTGGTCGTTTGCGTCTTCAATTCGTCGAATCTGTCTTTTGTCTTCACCTTTTGTTATTTAAACGAATATCACTTGTAAATAGAACAATTGCAACTAAAAGCTTGTCTTTCTTGAGGGATAATGCTATGAAATATATGTTCGTTTTTAGTATTATCACATATGTATAAATTGGATTCTCGAATCATGAAATGCATTTTGCGAACTTGAGACTTTGATTATGAACATTTAACGATCATTTGAGGAGGTTTTGTTGTTGTAATTGATGAACTCGATTGATGATATGTGGTTAGTTGTACTCCTTGTCAAAATACCTTTCCAACGATATAAGATACACGTTCTAAATGTTTTCGGTTCACAAATTGTGTTAGTTTGAGTTTTGGTTCGTGCTTGTGTGTTTCAGCAAAACAGGGTCTGTATACTTGAAAGAATCCGAAACTAATCCTCCCGGACGGAATTTTCAACAGTTGGTTCCATCGCGATGATCGACTCCAAGTAAGGTCCTTAATATGAGCTATTGCACAGCGGAAGACTTAATTCGTACCTGAGAATAACATGCTTTAAATGGTCAACATAAAGTTGGTGAGATATATAGGTTTGATGCTAGCAGCGTTATAATTATGGACCACAAGATTTCATAACATACATAATACACTCGCAAGTGTATGGAAAAGTCGTTGAGCACTTGGTAACCATACTTAACATTTAAATAACAGCAGCATATTCTTAAATAAACTCTACACCGTACCAAGTGTAGTAACGAAACGAAGTACTGTGCAACCGTTTAAAACTGGTCGTCCAGCCCGGTTGGGGTTGTCAGGCCCGATAGATCTATCAACAGGATTCGCGTTTACGCTCCTCACGTAAATATTAGCTACCAAGTATAAAGAAATATGCCATGGTACAACTCAACGTAGATTTTATTTTTATTTTTATCACTTGTGTCCATAACGTAAAACATTTATAGAAACAGCGCATGTATTCTCAGCCCAAAATATTTAGAGTTTAAAAGGGACTATATACTCACCATACTGTATTTTGTAGTAAAAATACATATAACATCATTGAACAAGTGTAAGGTTGGCCTCGGATTCACGAACCTATATCAATTGTATGTCTATTAAAACATGAAATGAAAATTTCATAATTTCATCATTTTTTTTTTATATTTATGTGTTTGTAGTTATATAAATTTTATACTAAATTCCATTTTATTTATATATATTATATCCTATGTTATATTTGTTTATTTGATATATATATTTAAAATAATTATTATCTATTCATTAGTTATAATACCATATCTATATCTATTTATATGTTTAGTATTACATTTAAAATTCAATAATTTGTTATATATATCTATATGAGTATTTATATAAAAACATATGTTCAATATACGGTGATATAGTTAGTATATATATAATAAGTATATTCTAGGCATATTATTTGTCACAAAAGAAATGACAAAAATTTTAAATAAAAAAAACAGTTTTAATAACATGATAATTTTTATAATACTAATAATGATATTTAAACGATAATATTAATAATAATAATAGTTAGTAATATTAACGATGATAATGGTAATACTAATTTTTTTTTTAGAATTGATAGATTTTGAATAATAATACTTTTAGTAATATAATAATAATAATAATAATAATAATAATAATAATAATAATAATAATAATTATAAAATTTTAAGATAGAACTACCTTTATAATTCGGAGTAAAAAAAATGCCCCAGTTAAGTCTCGAACCCGAGACCTCCCTTTCACTCCTCACGTTCCCAAACCACTCCTCCATCAGTTTATTTCTGTTAATTATCCCTAAACTAATTTATTTAAACAGTGTCTGTTTCCCTTCTTCTTCTTCATCTTCAAAACGTAATCGACCCAGAATCCAAACCAAGTAACAATAATTAATCTTTTAGATTAAAACTCTTAAACAAAACAGAGACACTTATGATTCACTTGAATCAAATTTCATAACCGAAAAACAAAAGAACTCGAGTTGTACAGTTACGGTTTTTAAAACTTTAAAACTCCATATTTGATTTTGAGATTAAGAACGTTTTAGACCTCAGTTGCAACATGAAAAAGGTTCGAAATCATTATTATAAACTTTCTGAACCCTCACCTTAACTGTAAACATAATCACGAACTCAAATTCGATTAAAGAACGTGGTTTAACTTTTAAAACCCAAATCTTTGATTTCGAAATTCGAACTCGTTTCAAAAATTTAGGGATTGGGATTTTACAGATAGTTCATACGTATGATTTCTATCCTATTTGCATTTATAGATTTTAAAATGAGATTTAAATCTAAGGTTTTCCGAAAAAAATGAAAAGAAACAGAGGTCGTGCAGTTCTTATGCCTTTTCAGTTAATTCTTGTTTAGATAGCAGATGGTTGTTTTAATAATTGATAATGGTGATTAAAGAACTGAGGGTGTAAACTTATATATACAATAATTCGACTGATTATGTTCAACTAAATAATTAACAAGAATCGTGAATCAGATGTAAATACAAATGAAAGAGGATAAAAAATAACGGAAGCAGATTGTGACAGATATCTAAATCGTATCTTTTGAGGAATTTTAAGATCAGATAAAACAAATAACAGGATTGTAACGCGTCTGTATATGTATTACATATTGATTATTCATAATTAAATAATTAATAATAATAATAATAATAATAATAATAATAATAATAATAATAATTATAATAATAATAATAATAATAATAATAATAATAATAATAATAATAATAATAATAATAATAATAATAATAATAATAATAATAATAATAATAATAATAATAATAATAGTAATAATTTTGTTATCATAATAATAATTAAATAACAAGAATAGTGATAATAAAAATTGTTAATGTAAATTTTTAATAATCAAATTAGGGATAATATTTTAGTAATCATAATAATAACTAGGGTTATAATTTAATAATAATAATGATACAAATAATGACAATAATAATATTTATAATGACATAATAATTTACATGTAACAAATCTCATATTATAACTTTATTGGTGCTAATAATTATAATTTCAGTTAATGTATTAACTATATCTTAACTTATGATTTAATATATAACAATTATTGATTATATCCCATTTACAGTATATATATATATAGTTCTATAATGATATTATATATTTATTTATATATATTTATTTTAACAGCAACTTACTCAATTTGTTTGTTATTTACATTTTTAAATTCTAATTGATTAAAGTGTACTTATTAATTCAAAATATTATATATGCGTAATTATTTGTTCGTGAATCGTCAGCTTGGTCAAAGGGTAACTAAGTATCCGAATATAGTTTTCAAACTTTCTAGACTCAACTTTAGAGATTTTGCTTATCGTGTCGGAAACATATAGATATTAGAGTTTAAATTTGGTCGAAAATTTCCGGGTCGTTACAGTACCCACCCGTTAAAAAATTTCGTCCCCGAAATTTGGTAGAGGTTGTCATAAATAACAATAGGAATGTTTTCATGACGAATATGAGGTAATAGTAGAGTTTTATCATTATTGGAAGATAAGGATAAAACATTTCGATCATGTGTAGTGTACGAGCGATGCTATCACAAAAGAGTGAAATGAGTGATATGGAATTGTTTGAACCGATGACGTGGTTAGGATTGATTTTCGAGATTTAAGGGATTTAAAGAAAATCTTATGTAATAAGATTTGGTTTTTCGACGATCAGGATCTTCTTTGATTTGATATGGCAAATCTGTTGTGATTTCTTTGTCGGGTATTTCACTTATAAAACTACCCCCTTCTTTTCCTTTTCTCCATATCCCATATCTTCTACTTTTTCTCCTTAATTCCTACTTTAAGATATTTACCACTATGCTTCATCCCATTCTATTCCTTGATATACTCTTAATCTTTACATCTGTCATCCTTCTTTTCCATTTACCACCAGAAGAGTATATTTACTTCTATTATACTCCTGCATTGATAGTGTGTCTAGTTCTCCCGCGTCTCTATATTGCTATCAGCATTGATATACACGGTTTGTAAAACCTGAGTGGTTGTTGAGTTTGATATCTCCCCTTATACTTCGATGCTCTTGTTTCTGTTTTCTATAATCATTGTCATCCATAGTTAATACTCTCTCCTTTTTGTTGCGATCTATACCCCAAATTTCTATTTTGGAGCTTCATTCTTTCGTTTCCTCTTCTTGCGTTTAAGAGTCTCTTGTAATGGTCCGGAATTCATAGGTATGAGATTTGAAATGAGCATAGTTAATACTCTAAGAAGGAAATTGTATTGGTATGATTTTGACTTGTCAAATTACCAGAATACCCTGAAAAAGATGGAACTATCAAGATGATATGTTCTTGATACGTTTGGGGATTGGATAGAATGTAAGAGCCGTGTAACATGACACATAATGACGGTACTGAGAATCATCACATTCCATTAGAAACTTAACATGACTTACTGTAATATAATGAAGTTGATCAAGTTTCATTATATTATACTAATTCATGCATCAGTTCCCAACATTACTTCAAACATTCATATTTCAATTTCGAAGGTTTCAGAATTTAGAAACCAACATAGTTTCTTTTATTTTATAACGCAGATATTACCGAAAGATACATGATCGCAGATAGGAATAGTTGTGAAAATATCTCCTGAAATATGGAGAATATGTATAACAGAAAATATGAAGATATCTTATAATATCTAAGATAAGATAATGATGAAGAATTTCATCCGAAAAGGTTTAGAATATCGAGTAGGGTTCTTACTAACGTTTTCAGCAGATTCTGAATCGTTTGGATTCTTTGAAAGTAGATTCAGTTCTTGTGATTTATCCACACCTTCCTTCATACTTTGCTCAATTCGTTTTCTAGTTCCAATCCTTCTCCTTTTCTGAGCTTTTTCAACACACTGTACTTTTAGTAAATTTTTGAATTGTTAAAGTCGTTTACAGTTTTTGCTGCTTCATCAGCATTTCAAGAACTAGTTCGCAGTTCAGGGTGTTTTTCAGAAACTTCACATTCTATGTATGAAATTTTTAGGGATAGACATTATAGATATAACTGACGAAGTTTTGCGAGGTTTTCAAAATACTGATTGCTGCTTTTGCCAAAAGGGATGAAGATCTGCTGGTACATTGAGATATCGAAGTGGAGCTGTGACAAAATTAGCTGATTGAAAGGGAGTCGCGTGATTGTTTTTGAATGATAAGGAATTCGATGCGGATATGTTTTAACTATAACTTTGAGTTCGAAAATTTTTCAAATGCGTAACTATATGTATGAATCCTTCTTCCATAGACGAGGTGCGGCTGGTTCAACTTCTCGATCGAGGTGTTTTCAAGAATCATGAAAGATTTGAACGCGAATTGTAATTGTCGAGGTACAAATGATGTCTAGGATAAAATAAAGTGGCAAACTTGAAGAATTGTTTAGTTTCATATGTTATAATCAACATTTTAATTCATTTTTAATTGTCCAAGTTAGCAGTCTAATAGTCCGACTATCCAATGGTCCAATAATTTTATATATAAATTAATTATATAATATTCGAATTAATTAATACGTATCGTTACCCGTGTACCGGTCTCAGTGTCGATCACAACTCAAAGTATATATATATTTGGAATCAACTCCGACCCTGTATAGCCAACTCCCATCTTCACATATAGAGTGTCTATGGTTGTTCCGAAATATATATATATATGGGTCAATATGGTAAGTCGAAACCTTGTATACGTGTCCCCTTATTTAAAATGCGTAAAATAAATATATATCATGACCCGTTATACAACGTGTTGTCTCAGAATTAATCCGACGTATTGTTGTACATGTGTCCCGACAGTATGTACAGTGCAGAAATTAAATGACAATAAATAAAATTGCGAGAATGTAAATTGCGATAAATTAAATGTTAATCAGTTAGCTGGGAACAGTTAGCCGGAACAGTTAGCGTGGATTCCTATCACAATTTCAATTAATTAATTCGTTTGTTTCTAACACTTTTTATTTCCGTCCAATGTTTTTCTTCATTATGCCACTTGTTGGATTCTGATAGGTCAAAATCCAAATATGAAATTTGAATAGAGATGGTTATTCTATGGTGAACGGATACGTATATCGGTAGTCGTAAGTAGGATAGTAAATGATTATTGAATCCAATTCGAAGAATGTACAGTGTAACTTATTAATGTGAATTCTAAATATTCCTCGGGTACTACCCACCCGTTAAAATATTTTCATCATTAACAATTTGTACGAAAGAATTTTTAATTACAATCTTTATGAAAATATACTTGCATATATATTTTCTTCAAATGTGATTACGGATTTAATGAGTCAATAAGATATTAAACTCATTTGATTTATCGTTAATACTGGATTACATGATCTCTAAAACATTAGAGATTTCATAATCACCATGTCGAACGAAGATATCTGAGGTAGAACGTTTCGTAAAGCGAAGGTAATCGATGTAAAACAATATGTAAAACGAGGATTATACTTGAAGTACAGATGATGGTATTGAGGCGTGAAATGTTGATATTCGAGGTACAGATTGTGATGTTGAGAGTTACAGCGCGATTATGTTTAGGGATGATAAGGGTACTGTCGACGTCGATGATGGTGGTACTGATTATGCTGCTGGTGCTGCTGCTGGTGTTCGTAACCTTCGCACCAGGTTCTCCAAAGTCGTCACACGAGCGCGTAGTTCGTTAACTTCTTCTAGTACTACGGAATGATTGTCGGTTGAAGCGAGCGAATGAATAAGATTCGAAATATGGGATAGTATGTAATCGTAATGAAATACTCGGAAAAAGGGGAGAGAAAATGGTTTCTCGAACAAGTTCGTCGGTAAGTGCTTCAGGTTGAAATGGGCAATTTGGTGGATGGAAGAGATCTTCGATGCGGTATAATTTTCGGGTATCAGATGATATTCCAGCTATATAGAATATCTATATATATAATACTAAAGATTTCGTAGATTACAGAGGAACCTACGGCATATGTCAGGCAAGTCTACCGATGCGCTAAGATATGAATTTTGTCCATACACTATCGATGCAGTAAATGCAGTAATACGTGTCTAGACTTATGAATGATAAGCAGGCAATTCCCTAAGGATGATAAGCAGATGATTTCCGACTACATGTGATAAGCAAAACTTTTTGACATGTAGACACGGTCAAAGTCCAGACTCACTAATGTATCCTAACAACTACTAGTTAGACACACTAATGCAAGGCCTGGTTCACTAAGACCACCGCTCTGATACCAACTGAAAGAATCCGAAACTAATCCTCCCGGACGGAATTTTCAACAGTTGGTTCCATCGCGATGATCGACTCCAAGTAAGGTCCTTAATATGAGCTATTGCACAGCGGAAGACTTAATTCGTACCTGAGAATAACATGCTTTAAATGGTCAACATAAAGTTGGTGAGATATATAGGTTTGATGCTAGCAGCGTTATAATTATGGACCACAAGATTTCATAACATACATAATACACTCGCAAGTGTATGGAAAAGTCGTTGAGCACTTGGTAACCATACTTAACATTTAAATAACAGCAGCATATTCTTAAATAAACTCTACACCGTACCAAGTGTAGTAACGAAACGAAGTACTGTGCAACCGTTTAAAACTGGTCGTCCAGCCCGGTTGGGGTTGTCAGGCCCGATAGATCTATCAACAGGATTCGCGTTTACGCTCCTCACGTAAATATTAGCTACCAAGTATAAAGAAATATGCCATGGTACAACTCAACGTAGATTTTATTTTTATTTTTATCACTTGTGTCCATAACGTAAAACATTTATAGAAACAGCGCATGTATTCTCAACCCAAAATATTTAGAGTTTAAAAGGGACTATATACTCACCATACTGTATTTTGTAGTAAAAATACATATAACATCATTGAACAAGTGTAAGGTTGGCCTCGGATTCACGAACCTATATCAATTGTATGTCTATTAAAACATGAAATGAAAATTTCATAATTTCATCATTTTTTTTTTATATTTATGTGTTTGTAGTTATATAAATTTTATACTAAATTCCATTTTATTTATATATATTATATCCTATGTTATATTTGTTTATTTGATATATATATTTAAAATAATTATTATCTATTCATTAGTTATAATACCATATCTATATCTATTTATATGTTTAGTATTACATTTAAAATTCAATAATTTGTTATATATATCTATATGAGTATTTATATAAAAACATATGTTCAATATACGGTGATATAGTTAGTATATATATAATAAGTATATTCTAGGCATATTATTTGTCACAAAAGAAATGACAAAAATTTTAAATAAAAAAAACAGTTTTAATAACATGATAATTTTTATAATACTAATAATGATATTTAAACGATAATATTAATAATAATAATAGTTAGTAATATTAACGATGATAATGGTAATACTAATTTTTTTTTAGAATTGATAGATTTTGAATAATAATACTTTTAGTAATATAATAATAATAATAATAATAATAATAATAATAATAATAATAATAATAATAATAATAATAATAATTATAAAATTTTAAGATAGAACTACCTTTATAATTCGGAGTAAAAAAAATGCCCCAGTTAAGTCTCGAACCCGAGACCTCCCTTTCACTCCTCACGTTCCCAAACCACTCCTCCATCAGTTTATTTCTGTTAATTATCCCTAAACTAATTTATTTAAACAGTGTCTGTTTCCCTTCTTCTTCTTCATCTTCACAACGTAATCGACCCAGAATCCAAACCAAGTAACAATAATTAATCTTTTGGATTAAAACTCTTAAACAAAACAGAGACACTTATGATTCACTTGAATCAAATTTCATAACCGAAAAACAAAAGAACTCGAGTTGTACAGTTACGGTTTTTAAAACTTTAAAACTCCATATTTGATTTTGAGATTAAGAACGTTTTAGACCTCAGTTGCAACATGAAAAAGGTTCGAAATCATTATTATAAACTTTCTGAACCCTCACCTTAACTGTAAACATAATCACGAACTCGAATTCGATTAAAGAACGTGGTTTAACTTTTAAAACCCAAATCTTTGATTTCGAAATTCGAACTCGTTTCAAAAATTTAGGGATTGGGATTTTACAGATAGTTCATACGTATGATTTCTATCCTATTTACATTTATAGATTTTAAAATGAGATTTAAATCTAAGGTTTTCCGAAAAAAATGAAAAGAAACAGAGGTCGTGCAGTTCTTATGCCTTTTCAGTTAATTCTTGTTTAGATAGCAGATGGTTGTTTTAATAATTGATAATGGTGATTAAAGAACTGAGGGTGTAAACTTATATATACAATAATTCGACTGATTATGTTCAACTAAATAATTAACAAGAATCGTGAATCAGATGTAAATACAAATGAAAGAGGATAAAAAATAAAGGAAGCAGATTGTGACAGATATCTAAATCGTATCTTTTGAGGAATTTTAAGATCAGATAAAACAAATAACAGGATTGTAACGCGTCTGTATATGTATTACATATTGATTATTCATAATTAAATAATTAATAATAATAATAATAATAATAATAATAATAATAATAATAATAATAATAATAATAATAATAATAATAATAATAATAATAATAATAATAATAATAATAATAATAATAATAATAATAATAATAATAATAATAATAATAATAATAATAATAATAATAATAATAATAATAATAATAATAGTAATAATTTTGTTATCATAATAATAATTAAATAACAAGAATAGTGATAATAAAAATTGTTAATGTAAATTTTTAATAATCAAATTAGGGATAATATTTTAGTAATCATAATAATAACTAGGGTTATAATTTAATAATAATAATGATACAAATAATGACAATAATAATATTTATAATGACATAATAATTTACATGTAACAAATCTCATATTATAACTTTATTGGTGCTAATAATTATAATTTCAGTTAATGTATTAACTATATCTTAACTTATGATTTAATATATAACAATTATTGATTATATCCCATTTACAGTATATATATATATATAGTTCTATAATGATATTATATATTTATTTATATATATTTATTTTAACAGCAACTTACTCAATTTGTTTGTTATTTACATTTTTAAATTCTAATTGATTAAAGTGTACTTATTAATTCAAAATATTATATATGCGTAATTATTTGTTCGTGAATCGTCAGCTTGGTCAAAGGGTAACTAAGTATCCGAATATAGTTTTCAAACTTTCTAGACTCAACTTTAGAGATTTTGCTTATCGTGTCGGAAACATATAGATATTAGAGTTTAAATTTGGTCGAAAATTTCCGGGTCGTTACAATACTGATCTGGGCGCCGTTCAGATTCTTGGACGCCTTCCAGTCCTTCAATGCTGGACGTCGTCCAGCAAATCTGGACGCCGTCCAGATGAACTGCCAGATTCTGTTTCGCTTGGTCGTTTACCGTTTAATTCTAACTATGCTACGCACCTCCGATTAACATGAAACTTGGTCAACATGCTCATATATGATTATATAACTTAGAAAAATTGTCCGAGACCCGACCCGACCGCGTTGACTTTGACTTTGACCAAGTTTGAATTTTAGTCAAACTTAACCAAATACTTATGCAATCGTCCTAATCTTCTTTTATACTTGATTCTTGCATGAAACTTGACAATTTGATTCACATGCTATATAATCGAGTCGTAACGAGCCATAGGACTATTTGAACACATTTCGTCCGACCTTGTGTCGTAACCGGTTAATTGATATAACTTACTTGTTTAGGTTAAGGCTAAGCAACTTTCATGCACACATTAACCTTGTGAAGTACATTTATACTCGTGCACTCGAGGTGAGATCATAGTCCCACCTTTTCAACAACTTTTATACTTTTAAATCGTAGGCAGAGAAACATATACTTTGTTACATCTTGTACTACTTACTTTTATGTTTTGAACACAAGTCCGATGAAACAAACATTCCACAGCGAGTTTAGAACAAAATCCTCAATTCGATTATCATTAGTTACACTTGCCAGGTGTAAGCGAGAACTTATGTTGTATGAATCCATATAGGTTTGACAAACTCTCATTCAAACGGTTCGCTACCGTTTACGAATGAAATATATTTTCGAGAAACAGTGTATGTTCTAACACTATTGTGATGGGGTTCTATGGAAGGAATGTTAAGCATTGATAATTGGGTGCTCGCGAACCTATTTTGGAATGCAACTTTTGGATGATCAATTTTATGGAAATACTAAATCTTGTGATTCAAAAATAACGTTTATTACTACATCTATGATTTCACCATCGTTTTTCGTTGACAGTTTTCTATATGTTTCTCAGGTTTATACTTGGCTACTTGATACATGCTTCCGCACACTTTGATTACTTTCTTGGGGGTCAACCATGCATGCATACGCTAGGGATAGCATCTTTGGATTCAAACTTAAAGCATACATACTTACGCTATTTATAGCAACTGTGATTTTCAACTTATTACGTTGCAAATTATTTTCATTTATACTTTACAACTTTTGTAAACTTAAACTTGTTGTCGAACCATTTGGTAAACTAAACTTTGTAAGTCTTGTACTTTTCAAATGAATGCGACATAATTTTGGTCAAACGAGTCTCATATAGGGACTTTGACCACGTAACGGGACCTAAGTTAGCGGCGCCGTCAATGATGATTTTGTCGGGTCGTTACAGATGGTATCAGAGCGTTGGTTGTAGGGAACTAGGATATGCATTAGTGTGTCTGACAGAGTCGTTAGGACGTATTAGTGAATCTAGACTACAACCGGATAGTTAGCCATTGCATTCTGACATACATTTGCTATAGATAGCACTTACTTGACTACTTGTGCATTATACTTGAATCATTCTTAGGCAAACTTCTTAATGGTACCAAGTTTTCATCATGCGAATCTGTAATCTACCGCTTCCCGGTAATACACGTAAACTTAAGATTCATACGCGTAAGGACGACGACGACTTCATTAGTCATACTTGTTCGAGAACTCTGTCTCCCAGATTGTTATTCGCCACCGTTTCAACTTACTATCGGTGTCACACCGGTGTTCCTTACTATCTACCACTTCTTGTTACTACCATCATTACTCTAGGTGAGTATCGTCATCACTATTTATCACTACGGTTGCGTACTATTCGTTATCATGATTCGTTACACTTCTCGTACCGGAATACATTATTGTTTGACTTGAATCGTATTGACGTGAAAATTCATTTATACACTTCCCTCGGGAAACGCTTCTTTAGAGTTGCACTAATTCTTTCGATTCAATACGAGTCACATTAGAGACATCGTTACACTTTGTTCATTTTAAAACTTCACGATTATACGAACTTGAATCTATGGAGTGATGTGGGAATGGAGGTATGAGTTAGCGTAATATAACGACACTCGATCTACGTGGTTATATTACGGTAAGTCATACCAAAGTTCTAATGACTCGTGATGGTGATTGGACTCGATCAACCTAATCACCACCATGTGCCATGTACATGACTTCATTTTTCTTGTTTGAACATCCGAAAACTCCGAGAATACTGATAACAACCATACTCGGGACACATCGTCGATTACTGTCGAACCATATTTATGCTTCCAAATGAATGGCAAATTCTTTCAACATCAGACGTATGTTACACGTGTATACTATCTCGTTTTTGCACAGTTTTATAGAACTACAAAATATTTGGTATGCTCACATCGAGGCGGAAACTTCTCTCGCATTACACTCGTACTTCCGTTTAAGGAAATCTTTTATCTAAATTCTCAATGGAGAGAGAGACTCTTCACATTATACTAGTATTCGCCACGAGGGGGAATATTCCTAACGAACGTTTTCGGAAACCGATAAATCTTTCGCGGCGCGATTTTCTTGAGAAACTTGTTCTAACTATCATTTTCCAGTCCTAACAAACTTGTTCAATATACCTTAAAAGAAATGTACCTCATTTCAGATCAAGATCCTCGTTTCACTTCTAGATTTTGGAGTGCCTTACAAAAAGTCTCGGGACCACGTTTAGACATGAGTACCGCACATCAACCACAACCCGACGGACCGAGCAAACATAAGATTCAAACCTTGGAAACCATAATACGAATTTGCATTATCAACCTCAAATTTACTTGAGAAAAGTAGTTGCCTTTAGCCGAATTCTCTTACTACAATAATTTTCATTCGAGTATTAATGCCACACCTTTCGAGGACCCGTATAAACGCAATTGTCATTTTCTTATATTGTTGAACTGTAGTAGGTAACAAGCAAACCACTGGACCCGAACTCATTCATGAAACAACCGAAAAATTATTCAAATCCAAGAAAGGCTCAAGACGGCCCGTAGTCGCCAAAAGAGCTACACCGATGTTAGACGTAAACATTTCAAATTCCAAGTGGGTAACCGCGTAACATTAAAAGTCGCACCTTGAGAAGGTGCAATCCGTTTCGGGAAACGTAGAAAGCTAAATCCGTGATACACAAAACCTTTTAAAATCTGGGGGCGTTTTGGACCTGTTACTAGCCGTTTAGATTTTCCAACTCATTCGAGTCTCCGTTCATCCTACATTCTACGTATCAAACTTAAGGAAGTGTCTTGCCGAATAAGAACTTGATATTCCTTTCGATGAGCTTACTATCGATGACAAATTTCACTTCCTAGGAGAACCGATTGAAATTGTGAATCGTGAAAACCAAACTTTAAAACGACTTAAAAATTCTGACTGTCAAAGTTCGTTGAAATGCCCAAGGAAGTACCTTCACTCATTCGTAGAATTTACAACACAAAAGTTTCGAAGAAGAAACAACAACTACTACTTCCAACTAAATTTCAGGACGAAATTTCTTTTAAGGTGTAGGTAATGTAACATCCCGCATTTTTCCGTTAAATTTATTTTAACACCGTCTTTTTTTTAGATAATATCTTCCGTTATCTTAATTCGTACCTTTCGTTGACTAACGTTCTAAATATTTCCGTTATTTGGTTATAACATCTCCCGATTACTCTAGCGTTTTTAAAATACTCGTTTGGTTAATTCCCGCACACGCTTTAAACTCGAGGGACCGAAGTTGCCAAGTGGGCAAACTAGTTGACTAGGTTAACTAGTCAACCCACTTCCCACCACCCATTCATTTGATACTTCCACCTCCTCATCCCTTATCCTCTCAAACTCAAGAACACCATTTTCATCTTCTCCATTAATTCATCATCCAAATCCGAATCAAGAAGCAAACATCAAAACAAATTACATTTTCGTAATCCTCTCTTCATCCTCTACATTTTGGTATCAATTTCATCAAGTTTGGGTAACTTTCTAAAAACACTAGATTTCTCTAAATTCATTTTATATACTTGAAATAGTGTTAATTAGTGTCTATGGCTCAAGTATAACATGAATATATGTTTTGTTTGCTCGATTTGTTGTTTCTGGAGTAACTAGCATGAACTTGAAATGAGTTTGCTTAATCTTGCATTTTGGATGATTAAATGTTGTTTAAATGCTAAAGTTCATGTTTTAATTGTGCTACTAGTATCACTAGCTTCAATTTGATGTGTAGGTTGCTTTAGAAAACTTCATAAACTTGAATATTGATTTTGTGAGTTTTGGTTAGGGTTTGATAACTCTTAAAATAGACTTTTGATGATTTGAATGCCATAAAATGTTGTTGGTAAGTGTTTGGTTGGATTGTATGCTTGATTACCTTCGAAACTGCATATCATATGTATAAATTGGATTCTCGAATCATGAAATACATTTTACGAACTTGAGACTTTGATTATGAACATTTAACGATCATTTGACGAGGTTTTGTTGTTGTAAATGATGAACTTGATTGATGATATGTGGTTAGTTAAACTCCTTGTCAAAATACCTTTCCAACGATATAAGATACACGTTCTAAGTGTTTTCGGTTTACAAATTGTGTTAATTTGAGTTTTGGTTCGTGCACTTGTGTGTTTCAGCAAAACAGGGTCTGTATACTGATCTGGACGCCGTCCAGTCCTTCAATGCTGGACACCGTCTAGCAAATCTGGACGCCGTCCAGATGAACTGCCAGATTCTGTTTCGCTTGGTTGTTTACCGTTTAATTCTAACTATGCTACGCACCTCCGATTAACATGAAACTTGGCCAACATGCTCATATATGATTATATAACTTAAAAAAATTGTCCCAGACCCGACCTGACCGTGTTGACTCTAACCAAGTTTGAATTTTAGTCAAACTTAACCAAATACTTATGCAATCGTCCTAATCTTCTTTTATACTTGATTCTTGCATGAAACTTGACAATTTGGTTCACATGCTATATAATCGAGTCGTAACGAGCCATAGGACTAATTGAACACATTTTGCCCGACCTTGTGTCGTAAATGGTTAATTGATACAACTTACTTGTTTAGGTCAAGGCTAAGCAACTTTCATGCACACGTTTACCTTGTGAAGTACATTTATACTCGTGCACTCGAGGTGAGATCATAGTCCCACCTTTTCAACAAATTTTATACTTTTAAATCGTGGGCTGAGAAACATATTCTTTGTTACATCTTGTACTACTTACTTTTATGTTTTGAACACAAATCCGATGAAACAAACATTCCACAGCGAGTTTAGAACAAAATCCTCAATTCGATTATCATTAGTTACACTTGCCGGGAGTAAGCGAGAACTTATGTTGTATGGATCCATATGGGTTTGACAAACCCTCATTCAAACGGTTCGCTACCGTTTACGAATGAAATATATTTTCGAGAAACAGTGTATGTTCTAACACTATTGTGATGGGGTTCTATGGAAGGAATGTTAAGCATTGATAATTGGGTGCTCGTTAACCTATTTTGGAATGCAACTTTTGGATGATCAATTTTATGGAAATATTAAATCTTGTGATTCAAAAATAACTTTTATTACTACATCTATGATTTCACCAACGTTTTTCGTTGACAGTTTTCTATATGTTTCTCAGGTTCATACTTGGCTACTTGATACATGCTTCCGCACACTTTGATTACTTGCTTGGGGGTCAACCATGCATGCATATGCTAGGGATAGCATCTTTGGATTCAAACTTAAAGCATACATACTTAAGCTATTTATAGCAACTGTGATTTTCAACTTATTACGTCGTAAGTTATTTTCATTTATACTTTACAACTTTTGTAAAATTAAACTTGTTGTCGAACTGTTTGGTAAAATAAACTTTGTAAGTCTTGTACTTTTCAAATGAATGCAACATAATTTTGGTCAAACGAGTCTTATATAGGGACTACGACCACGTAACGGGACCTAAGTTAGCGGCGCCGTCAATGACAATTTTGTCGGGTCATTACAGATGGTATCAGAGCGTTAGTTGTAGGGAACTAGGATATGCATTAGTGTGTCTGACAGAGTCGTTATGACGCATTAGTGAATCTAGACTACAACCGGATAGTTAGCCATTGCATTCTGACATACATTTGCTATAGATAGCACTTACTTGACTACTTGTGCATTATACTTGAATCATTCTGAAATGTCCCGTTCATATTGATTATAAACGTTCCATATTAACTGATTTCGTTGCGAGGTTTTGACCTCTATATGAGACATTTTTCAAAGACTGCATTCATTTTTAAAACAACCATAACCTTTATTTTATCAATAAAGGTTTTAAAAACATTACGTAGATTATCAAATAATGATAATCTAAAATATACTGTTTACACACGACCATTACATAATGATTTACAATAGAAATATATTACATCGACATATGTTTCTTGAATGCAGTTTTTACATAATATCATACAAACATGGACTCCAAATCTTGTCCTTATTTTAGTATGCAACAGCGGAAGCTCTTAGTATTCACCTGAGAATAAACATGCTTTAAACGTCAACAAAAATGTTGGTGAGTTATAGGTTTAACCTATATATATCAAATCGTAATAATAGACCACAAGATTTCATATTTCAATACACATCCCAAACATAGAGATAAAAACCATTCATATGGTGAACACCTGGTAACCGACATTAACAAGATGCATATATAAGAATATCCCCATCATTCCGGGACACCCTTCAGATATGATTTAAATTTTGAAGTACTAAAGCATCCGGTACTTTGGATGGGGTTTGTTAGGCCCAATAGATCTATCTTTAGGATTCGCGTCAATTAGGGTGTCTGTTCCTTAATTCTTAGATTACCAGACTTAATAAAAAGGGGCATATTCGATTTCGATAATTCAACCATAGAATGTAGTTTCACGTACTTGTGTCTATTTTGTAAATCAGTTATAAAACCTGCATGTATTCTCATCCCAAAAATATTAGATTTTAAAAGTGGGACTATAACTCACTTTCACAGATATTTCCTTCCTCGAAAATAAGACATGGCCACGGATCGATTCACGAACCTATAAAAATATGTACATATATATCAAAGTATGATCAAAATATAATTACAACCATTTTTATTATGTTTTAAAGATTTGAGTGTATTAAGTCAGCTGTCCTCGTTAGTAACCTACAACTAGTTGTCCACAGTTAGATGTACAGAAATAAATTGATATATATCATCTTGAATCAATCCACGAACCAGTGTATACACGTCTCAGGCTAAATCACAACTCAAAGTATATATATTTTTGGAATCAACCTCAACCCTGTATAGCTAACTCCAACATTACTGCATATAGAGTGTCTATGGTTGTTCCAAATAATATATATACATGGGTCGATATGATATGTCAAAACATTTGCATACGTGTCTATGGTATCTAAAGATTACATAATATATTAGAATACATGTATAATACAATATAAGTTAGCTAGGATATGATTTGTATAGATTTGTTAAACATTTCCTGTAGCTAAAAAGATCAAAAATTTCCAATCTTGTTTTAATCATAACTTCTTCATTTTAAATCCGTTTTGAGTGAATCAAATTGCTATGTTTTCATATTGAACTCTAATTTAAGAATACAAATAGAAAAAGTATAGGTTTATAGTCAGAAATTTATGTTACATGTCAATTACTAAAGAGGTAGTCATTTCCGTCGAAAGAACGACATCTTGATGACCATTTTGAAAACCATACTTTCACTTTGAGTTTAACCAAATTTTTGGATATAGTTTCATGTTCATATGAAAAATCATTTTACCAAAATAAAAACTTTTAAATCAAAGTTTATCATAGTTTTTAATTATCAAAACCAAAACAGCCCCCGGTTTCACTACGACGGCGTATATCCGATTTTATGGTGTTCATCGTGTTTCCAGGTTTTAAATCATTAAGTTAGCATATCATATAGATATAGAACATGTGTTTAGTTGATTATAAAAGTCAAGTTAGAAGGATTAACTTTTGTTTGCGAACAAGTTTAGAATTAACTAAACTATGTTCTAGTGATTACAAGTTTAAACCTTCGAATAAGATAGCTTTATATGTATGAATTGAATGATGTTATGAACATCATTACTACCTCAAGTATTCTGGATAAAACTACTGGAAATGAGAAAAATAGATCTAGCTTCAAAGGATCCTTGGATGGCTTGAAAGTTCTTGAAGCAGAATCATGACACGAAAACAGTTCAAGTAAGATTTTCACCCGAAATAAGATTGTTATAGTTGTAGAAATTGAATCAAAGTTTGAATATGAATATTATCTTGAATTAGAAAGATAACCTACTGTAAATAACAAATGTTCCTTGATCTTAGATGATTACTTGGAATGGATTAGAAAGCTTGGAAGTAGACTTGCAAACTTGGAAGTATTCTTGATTTTTATGAAACTATACTTATGGAATTTACGAAGAACACTTAGAACTTGAAGATGGAACTTGAGAGGGATCAATTAAATGAAGAAAATTGAAGAATGAAAGTGTTTGTATGTTTTTTTGGTCGTTGGTATATGGATTAGATATAAAGGATATGTAATTTTGTTTTCATGTAAATAAGTCATAAATGATTACTAATATTTTTGTAATTTTATGAGATATTTCATACTAGTTGCCAAATTATAGTTCCCACATGTGTTAGGTGACTCACATGGGCTGCTAAGAGCTGATCATTGGAGTGTATATACCAATAGTACATACATCTAAAAGCTGTGTATTGTACGAGTATGAATACTGGTGCATACGAGTAGAATTGTTGATGAAACTGAACGAGGATGTAATTGTAAGCATTTTTGTTAAGTATAAGTACTTTCATATGTGTCTTAAAGTCTTTCAAAAGTGTAAGAATAAATATCAAAACACAACATGTATATACATTCTATTGGAGTCGTTAAGTCTTCGTTAGTCGTTACATGTAAGTGTTGTTTTGAAACCTTTAAGTTAACGATCTCAATTAATGTTGTTAACCCAATGTTTATTATATCAAATGAGATGTTATATTATTATATTATCATGATATTATGATGTATGAATATCTCTTAATATGATATATACATTAAAATAGCGTTACAACGATAATCGTTACATATAAGTCTCGTTTCGTAATTCTTGAGTTAGTAGTCTTGTTTTTACATATGTAGTTCATTGTTAACACACTTAATCATATATTTAAATATCATTTTATTATGTTAAATATAGTGTATCAATATCTTAATATGATACATATATATTTAGTAGACGTTATCATAACGATATTCATTATATATATCATTTCGAGTTTCTTAACTTAGTAATCTCATTTCTTATGTATATCACACATTGTTAATATACTTAGTGAGATACTTACTCATCATAATCTCATGTCAACCATATATATAAGTCTATATACCCCACAACATGTAGTTTTTACAATTTTGTAACGTTCGTGAATCGCCGATCAACTTGGGTGATCAATTGTCTATATGAAACTTATTTCATTTAATCAAGTCTTAACAAGTTTGATTGCTTAACATGTTGGAAACATTTATTCATGTAAATATCAATCTCAATTAATATATATAAAAATGGAAAAATTCGGGTCACTACAGTACCTACCCGTTAAATAAATTTCGTCCCGAAATTTTAAGCTGTTGAAGGTGTTGACGAATCTTCTGGAAATAGATGCGGGTATTTCTTCTTCATCTGATCTTCACGCTCCCAGGTGAACTCAGGTCCTCTACGAGCATTCCATCGAACCTTAACAATCGGTATCTTGTTTTGCTTAAGTCTCTTAACCTCACGATCCATTATTTCGACGGGTTATTCAATGAATTGAAGTTTTTCATTGATTTGGATTTCGTCCAACGGAATAGTGAGATCTTCTTTAGCAAAACATTTCTTCAAATTCGAGACGTGGAAAGTGTTATGTACAGCTGCGAGTTGTTGAGGTAGCTCCAGTTGGTAAGCTACTGGTCCGACACGATCTATAATCTTGAATGGTCCAATGTACCTTGGATTTAGTTTCCCCCGTTTACCAAATCGAACAACGCCTTTCCAAGGTGAAACCTTAAGCATGACCATTTCTCCAATTTCAAACTCTATATATTTTCTTTTACTGTCCGCGTAGCCCTTTTGTCGACTCTGGGCGGTTTTCAATCGTTGTTGAATTTGGATGATTTTCTCGGTAGTTTTTTGTATTATCTCCGGACCCGTAATCTGTCTATCCCCCCACTTCATTCCAACAAATCGGAGACCTGCACTTTCTACCATAAAGTGCCTCAAACGGTGCCATCTCAATACTAGAATGATAACTGTTGTTGTAGAAAAATTCTGCTAACGGTAGGTGTCGATCCCAACTGTTTCCGAAATCAATAACACATGATCGTAGCATGTCTTCAAGCGTTTGTATCATCCTTTCGCTCTGCCCATCAGTTTGTGGATGATAGGTAGTACTCATGTCTAGACAAGTCCCCAATGCTTGTTGCAACGTCTGCCGGAACCTTGAAACAAATCTACCATCCCTATCAGAGATAATAGAGACGGGTATTCCATGTCGGGAGACAACTTCCTTCAAATACAATCGCGCCAACTTCTCCATTTTGTCATCTTCTCTCATTGGAAGGAAGTGTGCTAACTTGGTGAGATGATCAACTATTACCCAAATAGTATCATAACCACTTGTAGTCCTTGGCAATTTAGTAATGAAATCCATGGTAATATTTTCCCATTTCCATTCCGGGATTTCAGGTTATTGTAGTAGACCTGATGGTTTCTGATGTTCAGCTTTGAACTTAGAACACGTCAAACATTCTCCTACATATTTAGCAATATCGGCTTTCATACCCGGCCACCAAAAGTGTTTCTTGAGATCTTTATACATCTTTCCCGCTCCAGGATGTATTGAATATCTGGTTTTATGTGCTTCTTTAAGTACCATTTCTCTCACATCTCCAAACCTTGGTACCCAAATTCTATCAGCCCTATATCGGGTTCCATCTTCCCGAATATTAAGATGTTTCTCTAATCCTTTGGGTATCTCATTCTTCAACTTTCCTTCTTTTACAACCCCCTGTTGCGCCTCCTTTATTTGAGTAGTAAGGTTAGTACGAATAATTATATTCATAGCTTTTACCCGTATAGGTTCTCTGTCCTTTCTACTCAAAGCGTCGGCTACCACATTTGCCTTCCCCGGGTGGTATCGAATCTCAAAATCATAATCATTCAACAGTTCAATCCACCTGCGTTGTCTCATATTCAGTTGCTTCTGATTAAATATATGTTGGAGACTTTTGTGGTCGGTATATATAATACTTTTGACTCCATATAAATAATGCCTCCAAGTCTTTAATTCAAAAACAACAGCACCCAATTCCAAATCGCGAGTTGTATAATTTTGCTCGTGAATCTTCAATTTTCTAGACGCATAAGCAATCACCTTCGTTCGTTGCATTAATACACAACCGAGACCTTGCTTTGATGCGTCACAATAAATCACAAAATCATCATTCCCTTCAGGCAATGACAATATAGGTGCCGTAGTTAGCTTTTTCTTCAATAACTGAAACGCCTTCTCTTGTTCATCCTTCCATTCAGATTTCTTCCCTTTATGCATTAATGCAGTCAAGGGTTTTGCTATTTTGGAGAAATCTTGGATGAATCTTCTGTAGTAACCAGCCAATCCTAAAAATTGACGTATATGCTTCGGAGTTTTTGGGGTTTCCCACTTTTCAACGGTTTCGATCTTTGTCGGGTCCACCTGGAAACCTTCTTTATTCACTATGTGACCGAGGAATTGAACTTCTTCCAACCAAAATGCTCACTTTGAAAACTTAGCGTACAGTTTTTCTTTCCTTAATACTTCTAGCACTTTTCTCAAATGTTCTTCATGCTCTTGATCATTCTTTGAGTAAATAAGTATGTCATCGATGAAAACCATGATAAACTTGTCAAGATATGGCCCAAACACTGGGTTCATAAGGTCCATGAACACAGCTGGTGCGTTAGTCAATCCAAACGGCATAACCATAAACTCGTAATGACCATAACGCGTCCTAAAAGCAGTTTTTGGAATATCATCCTCCTTTACTCGCATTTGATGATATCCAGAACGTAAATCAATTTTCAAATAAACCGATGAGCCTTGTAGTTGATCAAATAAGTCGTCAATTCTCGGCAGTGGATAATGGTTTTTGATGGTAAGTTTATTCAACTCTCTGTAGTCAATACATAACCTAAATGTACCATCCTTCTTCTTGACAAACAAAACAGGAGCTCCCCATGGTGATGTGCTTGGTCGAATGAAACCAGGTTCTAATAGTTCTTGCAGTTGGCTTTGCAGTTCTTTCATCTCGCTGGGTGCGAGTCTGTAAGGAGCACGAGCTATTGGTGCAACTCCTGGTACAAGATCTATTTGAAATTCAACAGATCGATGTGAAGGTAGTCCCGGTAATTCTTTCAGAAATACATCGGGAAATTCTTTTGCGACAGGAACATCATTGATGCTCTTTTCTTCAGTTTGTACTTTCTCGACGTGTGCTAGAACAGCATAGCAACCTTTTCTTATTAGTTTTTGTGCCTTCAAATTACTAATAAGATGTAGCTTCGTGTTACCCTTTTCTCCATACACCATTAAAGGTTCTCCTTCTTCTCGTACAATGCGAATTGCATTTTTGTAACATACGATCTCTGCTTTCATCTCCTTCAGCCAGTTCATGCCAACTATTACATCAAAACTCCCTAACTCTACTGGTATCAAATCAATCTTAAATATTTCGCTACCCAGTTTAATTTCTCGAATCCGGCATATATAATCTGCTGAAATTAATTTACCGTTTGCTAATTCGAGTAAAAACTTACTATCCAACGGCGTCAACGGACAACTTAATTTAGCACAAAAATCTTTACTCATATAGCTTCTATCCGCACCCGAATCAAATAAAACGTAAGCAGATTTATTGTCAATAAGAAACGTACCCGTAACAAGCTCCGGGTCTTCTTGTGCCTCTGCCGCATTAATATTGAAAACTCTTCCGCGGCCTTGTCCATTCGTGTTCTCCTGGTTCGGGCAATTTCTAATAATGTGGCCCGGTTTTCCACATTTATAACAAACTACATTGGCATAACTTACTCCGATAATACTTGCTCCGCCATTACTCGTTCCAACACCATTTGTTCCTTTCGTTCTGTTAACCCCTGGTCTGTAGACCTCACACTTTACCGCGCTATGACCATTTCTTTTACACTTGTTGCAAAATTTGGTGCAGAACCCTGAATGATACTTTTCACACCTTTGGCATAGCTGCTTCTGATTGTTTTTGTTGTTGCGGTTGTTATTGTTGTTGGGATGATTGTTGTAGTAGTAGTTGTTGTTGTTGTGCCGTTTGTTGTAGTTGCGATTGATGTTGCGATTGTTGGGATAGTTGTTGTTGTTTTGGTGACTCTTATCACCATTTTCCTCCCACTTTCTTTTGACTAGCTTCACGTTGGCCTCTTCGGCCGCCTGTTCTTTAATTCTTCCCTCAATCTGGTTCACTAGTTTGTGAGCCATTCTACATGCCTTTTGTATGGAGGCAGGCTCGTGTGAACTTATATCTTCTTGGATTCTCTCCGGTAACCCTTTCACAAACGCGCCGATCTTCTCTTCCTCATCTTCGAACGCTCTCGGACACAATAGGCACAATTTTGTGAATCGTCTTTCGTACGAAGTAATATCGAATCCCTGTGTTCGTAACCCTCTAAGTTCTAACTTGAGCTTATTGACCTCGGTTCTGGGACGGTACTTCTCGTTCATCAAGTGCTTGAAAGCTGACCACGGTAGCGCATAAGCAGCATCTTGTCCCACTTGCTCTAGATAGGTATTCCACCATGTTAACGCAATACCTATGAAGGTATGCGTAGCGTACTTCACTTTTTCTCCTTCAGCACACTTACTTATGGCAAACACCGATTCAACTTTCTCGGTCCACCGTTTCAATCCGATTGGTCCTTCGGTCCCATCAAATTCTGAAGGTTTGCAGGCAGTGAATTCCTTGTAGGAGCATCCTATACGATTTCTTGTGCCATTAGCTGTATTGCTAGATTCAGAGTTATTGTTGGTATGTAGCGCAGCCTGTACTGCGGCTATGTTTGAAGCAAGAAAAGCACGAAATTCCTCTTCGCTCATATTCAAGGTGTGTCGAGTAGTCGGTGCCATTTCCTTCAAAATAGTCAAATGAAACAAGTTAATCATACAGAATATTAAGAGTAGTCAATAGTATCTCGTAGCATAATATGAACTCATTTATAAAAGCTTTTTCTTCATATTAGCGTTTTATAAGTTTAAATTCGGGTAGTACCTACCCGTTAAGTTCATACTTAGTAGCTAATATACAATTCAACTACTACAATTCCATATGAAAAACTGATTATAATAATATATCACATACAAATATTCTTCAAACTTACAACTTCGCTATATAACATATATCATGAAATATAGTACACTATGATACAAGACAGTTTTAAAGATAAATCTAGTTAATACGCAAGTTGTTCAGCAAAGAAAATAAAGACACGTAATTCATAAGTCCATAAACAAGTCATGCATTCTGGTTTTACTAAGACGACTTCCCATCCTTGGTCTTGTGGAAAATAACCGTTATGACCATTGGCTAGCCAGCATGTTGTAATGTCGTTAAAAGGACGAGGGTTTTGTAATGTCCAACAGCCCTGTAATAATCTAAAAACCTTGTTTCTCACCCCAACTAGTGAATCTGTCACTTGTGGGAAAGTTTTATTTAAAAGCTGCAATCCTATGTTCTTTTTCTCACTTTGGTAAGAAGCGAACATCACTAACCCGCAAGCATAACATGCTTCTTTATGTTGCATGGTAGAAGCTCTTTCTAATTCACGAAATCCTATGTTGGGATATGTTGAGTCAAAATAGGTTCTTAACCCGTAGCGTAAAATTGCATTTGGGTTCCCCGCATTTAACGCTTTAAAGAAAACACGGCGTAACTTAAAGTCTCCCCAATGTGATATACCCCACCTATCAAAGGAAAGCCTTTTATAAACTAAGGCATTTCTGAAAAGTCTTTCAAATATTTGACAAGTTAATTTCGCCATAACTAAATGTGCTGATAAATTCTGACCGACTCTAGACAAGATTTCCTCAATCATATCCTCTGGTAGGTCTTCTAAAATATTCGGTTGTCTACCCTTAACGTCCATTTTGTTTTTATATTGTAAAATAGACAAGGATTAGATTCGTAATAACAAACAATACAAGCAATTTTTACATAGAACATAAAAGTACAAGCACACTACAATACATTTATTACACAACATGCACACACCCCTCTAATCTGAATCACTGGTTTCTTCTTCTTCGGACTTGGTTCTTTTTCCTAATCTTCTAGGGATATATGATGTTCCTCTAATACGAGTCGTCATTTTCCACATTGGTTTAGAAAAACCTGGTGGTTTAGAGGTTCCCGGGTTATTGTCACGATATTGAAAATACGGGTGTTGACAGTACATATAAAGTTCATCGGGGTCAGAATCAGATTTCACTATTTTAATGCCTTTTCCCTTATTATTTTCTTTTACCTCATTAAATTGGGTCGGGGTAATTTCTATAACATCATCGGAATCCTCATCAGGATCCGATTCATCGGAAAATTGGTAATTTTCCCAATATTTTGCTTCCTTAGCGGAAACACCATTGACCATTATTAACTTTGGTCCATTGGTTGAGGATTTTCTTTTATTTGACCGGTTTTCTGTGGTTCCTACTATTCCCCCCTCCGAAACTTCTTATTCTTTCGGTTCCTCTTCTTCTGGTTCCTCTTCTTCCAGTTCCGTTTCCTCTTCTTTCGGTTCTTCGGGAACTTGTGAATCTTGCCAATATATATTCGACTCTTCGTTATTATTAGGTGAGTCAATGGGATTTGTGCTAGAGGTAGACATCTATCACACAATATCAAACATGTTAAGAGATTAATATATCACATAATATTTACATGTTAATAATATATAGTTTCCAACAAAAATGTTAAGCAATCATTTTTAAAGAAAACACGGTCGAAGTCCAGACTCACTAATTCATCCTAACAAACTCGATAAGACACACTAATGCAAATTTTCTGGTTCTCTAAGACCAACGCTCGGATACCAACTGAAATGTCCCGTTCATATTGATCATAAACGTTCCATATTAATTGATTTCGTTGGAGGTTTTGACCTCTATATGAGACGTTTTTCAAAGACTGCATTCATTTTTAAAACAACCATAACCTTTATTTTATCAATAAAGGTTTTAAAAACATTACGTAGATTATCAAATAATGATAATCTAAAATATACTATTTACACACGACCATTACATATTGGTTTACAATAGAAATATATTACATCGACATATGTTTCTTGAATGCAGTTTTTACATAATATCATACAAACATGGACTCCAAATCTTGTCCTTATTTTAGTATGCAACAGCGGAAGCTCTTAGTATTCACCTGAGAATAAACATGCTTTAAACGTCAACAAAAATGTTGGTGAGTTATAGGTTTAACCTATATATATCAAATCGTAACAATAGACCACAAGATTTCATATTTCAATACACATCCCATACATAGAGATAAAAACCATTCATATGGTGAACACCTGGTAACCGACATTAACAAGATGCATATATAAGAATATCCCCATCGTTCCGGGACACCCTTCGGATATGATTTAAATTTCGAAGTACTAAAGCATCTGGTAGTTTGGATGGGGTTTGTTAGGCCCAATAGATCTATCTTTAGGATTCGCGTCAATTAGGGTGTCTGTTCCCTAATTCTTAGATTACCAGACTTAATAAAAAGGGGCATATTCGATTTCGATAATTCAACCATAGAATGTAGTTTCATGTACTTGTGTCTATTTTGTAAATCATTTATAAAACCTGCATGTATTCTCATCCCAAAAATATTAGATTTTAAAAGTGGGACTATAACTCACTTTCACAGATATTTCCTTCCTCGAAAATAAGACTTGGCCACGGGTCGATTCACGAACCTATACAAATATGTACATATATATCAAAGTATGATCAAAATATAATTACAACCATTTTTATTATGTTTTAAAGATTTGAGTGTATTAAGTCAGCTGTCCTCGTTAGTAACCTACAACTAGTTGTCCACAGTTAGATGTACAGAAATAAATCGATATATATATCATCTTGAATCAATCCATGACCCTGTGTATACACGTCTCAGGCTAAATCACAAATCAAAGTATATATATTTTTGGAATCAACCTCAACCCTGTATAGCTAACTCCAATATTACTGCATATAGAGTGTCTATGGTTGTTCCAAATAATATATATACATGGGTCGATATGATATGTCAAAACATTTGCATACATGTCTATGGTATCCCAAGATTACATAATATATTAGAATACATGTATAATACAATATAAGTTAGCTAGGATATGATTTGTATAGATTTGTTAAACATTTCCCGTAGCTGAAAAGATAAAAAATATCCAATCTTGTTTTACCCATAACTTTTTCATTTTAAATCCGTTTTGAGTGAATCAAGTTGCTATGGTTTTATATTAAACTCTAATTTAAGAATCCAAACAGAAAAAGTATAGGTTTATCGTCGGAAATTTAAGTTACATGTCAATTACTAAAGAGGTAGTCATTTCCGTCGAAAGAACGACATCTTGATGACCATTTTGAAAAACATACTTTCACTTTGAGTTTAACCAAGATTTTTGGATATAGTTTCATGTTCATATGAAAAATCATTTTCTCAGAAGAACAACTTTTAAATCAAAGTTTATCATAGTTTTTAATTATCCAAACCAAAACAGCCCCCGGTTTCACTACGACAGCGTATATCCGATTTTATGGTGTTCATCGTGTTTCCAGGTTTTAAATCATTAAGTTAGCATATCATATAGCTATAGAACATGTGTTTAGTTGATTTTAAAAATAAAGTTAGAAGGATTAACTTTTGTTTGCAAACAAGTTTAGAATTAACTAAACTATATTCTACTGATTACAAGTTTAAACCTTCGAATAAGATAGCTTTATATGTATGAATCGAATGATGTTATGAACATCATTAGTACCTCAAGTTTTATGGATAAAACTACTGGAAATGAGAAAAATGGATCTAGCTTCAAAGGATCCTTGGATGGCTTGAAAGTTCTTGAAGCAGAATCATGACACGAAAACAGTTCAAGTAAGATTTTCACTCGAAATAAGATTGTTATAGTTATAGAAATTGAATCAAAGTTTGAATATGAATATTACCTTGAATTAGAAAGATAACCTACTGTAAATAACAAAGGTTCCTTAATCTTAGATGATTACTTGGAATGGATTAGAAAGCTTGGAAGTAGACTTGCAAACTTGAAAGTATTCTTGATTTTTATGAAACTATACTTATGGAATTTATGAAGAACACTCAGAACTTGAAGATGGAACTTGAGAGAGATCAATTAGATAAAGAAAATTGAAGAATGAAAGTGTTTGTATGTGTTTTTGGTCGTTGGTATATGGATTAGATATAAAGGATATGTAATTTTGTTTTCATGTAAATAAGTCATGAATGATTACTAATATTTTTGTAATTTTATGAGATATTTCATGCTAGTTGCCAAATGATGGTTACCACATGTGTTAGGTGAATCACATGGGCTGCTAAGAGCTGATCATTGGAGTGTATATACCAATAGTACATACATCTAAAAGCTGTGTATTGTACGAGTACGAATACGAGTGCATACGAGTAGAATTGTTGATGAAACTGAACGAGGATGTAATTGTAAGCATTTTTGTTAAGTAGAAGTAGTTTGATATGTCTTGAAGTCTTTAAAAAGTGTAAGAATACATATAAAAACACAACATGTATATACATTCTATTGGAGTCGTTAAGTCTTCGTTAGTCGTTACATGTAAGTGTTGTTTTGAAACCTTTAAGTTAACGATCTCAATTAATGTTGTTAACCCAATGTTTATTATATCAAATGAGATGTTAAATTATTATATTATCATGATATTATGATGTATGAATATCTCTTAATATGATATATACATTAAAATATCGTTACAACGATAATCGTTACATATAAGTCTCGTTTCGTAATTCTTGAGTTAGTAGTCTTGTTTTTACATATGTAGTTCATTGTTCACACACTTAATGATATATTTAAATATCATTTTATCATGTTAAATATAGTGTATCAATATCTTAATATGATACATATATATTTAGTAGACGTTATCATAACGATAATCGTTATATATATCATTTCGAGTTTCTTAACTTAGTAATCTCATTTCTTATGTATATAACACATTGTTAATATACTTAGTGAGAGACTTACTCATCATAATCTCATGTCAACCATATATATATGTCTATATATACCACAACATGTAGTTTTTACAATTTTGTAACGTTCGTGAATCACCGGTCAAGTTGGGTGATCAATTGTCTATATGAAACTTATTTCATTTAATCAAGTCTTAACAAGTTTGATTGCTTAACACGTTGAAAACATTTAGTCATGTAAATATCAATCTTAATTAATATATATAAACATGGAAAAATTCGGGTCATTACACATTCTTAGGCAAACTTCTTAATGGTACAAAGTTTTCATCATGCGAATCTATAATCTACCGCTTCCCGGTAATACACGTAAACTTAAGATTCATACGCGTAAGGACGACGACGACTTCTTTAGTCATACTTTTTCGGGAACTCTGTCTCCCAGATTGTTATTCACCACCGTTTCAACTTACTATCGGTGTCACACCGGTGTTCCTTACTATCTACCACTTCTTGTTACTACCATCACTACTCTAGGTGAGTATCATCATCACTATTTATCACTACGGTTGTGTACTATTCGTTATCATGGTTCGTTACACTTCTCGTACCGGAATACATTATTATTTGACTTGAATCGCATTGACGTGAAAAATCATTTATACACTTCCCTCGGGGAACGCTTCTTTAGAGTTGCACTAATTCTTTCGATTCAATACGAGTCACGTTAGAGACATCGTTACACTTTGTTCATTTTAAAACTTCACGATAATACGAACTTGAATCTATGGAGTGATGTGGGAATGGAGGTATGAGTTAGCGTAATATAACGACACTCGATCAATGTGGTTATATTACGCTAAGTCATACCAAAGTTCTAATGACTCGTGATGGTGATTGGACTCGATCAACCTAATCACCACCATGTGCCATGTACATGACTTCATTTTTCTTGTTTGAACATCCGAAAACTCCGAGAATACTGATAACAACCATACCCGGGACACATCGTCGATTACTGTCGAACCATATTTATGCTTCCAAATGAATGGCAAATTCTTTCAACATCAGACGTATGTTACACGTGTATACTATCTCGTTTTCGCACAGTTTTATCGACGAACTACAAAATGTTTGGTATGTTCACATCGAGGCGGAAACTTCTCTCGCATTACACTCGTACTTCCGTTTAAGGAAATCTTTTATCTAAATTCTCAATGGAGAGAGAGACTCTTCACATTATACTAGTATTCGCCACGAGGGGGAATATTCCTAACAAACATTTTCGGAAACCGATAAATCTTTCGCGGCTCGAATTTCTTGAGAAACTTGTTCTAACTAACGTTTTCAAGTCCTAACGAACTTGTTCAATATACCTTAAAAGAAATGTACCTCGTTTCGGATCGAGATCCTCGTTTCACTTCTAGATTTTGGAGTGCCTTAAAAAAAGTTTCGGGACCACGTTTAGACATGAGTACCGCATATCAACCACAACCCGACGAACCGAGCAAACATACGATTCAAACCTTGGAAACCATAATACGAATTTGCGTTATCAACTTCAAATTTACTTGAGAAAAGTAGTTGCCTTTAGCCGAATTCTCTTACTACAATAATTTTCATTCGAGTATTAATGCCACACCTTTCGAGGACCCGTATAGCCGCAATTGTCGTTTTCTTATATTTTTGAACCGAAGTAGGTGACAAGCAAACCACCGGACCCGAACTCATTCATGAAACAACCGAAAAATTATTCAAATCCAAGAAAGGCTCAAGACGGCCCGTAGTCGCCAAAAGAGCTATACCGATGTTAGACGTAAACATTTCAAATTCCAAGTGGGTAACCGCGTTAAGTTAAAAGTCGCACCTTGAGAAGGTGCAATCCGTTTCGGGAAACGTAGAAAGCTAAATTCGTGATACACAAAACCTTTTAAAATCCGGGGGCGTTTTGGACCCGTTACTAGCCGTTTAGATTTTCCAACTCATTCGAGTCTCCGTTCATCCTACATTCTACGTATCAAACTTAAGGAAGTGTCTTGCCGAACAAGAACTTGATATTCCTTTCGATGAGCTTAGTATCGATGACAAATTTCACTTCCGAGGAGAACCGATTGAAATTGTGAATCGTGAAAACCAAACTTTAAAACGACGTAAAAATTCCGACTGTCAAAGTTTGTTGAAATGCCCAAGGAAGTACCTTCACTCATTCGTAGAATTTACAACACAAAAGTTTCGAAGAAGAAACAACAACTACTACTTCCAACTAAATTTCGGGACGAAATTTCTTTTAAGGTGTAGGTAATGTAACATCCCGCATTTTTCCGTTAAATTTATTTTAACACCGTCTTTTTTTAGATAATATCTTCCGTTATCTTAATTCGTATCTTTCATTGACTAACATTCTAAATATTTTTGTTATTTGGTTAGAACATATCCCGGTTACTCTAGAGTTTTTAAAATACTCGTTTGGTTAATTCCCGTACCCGCTTTAAACTCGAGGGACCTAAGTTTCCAAGTGGGCAAACTAGTTGACTAGGTCAACTAGTCAACCCACTTCCCACCACCCATTCATTTGATACTTCCACCTCCTCATCCCTTATCCTCTCAAACTCAAGAACACCATTTTCATCTTCTCCATTAATTCATCATCCAAATCCGAATCAAGAAGAAAATATCAAAACAAATTACATTTTCGTAATCATCTCTTCATCCTCTACATTTTGGTATCAATTTCATCAAGTTTGGGTAACTTTCTAAAAACACTAGATTTCTCTAAATTCATTTTATATACTTGAAATAGTGTTAATTAGTGTCTATGGCTCAAGTATACCATGAATATATGTTTTGTTTGCTCGATTTGTTGTTTCTGGAGTAACTAGCATGAACTTGAAATGAGTTTGCTTAATCTTGCATTTTGGATGATTAAATGTTGTTTAAATGCTAAAGTTCATGTTTTAATTGTGCTACTAGTATCACTAGCTTCAATTTGATGTGTAGGTTGCTTTAGAAAACTTCATAAACTTGAATATTGATTTTGTGAGTTTTGGTTAGGGTTTGATAACTCTTAAAATGGACTTTTGATGATTTTAATGCCATGAAATGTTGTTGGTAAGTGTTTGGTTGGATTGTATGCTTGATTATCTTCGAAACAGCATATCATATGTATAAATTGGATTCTCGAATCATGAAATGCATTTTGCGAACTTGAGACTTTGATTATGAACATTAAACGATCATTTGACGAGGTTTTGTTGTTGTAAATGATGAACTCGATTGATGATATGTGGTTAGTTGTACTCCTTGTCAAAATACCTTTCCAACGATATAAGATACGTTCTAAGTGTTTTCGGTTCACAAATTGTGTTAGTTTGAGTTTTGGTTCGTGCACTTGTGTGTTTCAGCAAAACAGGGTCTGTATATTGATCTGGACGCCATCCAGATTCTTGGACACCATCCAGTCCTTCAATGCTGGACGCCGTCCAGCAAATCTGGACGCCTTCCAGATGAACTGCCAGATTCTGTTTCGCTTGGTCGTTTACCGTTTAATTCTAACTATGCTACGCACCTCCGATTAACATGAAACTTGGTCAACATGCTCATATATGATTATATAACTTAGAAAAATTGTCCGAGACCCGACCCGACCGCGTTGACTTTGACTTTGACCAAGTTTGACTTTTAGTCAAACTTAACCAAATACTTATGCAATCGTCCTAATCTTCTTTTATACTTGATTTTTGCATGAAACTTGACAATTTGATTCACATGCTATATAATCGAGTCGTAACGAGCCATAGGACTAATTGAACACATTTCGCCCGATCTTGTGTCGTAACCGGTTAATTGATACAACTTACTTGTTTAGGTTAAGGCTAAGCAACTTTCATGCACACATTAACCTTGTGAAGTACATTTATACTCGTGCACTCGAGGTGAGATCATAGTCCCACCTTTTCAACAACTTTTATACTTTTAAATCGTAGGCAGAGAAACATATACTTTGTTACATCTTGTACTACTTACTTTTATGTTTTGAACACAAGTCCGATGAAACAAACATTCCACAGCGAGTTTAGAACAAAATCCTCAATTCGATTATCATTAGTTACACTTGCCGGGTGTAAGCGAGAACTTATGTTGTATGAATCCATATAGGTTTGACAAACCCTCATTCAAACGGTTCGCTACCGTTTACGAATGAAATATATTTTCGAGAAACAGTGTATGTTCTAACACTATTGTGATGGGGTTCTATGGAAGGAATGTTAAGCATTGATAATTGGGTGCTCGCGAACCTATTTTGGAATGCAACTTTTGGATGATCAATTTTATGGAAATACTAAATCTTGTGATTCAAAAATAACGTTTATTACTACATCTATGATTTCACCATCGTTTTTCGTTGACAGTTTTCTATATGTTTCTCAGGTTTATACTTGGCTAGTTGATACATGCTTCCGCACACTTTGATTACTTGCTTAGGGGTCAACCATGCATGCATACGCTAGGGATAGCATCTTTGGATTCAAACTTAAAGCATACATACTTACGCTGTAGTGACCCGAACTTTTCCATGTTTATATATATTAAATGAAATTGATATTTACATGATTAAGTGTTTCCAACATGTTAAACAATCAAACTTGTTAAGATTTGATTAATTGAAATAGGTTTCATATAGACAATTGACCACCCAAGTTGACCGGTGATTCACAAACGCTAAAACTTGTAAAAACTATATGATGACATATATATGATTATATATATAATTAACATGATATTATGATAAGTAAGTATCTCATTAGGTATTTTAACAATGAGTTATATACATAAAATTGTATTTATTGAATTAAGAAACTCGAAACGATATATATAACGATTATCGTTATAACAACGTCTTACTAATTACATATGAATCATATTAAGATATTGTTACACTATGTTTAATCATGATAAATGATAAGTAAACATGTCATTATGTATATTAACAATGAACTACATATGTAAAAACAAGACTACTAACTTGAGGATTTCGAAACGAGACATATATGTAACGATTATCGTTGTAACGACATTTAATTGTATATATATCATATTAAGATATATTAATATATCATAATATCATGATAATGTAATAATTTAACATCTCATTTGATATAATAAACAATGGGTTAACAACACTTAACAGGATCGTTAACCTAAAGGCTTCAAAACAACATTTACATGTAACGACTAACGATGACTTAACGACTCAGTTAAAATGTATATACATGTAGTGTTTTAATACGTACTTATACACTTTTGAAAGACTTCAAGACACTTATCAAAATACTTCTACTTAACAAAAATGCTTACAATTACATGCTCATTCAATTTCATCAACAATTCTACTCGTATGCACCTGTATTCGTACTCGTACAATACATAGCTTTTAGATGTATGTAATATTTTTATATACACTCCAATGATTAGCTCTTAGCAGCTCATGTGAGTCACCTAACACATGTGGGAATCATCATTTGGCAACTAGCATGAAATATCTCATAAAATTACAAAAATATTAGTAATCATTCATGACTTATTTACATGAAAACAAAATTACATATCCTTTATATCTAATCCATATACCAACGACCAAAAACATCTACAAACACTTTAATTCTTCAATTTTATTCATCTAATTGATCTCTCTCAAGTTCCATCTTCAAGTTCTAAGTGTTCTTCATAAATTCTACAAGTTCTAGTTTCATAAAATCAAGAATACTTCCAAGTTTACTAGCTCACTTCCAATCTTGTAAAGTGATCATCCAACCTCAAGAAATCCTTGTTGTTTATAGTAAGATATCATTCCAAATCAAGGTAATACTCATATATAAACTTTGATTCAATTCCTATAACTATAACTACCTTAATTCGAGTGATAATCTTACTTGAACTTGTTTTCGTGTCATGATTCTACTTCAAGAACTTCCAAGCCATCCAAGATCCTTTGAAACTAGATCATTTCTTGTTACTTCCAGTAGGTTTACCTACTAAACTTGAGGTAGTAATGATTTTCATAACATCATTCGATTCATACATATAAAACTATCTTATTCGAAAATTTGAACATGTAATTACTAGAACATAGTTTAGTTAATTCTAAACTTGTTCGCAAAAAAAAGTTAATCCTTCTAACTTGACTTTTAAAATAAACTAAACACATGTTCTATATCTATATGATATGCTAACTTAATGATTTAAAACCGGAAAATACGAAAAACACCGTAAAACCGGATATACGCCGTCGTACTAACACCGCGGGCTGTTTTGGGTTAGTTAATTAAAAACTATGATAAACTTTGATTTAAAAGTTGTTCTTCTGGGAAAATGATTTTTCTTATGAACATGAAACTATATCCAAAAATCATGGTTAAACTCAAAGTGGAAGTATGTTTTCCAAAATGGTCATCTAGACGTCGTTCTTTCGACTGAAATGACTACATTTACAAAAAAGACTTGTAACTTATTTTTCTGACTATAAACGTATACTTTTTATGTTTAGATTCATAAAATAGAGTTCAATATGAAACCATAGCAATTTGATTCACTCAAATCGGATTTAAAACGAAGAAGTTATGGGTAAAACAAGATTGGATATTTTTTTATTGTTGTAGCTACGGGAAATATTGTAACAATTTTATACAAATCATATCCTAGCTAACTTATATTGTATTATACATGTATTCTAATGTAATCTTGGGATACCATAGACACGTATGCAAATGTTTTGACATATCATTTCGACCCATGTATATATATTATTTGGAACAACCATAGATACTCTATATGCAGTAATGTTGGAGTTAGCTATACAGGGTTGAGGTTGATTCCAAAAATATATATACTTTGAGTTGTGATCTAGCCTGAGACGTGTATACACTGGGTCATGGATTGATTCAAGATAATATATATCGATTTATTTCTGTACATCTAATTGTGAACAACTAGTTGTAGGTTACTAACGAGGACAGCTGACTTAATAAACTTAAAACATTAAAAAGTATTAAAAATGGTGTAAATATATTTTGAACATATTTTGATATATATGTACATATTTGTTATAGGTTCGTGAATCGACCAGTGACCAAGTCTTACTTCCCGACGAAGTAAAAATATGTGAATGTGAGTTATAGTCTCACTTTTAAAATCTAATATTTTGGGATTAGAATACATGCAGTTTTATAAATGCTTTACGAAATAGACACAAGTAATTGAAACTACATTATATGGGTGAATGATCGAAGCTGAATATGCCCCTTTTGCTTGGTAACCTAAGAATTAGTAAACCGATCTACTAATTGATGCGAATCCTAAAGATAGATCTATTGGGCCTAACGAACCCCATCCAAAGTACCGTATGCTTTAGTACTTCAAATTCGTTTTTATCATATCCGAAGGATTTCCCGGAATGATAGGGGATATTCTTATATGCATCTTGTTAATGTCGGTTACCAGGTGTTCACCATATGAATGATTTTTATCTCTATGTATGGGATGTATATTGAAATATGAAATCTTGTGGTCTATTATTATGATTTGATAATATATAGGTTAAACCTATAACTCACCAACATTTTTGTTGACGTTTTAAGCATGTTTATTCTCAGGTAATTATTAAGAGGTTCCGTTGTTGCATACTAAAATAAGGACAAGATTTGGAGTCCATGCTTGTATGATATTATGTAAAAACTGCATTAAAGAAACTTATTTTTGATGTAATATATTCTTATTGTAAACCATTATGTAATGGTCGCGTGTAAACGGTATATTTTAGATTATCATTATTTGATAATCTACGTAATGCTTTTTAAACCTTTATAGATAAAATAAAGGTTATGGTTGTTTTAAAAATGAATGCAGTCTTTGAAAAACGTCTCATATAGAGGTCAAAACCTCGCGATGAAATCAATTAATATGGAACGTTTATAATCAATATGAACGGGACATTTCATACGCTATTTATAGCAATTGTGATTTTCAACTTATTACGTCGCAAGTTATTTTCATTTATACTTTACAACTTTTGTAAACTTAAACTTGTTATTGAACCGTTTGGTAAACTAAACTTTATAAGTCTTGTACTTTTCAAATGAATGCGACATAATTTTGGTCAAACGAGTCTCATATAGGGACTACGACCACGTAACGGGACCTAAGTTAGCGGCGCCGTCAATGACGATTTTGTCGGGTCGTTACACACCATATGAATGATTTTTATCTCTATGCCGTGCTTAATGCCTGCTATGAGATTATGTTTATGAGGAATGAAAATGAAAATCTAGTGGTCTATTAAAATATGGAAATGATTGATTACGATAAACCTATGAACTCACCAACATTTTAGTTGACACTTGAAAGCATGTTTATTCTCAGGTATTAAGGAAATCTTCCGCTGTGCATTTGCTCATTCTAGAGATATTACTTGGAGTCATTCATGACATATTTCAAAAGACGTTGCATTCGAGTCGTTGAGTTCATCAAGATTATTATTAAGTCGTTTATAGTGGGATATGTTATGAAATGGTTTGCATGCCGTCAACTTTCGATGTGATGAAAGTTTCTCTTTTAAAAATGAGTGCAATGTTTGTAAAATGTATCATTTAGAGGTCAAGTACCTCGCGATGTAACCAAATGTAATGTATTCGTCCAGATAGTTAAGGACGGGTCATTAGAGTTGGTATCAGAGCGGTGTTCGTAGCGAACCGGGTCTTTCATTAGTGTGTCTAACTAGTAGTTGTTAGGATGCATTAATAAGTCTGGACTTCGACCTAGTAGTTGTTAGGTTATATTAATGAGTCTAGACTTGAACCCGGTCTGCATGTCAAAAGCTTTGATTACTATTCTTTGTCGAAAAATATCTACCTATCATTTTTAGTCTCGACGCGTCTTATTGCAGTTATTGCATAGATGGTGTACAGACAAATTCATATCCCATCACATTAAACTTGTCTGACACGTTTCCTTAATTCCCTCCGTAATCTACGGGATCTTCTGTACCATATATAGGTATTCTATGTAATTAGAATATCATCTGATATCCGAAAATCATTTCATATCGAAAACCCTTTATATAACCATACAAGACGTAACTCGCAATTAGTTCAAGCTCCTCGGCTTCCGACAGCTATTCTGACATGGATGTTCACCTAAACTCCGGAAGCAGCGTCACCAGAATGAATCAATCAATCAACCATCTCCAATTCATCTGATGGGTTCGTAGTCTATTAAATCATTGGAGACAAGAAGAAGGTGATCCTTTCCATCAACCGAATTCACCTCTTGGCAAAGAACCTGAAGCACTTACCGGTGAACCTGTCCGAGACACCATTTTATCTCTCATTTCTAGAGTGTCTCGTCACGATTATATATTATCTCAAATTTTAGATCTTATTCATCCGCTCGTCCGAACCGACAACCACTCCTGTGTAATTGAAGAAGTCAACGAGCTTCGTGCTCGGGTAGTGACTTTGGAAAATATGGTGCAAAGATTACAAGCACCATCAGCAGCATAACCAGTACCACCATCAGCAACATCAATAGTACCACCGCCAACAGCAACATCCGCATCACACGTCTCGACATCGCAATATATACCTCGAACATCAACATCATACGCACCATAGATACCAAGGAGTACCAATAACAATGAATGATGAAGTATTGATCTATAACTTCATTGAAGAAATATTCTGCGAAGAATATGTGGTTCCTAATAGTTGACGATGAAGTATTGATCCATAACTTCATTGAAGAAATATTCTGCGAAGAATATGTGGTTTCTAAAAGTTTTAGAGATTATTTATTCTAGCTCAAACTGAAAATCATATGAGTTTAATATCATATTAACTCATTAAATCCATGATTACATCTGAAGAAAATATATATGTATATATGTTTTCATAAAGATTGTAATTAAAAATTCTTTTGTACAAAATGTTAATGGTGAAAATATTTTAACGGGTAGGTAATACCCGAGGAATATTTAGATTTCACATTAATAAGATACACTGTACATTCTTCAAATCTGATTCAACGGTCATTTATAATCCTACTTAAATCCACAGATATATGAATCCGTTCACTACAGAATAACCATTTTTTATTCAAATTCATATTTGAATTTTGACCTATCAGAATTCAACAAGTGGCATAATGAAGAAAACATTGGACAAAATAAAAATTGTTAGAAACAAACCAATTAACTATGAGAAATTTTGTTAAGAATCCACGCTAACGAAATCCTAGCTAACTGTCCCTAGCTAACTGATTACATTTTATTTATCGCAATTTATCTATCACAATTTTAATTCTCACAATTTTAACGTCATTTAATTTCTGTTATTTAATTTACGCACTTTAAATATCGGGACACGTATACAAGGTTTTGACATATCATATCGACGCATCTGATGAAATGTCCCGTTCTTATTGATTAAAAACGTTCCATATTAATTGATTTCGTTGCGAGGTTTTGACCTCTATATGAGACATTTTTCAAAGACTGCATTCATTTTTAAAACAAACCATAACCTTTATTTCATAAATAAAGGTTTAAAAAGCTTTACGTAGATTAAATGATAATCTAAAATATCCTGTTTACACACGACCATTACATAATGGTTTACAATACAAATATGTTACATCGAAATCAGTTTCTTGAATGCAGTTTTTACACAATATCATACAAACATGGACTCCAAATCTTGTCCTTATTTTAGTATGCAACATCGGAAGCTCTTAGTATTCACCTGAGAATAAACATGCTTTAAACGTCAACAAAAATGTTGGTGAGTTATAGGTTTAACCTATATATATCAAATCGTAACAATAGACCGCAATATTTCATATTTTAATACACATCCCATACATAGAGATAAAAATCATTCATATGGTGAACACCTGGTAACCGACATTAACAAGATGCATATATAAGAATATCCCCATCATTCCGGGACACCCTTCGGATATGATATAAATTTCGAAGTACTAAAGCATCCGGTACTTTGGATGGGGTTTGTTAGGCCCAATAGATCTATCTTTAAGATTCGCGTCAATTAGGGTGTCTGTTCCCTAATTCTTAGATTACCAGACTTAATAAAAAGGGGCATATTCGATTTCGATAATTCAACCATAGAATGTAGTTTCACGTACTTGTATCTATTTTGTAAATCATTTATAAAACCTGCATGTATTCTCATCCCAAAAATATTAGATTTTAAAAGTGGGACTATAACTCACTTTCACAGATTTTTACTTCGTCGGGAAGTAAGACTTGGCCACTGGTTGATTCACGAACCTATAACAATATATACATATATATCAAAGTATGTTCAAAATATATTTACAACACTTTTAATATATTTTGATGTTTTAAGTTTATTAAGTCAGCTGTCCTCGTTACTAACCTACAACTAGTTGTCCACAGTTAGATGTACAGAAATAAATCGATAAATATTATCTTGAATCAATCAACGACCCAGTGTATAAGTATCTCAGTATTGATCACAACTCAAACTATATATATATTTTGGAATCAACCTCAACCCTGTATAGCTAACTCCAACATTCACATATAGAGTGTCTATGGTTGTTCCGAAATATATATAGATGTGTCGACATGATAGGTCGAAACATTGCATACGTGTCTATGGTATCTCAAGATTACATAATATACAATACAAGTTGATTAAGTTATGGTTGGAATAGATTTGTTACCAATTTTCACGTAGCTAAAATGAGAAAAATTATCCAATCTTGTTTTACCCATAACTTCTTCATTTTAAATCCGTTTTGAGTGAATCAAATTTCTATGGTTTTATATTGAACTCTATTTTATGAATCTAAATAGGAAAAGTATAGGTTTATAGTCAGAAAAATAAGTTACAAGTCATTTTTGTAAAGGTAGTCATTTCAGTCGAAAGAACGACGTCTAGATGACCATTTTAGAAAACATACTTCCACTTTGAGTTTAACCATAATTTTTGGATATAGTTTCATGTTCATAATAAAAATCATTTTCTCAGAATAAAAACTTTTAAATCAAAGTTTATCATAGTTTTTAATTAACTAACCCAAAACAGCCCGCAGTGTTACTACGACGGCGTAAATCCAATTTTACGGTGTTTTTCGTGTTTCTGGGTTTTAAATCATTAAGTTAGCATATCATATAGATATAGAACATGTGTTTAGTTGATTTTAAAAGTCAAGTTAGAAGGATTAACTTTCATTTGCGAACAAGTTTAGAATTAACTAAACTATGTTCTAGTGATTACAAGTTTAAACCTTCGAATAAGATAGCTTTATATGTATGAATCGAATGAGGTTTTGAACATCATTACTACCTTAAGTTACTTGGATAAACCTACTGGAAAAGAGAAAAATGGATCTAGCTTCAACGGATCCTTGGATGGCTCGAAGTTCTTGTATTAGAATGATAACCTACTGTAAGAAACAAAGATTTCTTGAGGTTGGATGATCACCTTACAAGATTGGAAGTGAGCTAGCAAACTTGAAAGTATTCTTGATTTTATGTAACTAGAACTTGTAGAATATATGAAGAACACTTAGAACTTGAAGATAGAACTTGAGAGAGATCAAATAGATGAAGAAAATTGAAGAATGAAAGTGTTTGTAGGTGTTTTTGGTCGTTGGTGTATGGATTAGATATAAAGGATATGTAATTTTGTTTTCATGTAAATAAGTCATTAATGATTACTCATATTTTTGTAATTTTATGAGATATTTCATGCTAGTTGCCAAATGATGGTTCCCACATGTGTTAGGTGACTCACATGGGCTGCTAAGAGCTGATCATTTTAGTGTATATAGCAATAGTACATACATCTAAAAGCTGTGTATTGTACGAGTACGAATACGGGTGCATACGAGTAGAATTGTTGATGAAACTGAACGAGGATGTAATTGTAAGCATTTTTGTTAAGTAGAAGTATTTTGATAAGTGTCTTGAAGTCTTTCAAAAGTGTATGAATACATATTAAAACACTACATGTATATACATTTTAGCTGAGTCGTTAAGTCATCGTTAGTCGTTACATGTAAATGTTGTTTTGAAACCTTTAGGTTAATGATCTTGTTGAATGTTGTTAACCCATTGTTTATTATAACAAATGAGATGTTAAATTGTTGTATTATCATGATATTATGATATATAATATACCTTAGTATGATATATATACAGTTAAATGTCGTTACAACGATAATCGTTACATATATGTCTCGTTTCGAAATCATTAAGTTAGTAGTCTTATTTTTACATATGTATTTCATTGTTAATACACTTAATAATATATTTACTTATCATTTAACATAATTAACCAAGTGTATCAATATCTTAATATGATTCATATGTACCTAGTAAGACGTTGTTATAACGATAATCGTTATATATATCGTTTTCGAGTTTCTTAAATTAATAGTCTCATTTTTATGTATATAACTCATTGAGATACATACTTATAATAAAATCATGTTAACTATATATATAACCATATATATGTCATCGTATAGTTTTTACAAGTTTTAACGTTCGTGAATCACCGGTCAACTTGGGTGGTCAATTGTCTATATGAAACCTATTTCAATTAATCAAGTCTTCACAAGTTTGATTACTTAACATGTTGGAAACACTTAATCATGTAAATAACAATTTTATTTAATATATATATAAACATGGAAAAGTTCGGGTCACTACAGTACCTACCCGTTAAATAAATTTCGTCCCGAAATTTTAAGCAGTTGGAGGTGTTGACGTATCTTTTGGAAATAAATGCGGGTATTTCTTCTTCATATGATCTTCTCGTTCCCAGGTGAACTCGGGTCCTCTACGAGCATTCCATCAAACCTTAACAATTGGTATCTTGTTTTGCTTAAGTCTTTTAACCTCACGATCCATTATTTCGACGGGTTCTTCGATAAATTGAAGTTTTTCGTTGATTTGGATTTCATCTAACGAAATAGTGAGATCTTCTTTAGCAAAACATTTCTTCAAATTCGAGACGTGGAAAGTGTTATGTACAGCCGCGAGTTGTTGAGGTAACTCAAGTCGGTAAGCTACTGGTCCGACACGATCAATAATCTTGAATGGTCCAATATACCTTGGATTTAATTTCCCTCGTTTACCAAATCAGCGTAGCTCTTTTGTCGACTTTGGGCGGTTTTCAACCATTGTTGAATTTAGATGATCTTCTCGGTAGTTTCTTGTATTATCTCCGGACCCGTAATCTGTCTATCCCCCACTTCACTCCAACAAATCGGAGACCTGCACTTTCTACCATAAAGTGCTTCAAACGGCGCCATCTCAATGCTTGAATGGTAGCTGTTGTTGTAGGAAAATTCTGCTAACGGTAGATGTCGATCCCAACTGTTTCTGAAATCAATAACACAAGCTCGTAGCATGTCTTCAAGCATTTGTATCGTCCTTTCACTCTGCCCATCAGTTTGTGGATGATAGGCAGTACTCATGTCTAGATGAGTTCCCAATGCTTGCTGTAATGTCTGCCAGAATCTTGAAATAAATCTGCCATCCCTATCAGAGATAATAGAGATTGGTATTCCATGTCTGGAGACGACTTCCTTCAAATACAATCGTGGTAACTTCTCCATCTTGTCATCTTCTCTTATTGGCAGGAAGTGTGCTGACTTGGTGAGACGATCAACTATTACCCAAATAGTATCATAACCACTTGCAGTCCTTGGCAATTTAGTAATGAAATCCATGGTAATGTTTTCCCATTTCCATACCGGGATTTCAGGTTGTTGTAGTAGACCTGATGGTTTCTGATGTTCAGCTATGACCTTAGAACACGTCAAACATTCTCCTACATATTTTGCAATATCGGCTTCCATACCTGGCCACCAAAAATGTTTCTTAAGATCCTTGTACATCTTCTCCGTTCCAGGATGTATTGAGTATCTGGTTTTATGAGCTTCTCTAAGTACCATTTCTCTCATATCTCCAAATTTTGGTACCCAAATCCTTTCAGCCCTATACCGGGTTCCGTCTTCCCGAATATTAAGATGCTTCTCTGATCCTTTGGGTATTTCATCCTTTAAATTTCCCTCTTTTAAAACTCCTTGTTGCGCCTCCTTTATTTGAGTAGTAAGGTTATTGTGAATCATTATATTCATAGATTTTACTCGAATGGGTTCTCTGTCCTCCCTGCTCAAGGCGTCGGCTACCACATTTGCCTTCCCCGGGTGGTAACGAATCTCAAAGTCGTAATCATTCAACAATTCAATCCACCTACGCTGCCTCATATTCAGTTGTTTCTGATTAAATATGTATTGAAGACTTTTTTGGTCAGTATATATAATACTTTTGACCCCATATAAGTTGTGCCTCCAAGTCTTTAATGCAAAAACAACCGCGCCTAATTCCAAATCATGCGTCGTATAATTTTGCTCGTGAATCTTCAATTGTCTAGATGCATACGCAATCACCTTCGTTCGTTGCATTAATACACAACCGAGACCTTGCTTTGATGCATCACAATAAATCACAAAATAATCATTTCCTTCAGGCAATGACAATATAGGTGCCGTAGTTAGCTTTTTCTTCAATAACTGAAACGCTTTCTCTTGTTCATCCTTCCATTCAAATTTCTTCCCTTTATGCGTTAATGCAGTCAAGGGTTTTTCTATTCTGGAAAAGTCTTGGATGAACCTTCTGTAGTAACCAGCTAGTCCTAAAAACTGGCGTATGCGTTTCGGAGATTTCGGGGTTTCCCACTTTTCAACAGTTTCTATCTTTGCCGGATCCACCTTAATACCTTTTTTGTTCACTATGTGACCGAGGAATTGAACTTCTTCCAACCAAAATGCACACTTTGAAAATTTAGCGTACAATTCTTCCTTCCTCAATACTTCTAACACCTTTCTCAAATGTTCACCGTGTTCTTGGTCATTCTTTGAGTAAATAAGTATGTCATCAATGAAAACAATGACAAACTTGTCAAGGTATGGTCCACACACTCGGTTCATAAGGTCCATGAACACAGCTGGTGCATTAGTTAAACCAAACGGCATGACCATAAACTCGTAATGACCGTAACGTGTTCTGAAAGCAGTATTTGGAATATCATCTTCTTTCACCCGCATTTAATGATACCCGGAACGTAAGTCAATCTTTGAATAAACAGACGAGCCTTGTAGTTGATCAAATAAGTCGTCGATTCTCGGTAGTGGGTAGCTGTTCTTGATGGTAAGTTTGTTCAACTCTCGGTAGTCGGTACACAACCTGAATGTACCATCTTTCTTCTTGACAAACAAAACAGGATCTCCCCACGGTGATGTGCTTGGTCGAATGAAACCACGTTCTAAAAGTTCTTGTAATTGGCTTTGCAGTTCTTTCATCTCGCTGGGTGCGAGTCTGTAAGGAGCACGAGCTATTGGTACAGCTCCTGGTACAAGATCTATTTGAAATTCAACGGATCGATGTGGGGGTAATCCCGGTAATTCTTTCGAAAATACATCGGGAAATTCTTTTGCGACGGGAACATCTTTGATGCTCTTTTCTTCAGTTTGTACTTTCTCGACGTGTGCTAGAACAGCATAGCAACCTTTTCTTATTAGTTTTTGTGCCTTCAAATTACTAATAAGATGTAGCTTTGTGTTGCCCTTTTCTCCGTACACCATTAAGGGTTTTCCTTTTTCTCGTATAATGCGAATTGCATTTTTGTAACAAACGATCTCTGCTTTCACTTCTTTCAAGCAGTCCATACCGATTATCACATCAAAACTCCCTAACTCTACTGGTATCAAGTCAATCTTAAATGTTTCGCTAACCAGTTTAATTTCTCGATTCCGACATATATTATCTGCTGAAATTAATTTACCATTTGCTAATTCGAGTAAAAATTTACTATCCAACGGCGTCAATGGACAACTTAATTTAGCACAAAAATCTATACTCATATAGCTTCTATCCGCACCCGAATCAAATAAAACGTAAGCAGATTTATTGTCAATAAGAAATGTACCCGTAACAAGCTCTGGGTCTTCCTGTGCCTCTGCCGCATTAATATTGAAACTCTTCCGCGGCCTTGTCCATTCGTGTTCTCCTGGTTCGGGCAATTTCTAATAATGTGGCCCGGTTTTCCACATTTATAACAAACTACATTGGCATAACTTGCTCCGACACTACTTGCTCCGCCATTACTCGTTCCGACACCATTTGTTCCTTTCGTTCTGTTAACCCCTGGTCCGTAGACCTCACACTTCGTCGCGCTATGACTATTTCTTTTACACTTGTTGCAAAATTTGGTGCAGAACCCCGAGTGATACTTTTCACACCTTTGGCATAGCTGCTTCTGATTGTTGTTGTTGTTGCGGTTGTTATTGTTGTTGGGATGATTGTTGGAGGTTTTGTTGTTGTTGTTGTTGTTGTTGTTGTTGTTGTTGTTGTTGTTGTTGTTGTTGTTGTTGTTGTTGTTGTTGTTGTTGTTGTTGTTGTTGTTGTTGTTGTTGTTGTTGTTGTTGTTGTTGTTGTTGTTGTTGTTGTTGTTGTTGTTGTTGTTGTTGTTGTTGTTGTTGTTGTTGTTGTTGTTGTTGTTGTTGTTGTTGTTATTGTTGTTGTTGTTGGGCCGTTTGTTGTACTTGCGATTGATGTTGCGATTGTTGGGATAATTGTTGCGATTATTATTGTAATTGCTGTTGTTGTTGTTGTTGTATTGGTGATTCTTATCACCGTTTTCCTCCCACTTTCTTTTGACTTGCTTCACATTGGCCTCTTCAGCCGTCTGTTCTTTAATTCTTTCCTCAATCTGGTTCACTAGTTTGTGAGCCATTCTACATGCCTGTTGTATGGAGGCGGGCTCGTGTGAACTTATATCTTCTTGGATTCTTTCCGGTAATCCTTTCACAAATGCGTCGATCTTCTCTTCCTCATCTTCGAACGCTCCCGAACACAATAGGCACAATTCTGTGAATCGTCTTTCGTACGTGGTAATATCAAATCCTTGGGTTCGTAACCCTCTAAGTTCTGTCTTGAGCTTATTGACCTCGGTTCTGGGACGGTACTTCTCGTTCATCAAGTGCTTGAATGCTGACCACGGTAGTGCGTACGCATCATCTTGTCCCACTTGCTCTAGATACGTATTCCACCATGTTAACGCAGAACCTGTGAAGGTATGCGTAGCGTACTTCACTTTGTCCTCTTCAGTACACTTACTTATGGCAAACACCGATTCGACCTTCTCGGTCCACCGTTTCAATCCGATCGGTCCTTCGGTTCCATCAAATTCCAAAGGTTTGCAGGCAGTGAATTCTTTGTAGGTGCATCCTACATGATTTCCTGTACTGCTAGATCCAAGGTTATTGTTGGTATGTAGCGCAGCCTGTACTGCGGCTATGTTTGAAGCTAGAAAAGTACGGAATTCCTCTTCATTCATATTCACGGTGTGTCGAGTAGTCGGTGCCATTTCCTTCAAAATAGTCAAATGGAACAAGTTAATCATACAGAATATTAAGAGTAGTTAATAGTATTTCGTAGCATAATATGAACTCATTTATAATAGCTTTTTCTTCATATTAGCGTTTTATAAGTTTAAATTCTGGTAGTACCTACCCGTTAAGTTCATACTTAGTAGCTAATATACAATTCAACTACTACAATTCTATATGAAAAACTGATTATAATAATATTTCGCGTTCAAACTTTTATACAATATTTTACAAACTTACAATACCGCTTATTTTACATAAAGCATGAAATATAGCACACAATAACTTTGATACAAGATAGTTGTGAAGATAATTCTAGCTAGTACACAAGTCGTTCAGCAAAGGCAATAAAGACACGTAATTCATACATCCAGAAACAAGTCATGCATTCTGGTTTTACTAGGACTACTTCCCATCCTTGGTCTTGTGGAACATAACCGTTATGGCCGTTGATAAGACAGCGTGTTGTAACATCTTCAAAGGGACGAGGGTTACGTAATGACCAACAGTCTCGTAATAACCTAAAAACCTCATTTCTTACCCCAATTGCCGACTCCGTCACTTGTGGGAACGTTTTGTTTAATAGTTGTAACCTGATGTTCTTTTTCTCACTTTGGTGAGAAGCGAACATTACTAACCCGTAAGCATAGCATGCTTCTTTATGTTGCATGTTAGCCGCTTTTTATAAATTATGAAGTCCTATATTCGGATACATTGAGTCAAAATAATTTCTTAACCCGTTGCGTAAAATAGCATTTGGGTTCCCCGCAATATATGCATCAAAGTAAACACATCGTAACTTATGGGTTTCCCAATGTGATATCCCCCATCTTTCAAACGAAAGTCTCTTATAAACCAAGACATTCTTGGAACGTTCTTCGAATGTCTTACAAACTGATTTCGCCGTAAATAGTTGTGCCGAAGAATTCCGACCGACTCTAGACAAGATTTCATCAATCATGTCTCCGGGTAGGTCTCTTAAAATATTGGGTTGTCTATCCATTTTGTGTTTTTGTACTGTAAAATAGACAAGAGTTAGATTCATAAAAAAAATTACTTATTAATACAAGCAATTTTTACATATATCATAAAGCATAAGCACACTATATTACATATATTACACCACACGAATACAACTATCTTATTTCGACTCACTCGTTTCTTCTTCTTTGGTTTTGATTCGTTTTGCCAAGTTTCTAGGGATATATGATGTTCCCCTAATACGAGCTGTCGTTTTTCACAACGGTTTAGAAAAACCTGGTGGTTTAGAGGTTCCCGGGTCATTGTTACAACTTAAGGACTTCGAGGGTTGACGATACATATAAAGTTCACCGGGGTTGGAATTAGATTTCTCTATTTTTATGCCCTTTCCCTTATTATTTTCTTTTGCCTTTTTAAATTCAGTTGGGGTAATTTCTATAACATCATCGGAATTCTTGTCGGAATCCGATTCATCGGAGAATTGGTAATCCTCCCAATATTTTGCTTCCTTGGCGGAAACACCATTGACCATAATTAACCTTGGTCGGTTGGTTGAGGATTTTCTTTTACTTAACCGTTTTATTATTTTCCCCACTGGTTCTATTTCCTCCTCCGGTTCCTCCTCTTCCGGTTCTGATTCTTCTTCCGGTTCTGATTCTTCTTCCGGTTCCTCTTCGGGAACTTGTGAATCAGTCCAATATATATTCGACTCTTCGTTATTATTAGGTGAGTCAATGGGATTTGTGCTAGAGGTAAACATCTATCACACAATATCAAACATGTTAAGAGATTAATATATCACATAATATATACATGTTAATAATATATAGTTTCCAACAAAAATGTTAAGCAATCTTTTTTAAAGAAAACACGGTCGAAGTCCAGACTCACTAATGCATCCTAACAAACTCGATAAGACACACTAATGCAAATTTTCTGGTTCTCTAAGACCAACGCTCGGATACCAACTGAAATGTCCCGTTCTTATTGATTAAAAACGTTCCATATTAATTGATTTCGTTGCGAGGTTTTGACCTCTATATGAGACATTTTTCAAAGACTGCATTCATTTTTAAAACAAACCATAACCTTTATTTCATAAATAAAGGTTTAAAAAGCTTTACGTAGATTAAATGATAATCTAAAATATCATGTTTACACACGACCATTACATAATGGTTTACAATACAAATATGTTACATCGAAATCAGTTTCTTGAATGCAGTTTTTACACAATATCATACAAACATGGACTCCAAATCTTGTCCTTATTTTAGTATACAACAGCGGAATCTCTTAGTATTCACCTGAGAATAAACATGCTTTAAACGTCAACAAAAATGTTGGTGAGTTATAGGTTTAACCTATATATATCAAATCGTAACAATAGACCACAAGATTTCATATTTCAATACACATCCGATACATAGAGATAAAAATCATTCATATGGTGAACACCTGGTAACCGACATTAACAAGATGCATATATAAGAATATCCCCATCATTCCGGGACACCCTTCGGATATGATATAAATTTCGAAGTACTAAAGCATCCGGTACTTTGGATGGGGTTTGTTAGGCCCAATAGATCTATCTTTAATATTCGCGTCAATTAGGGTGTCTGTTCCCTAATTCTTCGATTACCAGACTTAATAAAAAGGGGCATATTCGATTTCGATAATTCAACCATAGGATGTAGTTTCACGTACTTGTGTCTATTTTGTAAATCATTTATAAAACCTGCATGTATTCTCATCCCAAAAATATTAGATTTTAAAAGTGGGACTATAACTCACTTTCACAGATTTTTACTTCGTCGGGAAGTAAGACTTGGCCACTGGTTGATTCACGAACCTATAACAATATATACATATATATCAAAGTATGTTCAAAATATATTTACAACACTTTTAATATATTTTGATGTTTTAAGTTTATTAAGTCAGCTGTCCTCGTTAGTAACCTACAACTAGTTGTCCACAGTTAGATATACAGAAATAAATCGATAAATATTATCTTGAATCAATCCACGACCCAGTGTATACGTATCTCAGTATTGATCACAACTCAAACTATATATATTTTGGAATCAACCTCAACCCTGTATAGCTAACTCCAACATTCACATATATAGTGTCTATGGTTGTTTCGAAATATATATAGGTGTGTCGACATGATAGGTCGAAACATTGTATATGTGTCTATGGTATCTCAAGATTACATAATATACAATACAAGTTGATTAAGTTATGGTTGGAATAGATTTGTTACCAATTTTCACGTAGCTAAAATGAGAAAAATTATCCAATCTTGTTTTACCCATAACTTCTTCATTTTAAATCCGTTTTGAGTGAATCAAATTTCTATGGTTTTATATTAAACTCTATTTTATGAATCTAAACAGAAAAAGTATAGGTTTATAGTAGGAAAAATAAGTTACAAGTCATTTTTGTAAAGGTAGTCATTTCAGTCGAAAGAACGACGTCTAGATGACCATTTTAGAAAACATACTTCCACTTTGAGTTTAACCATAATTTTTGGATATAGTTTCATGTTCATAATAAAAATCATTTTCTCAGAATAACAACTTTTAAATCAAAGTTTATCATAGTTTTTAATTAACTAACCCAAAACAGCCCGCGGTGTTACTACGACGGCGTAAATCCGATTTTATGGTGTTTTTCGTGTTTCCAGGTTTTAAATCATTAAGTTAGCATATCATATAGATATAGAACATGTGTTTAGTTGATTTTAAAAGTCAAGTTAGAAGGATTAACTTTCATTTGCGAACAAGTTTAGAATTAACTAAACTATGTTCTAGTGATTACAAGTTTAAACTTTCGAATAAGATAGCTTTATATGTATGAATCGAATGATGTTATGAACATCATTACTACCTTAAGTTCCTTGGATAAACCTACTGGAAAAGAGAAAAATGGATCTAGCTTCAACGGATCCTTGGATGGCTCGAAGTTCTTGTATTAGAATGATAACCTACTGTAAGAAACAAAGATTTCTTGAGGTTGGATGATCACCTTACAAGATTGGAAGTGAGCTAGCAAACTTGAAAGTATTCTTGATTTTATGTAACTAGAACTTGTAGAATATATGAAGAACACTTAGAACTTGAAGATAGAACTTGAGAGAGATCAAATAGATGAAGAAAATTGAAGAATGAAAGTGTTTGTAGCTGTTTTTGGTCGTTGGTGTATGGATTAGATATAAAGGATATGTAATTTTGTTTTCATGTAAATAAGTCATGAATGATTACTCATATTTTTGTAATTTTATGAGATATTTCATGGTAGTTGCCAAATGATGGTTCCCACATGTGTTAGGTGACTCACATGGGCTGCTAAGAGCTGATGATTGGAGTGTATATACCAATAGTACATACATCTAAAAGCTGTGTATTGTACGAGTATGAATACGGGTGCATACGAGTAGAATTGTTGATGAAACTGAACGAGGATGTAATTGTAAGCATTTTTGTTAAGTGGAAGTATTTTGATAAGTGTCTTGAAGTCTTTCAAAAGTATGAATACATATTAAAACACTACATGTATATACATTTTAGCTGAGTCGTTAAGTCATCGTTAGTCGTTACATGTAAATGTTGTTTTGAAACCTTTAGGTTAACGATCTTGTTGAATGTTGTTAACCCATTGTTTATTATAACAAATGAGATGTTAAATTGTTGTATTATCATGATATTATGATATATAATATATCTTAGTATGATATATATACAGTTAAATGTCGTTACAACGATAATCGTTACATATATGTCTCGTTTCGAAATCATTAAGTTAGTAGTCTTATTTTTACATATGTATTTCATTGTTAATACACTTAATAATATATTTACTTATCATTTAACATAATTAACCAAGTGTATCAATATCTTAATATGATTCATATGTACCTAGTAAGACGTTGTTATAACGATAATCGTTATATATATCGTTTTCGAGTTTCTTAAATTAATAGTCTCATTTTTATGTATATAACTCATTGTTAAAATACCTAATGAGATACATACTTATAAAATTATGTTAACTATATATATAACCATATATATGTCATCGTATAGTTTTTACAAGTTTTAACGTTCGTGAATCACCGGTCAACTTGGGTGGTCAATTGTCTATATGAAACCTAGTTCAATTAATCAAGTCTTAACAAGTTTGATTACTTAACATGTTGGAAACACTTAATCATGTAAATAACAATTTTATTTAATATATATATAAACATGGAAAAGTTCGGGTCACTACATCTGAAATGTCCCGTTCATATTGATTATAAACGTTCCATATTAATTGATTTCGTCGCGAGGTTTTGACCTCTATATGAGATTTTTTTCAAAGACTGCATTCGATTTTAAAACAAACCATAACCTTTAAAATATTACGACGATTATCAAATAATGATAAACTAGAATATAGCGTTTTTCACACGACCATTACATAATGGTTTACAATAATATTACACATCAACATAAGTCTTCGAATGCAGTTTTTAAACAATATTATACAAGCATGGACTCCAAATCTTGTCCTTAATTTAGTATGCAACAGCGGAAGCTCTTAATAATCACCTGAGAATAAACATGCTTAAAACGTCAAAAAAATTGTTGGTGAGTTATAGGTTTAACCTACATATTATTAAATCATAATAATAGACCACAAGATTTCATTTTTATAACACATCTCTTATCAGGCATTTCGCAAACTGCATAGAGATAAAAATCATTCATATGTTGAACACCTGGTAACTGACGTTAACTTAATGCATAGAATATCCCCAAAATAGAACCTCTCTTCTGTATAATAATCTCGAAGTACTAAACCATCCATAACCTGAATGGGGGTTGTTAAGCCCAATAAATCTATCTTTAGGATTCGCGTCAATTAGGGGCCATTTCCCTAATTCTTAGGCTACCAGACTTGAAGGGTGATATTCGGTTTAATAATCCAACCATAGAATGTAGTTTTGCATACTTGTGTCTATTTTGTAAAACATTTATAAAGCTGCATGTATTTTCATCCCAAAATATTAGATTTTAAAAGTGGGACTATAACTCACTTTCACAGAGTTTTACTTCGTCGGGAAGTAAGACTTGGCCACTGGTCGATTCACGAACCTATAACAAATATGTACATATATATCAAAGTATGTTCAAAATATATTACAACATTTTTTAATACGTTTTAATGTTTTAAATATTTTCAGTCAGCTGTCCTCGTTAGTAACCTACAACTAGTTGTCCATAGTTAAATGTACAGAAATAAATTGATATATATTATCTTGACCCAATCCACGACCCAGTGTATACACGTCTCAGGCTAGATCACAACTCAAAGTATATATATTTTTAGAATCAACCTCAACCCTGTATAGCTAACTCCAACATTACTGCATATAGAGTGTCTATGGTTGTTCCAAATAATATATATAGATGGGTCGATATGATATGTCAAAACATTTGCATACGTGTCTATAGTATCCCAAGATTATATAATATATTAGAATACATGTATAATACAATATAAGTTAGCTAGGATATGATTTGTATAGATTTGTTACTAATTTTCACGTAGCTACAACAAGTAAAAATATCCAATCTTGTTTTACCCATAACTTCTTCGTTTTAAATCCGTTTTGAGTGAATCCAATTGCTATGGTTTCATATTGAACTTAAGTTTATGAATCTATAAAAAAATGTATAAGTTTATAGTCAGAAATACAGGTTACAAGTCATTTTTGTAAAGGTAGTTATTTCAGTCGAAAGAACGACGTCTAGATGACCATTTTGGAAAACATACTTCCACTTTGAGTTTAATCATGATTTTTGGATATAGTTTCATGTTCATAAGAAAAATAATTTTCCCAGAAGAACAACTTTTAAATCAATGTTTATCATAGTTTTTAATTAACTAACCCAAAACAGCCCGCGGTGTTACTACGACGTCGTATATCCAGTTTTACGGTGTTTTCGTGTTTTCAGGTTTTAAATCATTAAGTTATCATATCATATAGATATAGAACATGTGTTTAGTTGATTTTAAAAGTCAAGTTATAAGGATTAACTTTTGTTTGCGAACAAGTTTAGAATTAACTAAACTATGTTCTAGTGATTACAAGTTTAAACCTTCGAATAAGGTAGTTTTATATATATGAATCGAATGATGTTATGAATATTATTACTACATCAGGTTTTGTGGATAAACCTACTTAAAATGAGAAAAATATATCTAGCTTCAAAGGATCCTTGGATGGCTTGAAAGTTCTTGAAGCAGAATCATGACACGAAAACAAGTTCAAGTAAGATTTCCACTCGAAATAAGATTGTTATAGTTATAGAAATTGAATCAAAGTTTGAATATGAGTATTACCTTGTATTAGAAAGATATCTTACTGTAAATAAGAAATATTTCTTGAGATTGGATGATCACTTTACAAGATTGGAAGTAAGCTAGCAAACTTGGAAGTATTCTTGATTTTATGAAACTAGAACTTATAGAATTTATGAAGAACACTTAGAACTTGAAGATAGAACTTGAGAGAGATCAATTTTATGAAGAAAATTGATGAATGAAAGTGTTTGTAGGTGTTTTTGGTCGTTGGTATATGGATTAGATATAAAGGATGTGTAATTTTGTAAACATGTAAATAAGTCATGAATGATTACTAATATTTTTGTAATTTTATGAGATATTTCATGCTAGTTGCCAAATGATGGTTCCCAAATGTGTTAGGTGACTCACATGGGCTGCTAAGAGCTGATCATTGGAGTGTATATACCAATAGTACATACATCTAAAAGCTGTGTATTGTACGAGTACGAATACAGGTGCATACAAGTAGAATTGTTGATGAAACTGAATGAGGATGTAATTGTAAGCATTTTTGTTAAGTAGAAGTATTTTGATAAGTGTCTTGAAGTCTTTCAAAAGTGTATAAATACGTATTAAAACACTACATGTATATACATTTTAACTGAGTCGTTAAGTCATCGTTAGTCGTTACATGTAAATGTTGTTTTGGAGACTTTAGGTTAACGATCCTGTTAAGTGTTGTTAACCCATTGTTTATTATATCAAATGAGATGTTAAATTATTACATTATCATGATATTATGATATATTAATATATCTTAATATGATATATATACAATTAAATTTCGTTACAACTATAATTGTTACATATATGTCTCGTTTCGAAATCATTAAGTTAGTAGTCTTGTTTTTACATATGTAGTTCATTGTTAATATACTTAATGATATGTTTACTTATCATAATACCATGTTAACTATATATATATATATATATATATATATATATATATATATATATATATATATATATATATATATATATATATATATATATATATATATATATATATATATATATATATATATATATATATATATATATATATATATATATATATATATATATATATATATATATATATATATATATATATATATATGACATCATATAGTTTTTACAAGTTTTAACGTTCGTGAATCACCGGTCAACTTGGGTGGTCAATTGTCTATATAAAACCTATTTCAATTAATCAAGTCTTAACAAGTGTGATTTCTTAACATGTTGGAAACACTTAATCATATAAATATCAATTTCTTTTAATATATATAAACATGGAAAAGTTCGGGTCACTACAGTACCTACCCGTTAAATAAATTTCGTCCCAAAATTTTAAGCAGTTGGAGGTGTTGACGTATCTTCTGGAAATAAGTGCGGGTATTTCTTCTTCATCTGATCTTCTCATTTCCAGGTGAACTCGGGTCCTCTACGAGCATTCCATCGAACCTTAATAATTGGTATCTTGTTTTGCTTAAGCCTTTTAACCTCACGATCCATTATCTCGACGGGTTCTTCAATGAATTGTAGTTTTTCATTGATTTTAATTTCGTCTAAAGGAATAGTGAGATCTTCTTTAGCTAAGCACTTCTTCAGATTCGAGACGTGAAAGGTATTATGTACATTGGCGAGTTGCTGAGGTAATTCAAGTCGGTAGGCTACTAGTCCGACACGATCTAAAATCTTGAATGGTCCAATGTATCTTGGATTTAGTTTCCCCCGTTTACCAAATCGAACAACGCCTTTCCAAGGCGAAATCTTAAGCATGACCATTTCCCCAATTTCAAATTCTATATCTTTCCTTTTAAGGTCCGCGTAGCTCTTTTGTCGACTCTGAGCGGTTTTCAACCATTGTTGAATTTGGATGATTTTCTCTGTAGTTTCTTGGATTATCTCCGGACCCGTAATTTGTCTATCCCCCAATTCATTCCAACAAATTGGAGATCTGCACTTTCTACCATAAAGTGCTTCGAACGGTGCCATTTCGATACTCGAGTGGTAACTGTTGTTGTAGGAAAATTCTGCTAATGGTAGATGTCGATCCCAACCGTTTCCAAAATCAATAACACATGCTCGTAGCATGTCTTCAAGCGTTTGTATCGTCCTTTCACTCTGCCCATCAGTTTGTGGATGATAGGCAGTACTCATGTCTAGACGAGTTCCCAATGCTTACTGTAATGTCTGCCAGAATCTTGAAATAAATCTGCCATCCCTATCAGAGATAATAGAGATTGGTATTCCATGTCTGGAGACGACTTTCTTCAAATACAGTCGTGCTAACTTCTCCATCTTGTCATCTTCTCTTATTGGCAGGAAGTGTGCTGATTTGGTGACACGATCAACTATTACCCAAATAGTATCAAAACCACTTACAGTCCTTGGCAATTTAGTGATGAAACCCATGGTAATGTTTTCCCATTTCCATTCCGGGATTTCGGGTTGTTGAAGTAGAACTGATGGTTTTTGATGCTCAGCTTTGACCTTAGAATACGTCAAACATTCCCCTACGTATTTAGCAACATCGGCTTTCATACCTGGCCACCAAAAATGTTTCTTGAGATCTTTGTACATCTTCCCCGTTCCAGGACGTATTGAGTATCTGGTTTTGTGAGCTTCTCTAAGTACCATTTCTCTCATATCTCCAAATTTTGGTACCCAAATTCTTTCAGCCCTATACCGGGTTCCGTCTTCCCGAATATTAAGATGCTTCTCCGATCCTTTGGGTATTTCATCCTTTAAATTTCCCTCTTTTAAAACTCCTTGTTGCGCCTCCTTTATTTGAGTAGTAAGGTTATTGTGAATCATTATATTCATAGCTTTTACTCGAATGGGTTCTCTGTCCTTTCTACTCAAAGCGTCGGCTACCACATTCGCCTTCCCCGGGTGGTAACGAATCTCAAAGTAGTAATCATTCAACAATTCAATCCACTTGCGCTGCCTCATGTTCAGTTGTTTCTGATTAAATATATGTTGAAGACTTTTGTGGTCGGTATATATAATACTTTTGACCCTATATAAGTAGTGCCTCCAAGTATTTAATGCAAAAACAACAGCGCCTAATTCCAAATCGTGTGTCGTATAATTTTGCTCGTGAATCTTCAATTGTCTAGATGCATAAGCAATTACCTTCGTTCGTTGCATTAATACACAACCGAGGCCTTGCTTTAAGGCGTCACAATATATCACAAAATCATCATTTCCTTCAGGCAATGACAATATAGGTGCCGTAGTTAACTTTCTCTTCAACAATTGAAACGCTTTTTCTTGTTCATCCTTCCATTCAAATTTCTTCCCTTTATGTGTTAATGCAGTCAAGGGTTTTGCTATTTTGGAAAAATCTTGGATGAATTTTCTGTAGTAACCAGCCAGTCCTAAAAATTGGCGTATATGCTTCGGAGTTTTAGGGGTTTCTCACTTTTCATCGGTCTCAATCTTTGCCGGATCCACCTGAATACCTTCTTTATTCACAATGTGACCGAGGAATTGAACTTCTTCCAACCAAAATGCACACTTTGAAAACTTAGCGTACAGTTTTTCTTTCCTCAACAACTCTAGCAGTTTTCTCAAATGTTCTTCGTGCTCTTGATCATTCTTTGAGTAGATAAGTATGTCATCAATGAAAACAATGACAAACTTGTCGAGATATGGCCCACACACACGGTTCATGAGGTCCATGAACACAGCTGGTGCGTTAGTCAATCCAAACGGCATAACCATAAACTCGTAATGACCGTAACGCATTCTAAAAGCAGTCTTCGGAATATCGTCCTCCTTCACCCGCATTTGATGATACCCAGAACTTAAATCAATCTTCGAATAAACTGACAAGCCTTGTAATTGATCAAATAAGTCGTCGATTCTCGGTAGTGGGTAACGGTTCTTGATGGTAAGTTTGTTCAACTCTCGGTAGTCGATACACAACCTGAATGTACCATCCTTCTTTTTGACAAACAAAACAGGAGCTCCCCATGGTGATGTACTTGGTCGTATGAAACCATGCTCTAGAAGTTCTTGTAATTGGCTTTGAAGTTCCTTCATTTCACTGAGTACGAGTCTGTATGGAGCATGAGCTATTGGTGCAGCTCTCGGTACAAGATCTATTTGAAATTCAACTGATCGGTGTGGAGGTAATCCCGATAATTCTTTCGGAAATACATCGGGAAATTCTTTTGCGACGGGAACATCATTGATGCTCTTTTCTTCAGTTTGTACTTTCTCGACGTGTGCTAGAACTGCATAGCAACCCTTTCTTATTAGCTTTTGCGCCTTCAAATTACTAATAAGATTTAGCTTCGCGTTGCTCTTTTCTCCGTACACCATTAAGGGTTTTCCTTCTTCTCGTACAATGCGAATTGCATTTTTGTAACATACGATCTCTGCTTTCACCTCTTTCAACCAGTCCATGCCGATTATCACATCAAAACTTCCTAACTCTACTGGTATCAAATCAATCTTAAATGTTTCGCTAACCAGTTTAATTTCTCGATTCCGACATATATTATCTGCTGTAATTAATTTACCGTTTGCTAATTCTAGTATAAACTTATTATCCAAAGGCATCAATGGGAAACTTAATTTAGCACAGAAATCCTTACTCATATAGCTTCTATCCGCACCCGAATCAAATAAAACATAAGCAGATGTATTGTCAATAAGAAACGTATGCGTAACAAGCTCCGGGTCTTCCTGCGCTTCAACCGCATTAATGTTGCAGACTCTTCCTCGGCCTTGCCCATTATTATCCCCCTGATTTGGACACATATTTTTGTAATGGCCCTTCTTCCCGCATCCGAAACAGGTAATGTCTGCATAACTTATTTCGGCATTATTTGTTCCCTTAGCCATTGATCCGTAGATTTCGCACTTTGTCGCACTATGGCCCTTTCTATTACACTTAGTACACAATGCTATACAGAGCCCAGTTAGATGGTATCCTTCACATCTCTGGCAGAATTTCTGCCTCTTATTGTTATTGTTGGGATTGTTGTTGTTGCGGTTGTTATTGTTGTTGAAGCGGTTGTTGTAGTTGTTGCTGGGGTGGTTGTTGTAGTTGTTGCGTTTGTTGTTGCGAAAATTGGTGCGATTGTAGTTATGATTGTTGGGTTGATTATTGAAATTGTGACCCTTGTCACTGGTTTCTTCCCATTTCCTTTTAACTTGTTTCATATTGGCTTCTTCGGCCGCCTGTTCTTTAATCCTTTCCTCAATTTGATTTATAAGTTTATAAGCCATTCGACTTGCCTTTTGTATGGAGGCAGGCTCGTGTGAACTTATATCCTCTTGGATCCTTTCCGGTAACCCTTTTACAAATGCGTCGATTTTCTCTTCTTCATCTTCGAACGCTCTCGGACACAATAGGCACAACTCTGTGAATCGTCGTTCGTACGTGGTAATATCAAACCCTTGTGTTCGTAACCCTCTAAGCTCTACCTTGAGCTTATTGACCTCATTTATGGGATGGTACTGCTCGTTCACTAAGTGTTTGAATGCTGACCACGGTAGTGCGTAAGCAGCATCTTGTCCCACTAGTTCCAGAGAGGTATTCCACCATGTTAACGCAGTACCTGTGAAGGTATGCGTGGCGTACTTTACCTTATCTTCCTTAGCACATTTTCTTATAGCAAACACAGATTCGACCTTTTCGGTCCATCATTTCAGTCCGACTGGTCCTTCAGTTCCATCGAATTCCAGAGGTTTACAGGCAGTGAAAGCCTTGTAGGAGCATCCTACACGGTTTCTTGTGGAGTTAAATCCACTGCTAGACCCTGAGTTATTGTTGTTTTGCATTGCAGCCTGTACTGCAGCTATATTTGCTGCAAGGAAAGCACGGAAGTCTTCCTCACTCATGTTCAAGTTCTGACGAGTAGTCGGTGCCATTTCCTTCAAAAATAGCCAAAAGAATTAAGTTAATCGTATAGAATATTAAGAGTAGTCAATAGTATTCCGTAGCATAATATGAACTCATTTATAAAAGCTTTTTCTTCATATTAGCGTTTTATAAGTTTTAATTCGGGTAATACCTACCCGTTAAGTTCATACTTAGTAGCTAACATACAATTTAACTACTACAATTCTATATGAAAACTGATTATAATAATATTTCACATTCAAACTTTTATACAATATTTTGCAAACTTACAATACCGCTATTTTACATATAGCATGAAATATAGCACATAAAAACTCTGATACAAAACAGTTGTGAAGACAATTCTAGTTAATACGCAAGTCGTTCAACAAAGGCAATAAAGACACGTAATTCATACGTCCAGAAACAAGTCATGCATTCTGGTTTTACTATGACTACTTCCCATCCTTGGTCTTGTGGAACATAACCGTTGTGACCGTTGACAAGACAGCATGTTGTAATGTCGTCAAAAGGACGAGGGTTTCGTAATGTCCAACAGCCCCGTAATAATCTAAAAACCTTGTTTCTCATCTCAACTACCGAGTCCATCACTTGTGAGAATGTTTTATTTAAAATTTGCAACCCAATGTTCTTTTTCTCAATTTGACGAGAACCGAACATTATTAACCCGTAAGCATAACATGCTTCTTTATGTTGCATGTTAGAAGCTCTTTCTAACTCACGAAATCCTATGTTGAGATATGTTGAGTCAAAATAGGTTCTTAACCCGTAGCGTAAAATTGCATTTGGGTTCCCCGCATTTAATGCTTTAAAGAAAATACGGTGTAACTTACGGTCTCCCCAATGTGATATACCCCACCTATCAAAGGAAAGCCTTTTATAAACTAAGGCATTTTTGGAAGGTCTTTCAAATGTTTGACAAGTTAATTTCACCATAACTAAATGTGCTGATGAATTCTGACCGACTCTAGACAAGATTTCCTCAATCATATCCTCTGGTAGGTCTTCTAAAATATTCGGTTGTCTACCCTTAACGTCCATTTTGTTTTTATACTGTAAAATAGACAAGGATTAGATTCGTAAAAGATAATTAACAAACAATACAAGCAATTTTTACATAGAACATAAAAGTACAAGCACACTATATTACATATATTACACAACATGATTACAACTCTTTAATCCGACTCACTCGTTTTTTCTTCTTCGGACTTGGTTCGTTTTGCTAATTTCCTAGGGATATATGATGCTCCCCTAATACGAGATGTCATTTTCCACAATGGTTTAGAAAAACCTGGTGGTTTAGAGGTTCCCGGGTCATTGTTACATTTTAGAAAATACGGATGTTGTCGATACATATAAAGTTCATCGGGGTTGGAATCGGGTTTCTCTATTTTTATACTTTTTCCCTTATTATTTTCTTTCGCTTTATTAAATTGGGTCAAGGTAATTTCTATAACATCATCGGAATCCTCATCGGGATCAGATTCATCGGAAAATTGATAATCTTTCCAATATTTTGCTTCCTCGGCGGAAACACCATTGACCGTTATTAACTTTGGTCCGTTGGTTGAGGATTTTCTTTTATTTAATCGATTTACTATAGGTATCAATATTTCTTCTTCCGTAACCTCTTCTTCCGGTTCCTCTTCTTTCGTTTCCTCTTCTTCCGGTTCCTCTTCTTCCGGTTCCTCTTCTTCGGGAATATGTGAATCTTCCCAAATTATATTCGACTCTTCATTATTATTAGGTGAGTCGGTGGGATTTTTACTAGTGGTAGACATCTATCACATAATATCAAACACATTAAGAGGTTAATTAAAGGACCCGTTCATATACATTATAAACGATTCTCAATAGTTGATTACATCGCGAGGTATTTGGCCTCTATATGATACAATTTTCAGACATTGCATTCGTTTTTAAAAGATAAACTTTCTTTACATCGAAAATTGACAGGCATGCATACCATTTCATAATATCCAACTATAAATGACCTAATCTGTAATTTAATTAATAATAAACTCTATTGAACTCAACGACTTGAATGCAACGTCTTTTGAAATATGCCATGAATGACTCCAAGTAATATCTTTAAAATGAGCAAATGCACAGCGGAAGATTTCTTTAACACCTGAGAATAAACATGCTTTAAAGTGTCAACCAAAAGGTTGGTGAGTTCATTAGTTTATCATAAACAATTCATTTTCATCATTTTAATAGACCACAAAAATTTCATTTCCAGTTCTCATAAATATACGTCCCATGCATAGAGACAAAAATCATTCACATGGTGAATACCTGGTAACCGACATTAACAAGATGCATATAAGAATATCCCCTATCATTCCGGGAAATCCTTCGGACATGATAAAAATGAATTCGAAGTACTAAAGCATCCGGTACTTTGGATGGGGTTCGTTAGGCCCAATAGTTCTATCTTTAGGATTCGCGTCAATTAGTAGATCGGTTTACTAATTCTTAGGTTACCAAGCAAAAGGGGCATATTCGGCTTCGATCATTCACCCATATAATGTAGTTTCAATTACTTGTGTCTATTTCGTAAAACATTTATAAAAATTGCGCATGTATTCTCAGCCCAAAAATATAAAGGGTAAAAAGGCAAATGAAACTCACCATACTGTATTTCGTAGTAAAAATACATATAACGTCATTGAACAAGTGCAAGGTTGGCCTCGGATTCATAAACCTAAATTAAGTATATATATTTATATGTTGGTCAATATTGGTCTAACAATTTAAGTCAGGTCATAGTGTACCACCATCCTAATGCTCGAGACTAATATGCAATAGTCAATAAAAGTCAATTTGACCCAAAATGATTTCCAAAATCCATACATGATTAACATATAACTTGAATATCGTCGTTTTATATTTTTAAATATTTTTAAAAGATTTTAATAGAGTAAATAATATAATTCATTTATTATTAAAATTTATATATAAAAATATGATTTTATATATCTTAAGTAATAAAATTTATAAAGTTCATTTAATATAATATGATAGGTAGTAATAACGTAATTATGTTACACGTAGTAAAATATCTTTGTATTACATATTTATTTGATAAAATAACATTGATAATAATAATAAGCAAAACTTGTATTATTTTGAGATAATAATTTTTATTATTCTATTAATAAAAATATCAATATTTATATTTACTAAAAGTGATATTATGAATAAACGATAATTCTAATTATGATAACTTTAATATTTACGATACTTTTTAATATTATATTTAAAATAATAATTCTATTTAAAATGATAATAATAATGATATTTTATAATAACAATGATATTTCTATTAAAATGATAATTTTTGTTAAAATGATAGTTTTAATAGTAACGATACTTTTAATAATAATAGTAATGATAAAATAATAAGAATGATAATTTTATCTAAATTAATATCTTATAATATTTTAATTTCATCATGATACTCTTACTTATTATTTCCTAATTGTTTCGTTTAATAGTTTTTAATCGTCTTTTATATCGTGTTCATAATAATGATAATAATAGTAATCAAAATAATTAGGTGTTACAAATATTTGTTTTAATTACACTAATATTAATAATGATAGTTACTATAACATTATTAACGATAATACTAATAATTATCTTAATGATAATATAATATTAATAATAATAACAATAACAATAACCATTTTTAAATAATGATATATATATTAATAATGATAATAATAATAATAATAATAATAATAATAATAATAATAATAATAATAATAATAATAATAATAATTATAATAATAATAATAAAAATTTGATAATAATAATAATAATACTAATTATAACTTTAACGATAATAACGATAGTAATAATAAAAAATAACAATTTTTTAATGATAAATCCCTTTTATTGATAAAGATAATAATAAGATAAAACTAGAATGACGATAAAAACGACGATAGTAATAATAATCATTTTAACAATAATACTAAAATTCAGTTGACTATAATTTCTAATCTGTTCATCGAAACCATTCGACATCTAAAGGAAAAGTTCTTAATTTTTCGCTAGCTTTCCAACGACATGCATATCTTATACCTTATCTCAATCGCAGGTGTAACTAATTCGAGATTCAACATAACCTAACTAAGGGCAATAACAAAAGTACAAGCATGCATAATCCTAAATACTCGAGCACTAGTCAGGGATACACTATTGATATGTAAAAATTTATTTACGAGTACTAACGTATCAATATTGAGATTCAATATTGCAGGAAAGGTACGTAGACGCAACGGATATGACAAACACTAAGTTGACCTTACGAGCATACCCATGATCCATACCTATCACCACCATAGCTATAACCCATAATTTCCTTAACCCTATCCCGCTCAAAAAAACAATTTCGAAATAACTCGGACAGCACTCCGTCGTAATATTTTATGTATACTAATAATATCTTGAAATAATACGGAGTAAATATATATATGTAAATCGATTGAGAGAGTTTAGAGAAAATATTTTCAAGTTTCTATGAAATAATGAAACATATTGAATTCTATTTATAATAGATTTTTGAATTATTAAAGTGAATTATTAAAGTATGAATTATTAAAGTGAATTATTAAAGTATGAATTATTAAAGTGAATTATTAAAGTATAAATTATTAAAGTGAATTATTAAAGTATGAATTATTAAAGTTAAAGTAAAGTAAAAATAAAGTAAAGGTAAAGTTTAAGTATAGTAAAAGTATAAAACTATGTACGTATAATACGCGTATAAATATATATAATATTAATTTAAATCATTATATATACTTAATAAAATAAAATATAAATATCGTTATCTTTATCATACTAGTTAAGTAATGAGTTGTCAAAAGTGGTTCTAGATATTTATAAAAATTATATACATTTTAATAATAAAGTTCTTCTTAAACTGAAAACGTTTTTGTACGTTTGAAACTAAATCAAATAAATATGATAATTTTGTTTTCCAAAACTAAATATATTTAAGAATTATTTTGTTTAAAGGTTAAAATAATAGAAATCGTTATATCATAAAACGTTTTAGAAAAGTAGAATCATATATATTCATAATAGGTTTCAAGTTTTTAAATTACAGTCTGTTGGTGAAGCATGGGATAAAGTCCAAAGTTTAAATAAACGTATGAAATCATCTTAATGAAAAATGTCGAGTTACTTAACTTGTCGATATCCAACATCTAAGTTATTTACACTCCACGTTCTTACTTATAAATCACTTTACCATTTTCCGAATGTTGTCAAAAAGAATAGATTTCTTAAATCACAGTGGACCTCATAACATAGACCCGTAATCATATCACAATGTATCTGATAAATCAGTCATTTGATATTATCTTCTAATTCCGTTGATAACTATTAGAATATATTTTGAAACAAATACGTTTATATAAAGTATTATACGCATAATACTTTGTTAATGTTTTCAAGTTATAATATATACACATATACATATATAATCATGTTCGTTCAATTTAATGGTTCGTGAATTGTTGGAACTTGGTCGAGGTTTAAATGAATGTATGGACACAGTTTAAAATTCTTGAGATTTAACTTAACAAACTTTGCTTATCGTGTCAGAATAATATAAAGATAAAGTTTAAATTTGGTTGGAAATTTCCGGGTTGTCACAGTACCTACCCGTTAAAGAAATTTCATCCCGAAATTTGAATGGGATGGTCATGGCTGACAATAAGTATGTTTTCATGATGCATACGGGCTGAAAATTATAGTTTTATCATCAGCGAATAATTTAGATAAACAATCCATTTATATGAAGAGTACAAATGAAGCTAACATAGAAGAGTGAAATGAGTAAGTGTAGATTCATCTTATCATTTGACGCAGATATGAATGATTTCCAAATTTCAAGGGATTTGAAGAAAATCTTCGTAATAAGATTTGATTCTCCGGTAACCAAGGAAATTAGGATCCTCTTTAAATGCGATCGTCCATTTTAATTGTTCTGTCGGAGATTTTCATATAAATTTACCTCCTTCATTTCCTTACAACTCACACCTTCTGTTGATGCATTTTATGCAAGTCCCTAGATATCTACCCACGTCCATTGCAGGTACAACAGTTTACAGGCCACCATGATTGCTCGTTATTATCCTATCTGTGTTTGTATATGGTTACAGGAACTGCAGGAACGAGATTTGGATGTTTGACTTGATGGAATACCACATGTAAACAAGTCACAAAACATATTTATGTATGTATATGTATTCGTGCATATATGTATATCAAGCGGAAGCAATTTTAAGTGTTTGCATGTGTATTTTAACCCTTTTAAAATGTATTCCATTAAAAGATCTAGTCTTGTATAATATACTAAAATGTAAATAGAGCTAGTTAGGGTGTTTATACCTTCTCCAAAATGGAGGTTGAAGCAAGAAGATGAAGATGATGAAGATGCTAGTTTCTCACTTGAAACCTCAAGCCTTTGATACCCACAAACCTTGAATCAACACCCTTCTTGTTGGTTAGGATTTAAGACACAAGTTTACTAGCAAAAATCAATCAAAGAACCCTTGTTCTTGCTCCAAAATTCGGCCAAAATGGAACGGAGGAGGAAGAGTATTTTTGCTAATTCAAAAATGCAAGAGAGATGTGTGTGAAAAGATGCAAAAGGTGTGTAAAACAATTAGGTGGAGTTAATTACAAGTTAAAGCAAAGCATGGGGTGTCTTGGGACTCCCCAAAACCGTCCCCCTTAGCCCCATATTTTTTTTTTTGCTAAACTTTTATAAACTTGTAATTATTTCCATGATACTTGCATCTTTTATAATTTTATAAACCCTTTTATAAAATTATACTTTATAAACCAATTATAAAATGTAACACACATATGAGTTTAATCAAATAATTAAACTTGCATTTATAATTATCCAAATAATTATTTCTTGCATTTCATCTTTAGAATACCAAATTCTAAAGTCTAAGTGTCGAGTATTTATTTTAAAGATCCAATCATTAAAACAAATACTTAAAGATGTTGACGGTTTGTTATTGGGTATGACCCGACTTGGATCATAAAATGTTAGCCACATTAGTTTAATATGTCTCTCGGGCATATGAAATACCTTCAATCTCCCACTTGCACGAGAAACATAAGAAATTAATGCAAGTGATGGATACCACCTAACGACCGTCCATCACCCCTAATATGTTATGACTTAGTGCCATTCAATAACATCATCCCTTTCGAGTTCCCATCTCGAATATGATTAGGTGAATCTTTCAATATATCCTTTTGTCCTAGATGTCATGTCAAATCCAAGAGACATAGAATGATCACTCTCTTATAGATCTAACTTTATCAGGCCTTAGACAACTGACTCTCAACGAATAAGAGGGACAAATTCCATCTTAACTACATACGTCCTAGACACTACACTTCGTACCATACCTGAAGCCTCCCTTATGTACTACCATATTTCAGAATAGCGAAGGAAAGAGTCAAGGCACAATATTCGGTGAATATCTGAACCCAATATGTATCTCAGGTCAGAGGATATAATGATATTCTCCTTTACTCTAGATTACATGTGATCAACCACAAAGGCTCCATATAGTAAATCTTGAGAGCGGGTCTTCCAATATTTGTGTCCCACAAATATCTATGAACCTTGGTTGCAACCTTGCCCCACATTCACCATTTGAATGCTAACCAATCCAAGTTCATAATAGCCTAGACCTCACACTTGTTCCCACAAATGTGATCAACTACGGAATCCAGAATAATAGTTTATTCATGGATAAAATATGCAAAATTGGAACATGACTCATAATTAAATTAATACCACAATTATATTAATGAGTTTGAACTAATTCGTTCCATTACAATACATAAAATAGATCATTTCCAATCACTAGAATATCGAAGCCCTAATGCACAAACATGTCCCTCATGTTTTGGCCCATGTAAAAGCTTCGTGAGTGGATCCGCAACATTATGATCTGTGTGAACCTTGTGAATACATATCTTTCCCTTTTCAACCTCATCCCTGATGTAGTTGAATCTCCGCTCAATGTGACGAGTCTTTTGATGAGCACGAGGTTCCTTGATTTGAGCAATCGCACCCTCGTTGTCACAAAAGATCTCAAGAGGGTCCTGAATGGAAGGGACCACTCCTAAGTCGTCGATGAATTTCTTCATCCATGCAGCTTCCTGAGCTGCCAGTGAGGCGGCAATGTACTCCGACTCTGTAGTGGATAACACAACAACATCCTGTTTCGAACTCTTCCAAGAGACTGCACCACCATTTAACATGAAGACATAACCGGATTGTGATCGTGAGTCATCTCGATCAGTTTGGAAACTCGCATCCACGTAACCTTTTACTATGAGTTCCTCCTCACCAGACCCATATATTAGAAACATATCCTTAGTCCTCCTAAGGTATTTCAATATACTTTTAACAGCAATCCAATGACTGTTTCCTGGGTTATTCTGGTATCTACTTGTCAAGCTTAGAGCGCATGACACATCCGGTCTAGTACATATCATTGCATACATGATAGACCCAATAGCAGATGCGTATGGGACTTTCTTCATTCTCTCTTGTTCATCTTTCGTGGTAGGACACTGAGATGAACTGAGAACGGTTCCTCTTTGAATAGGTACCAAACCTTTCTTAGAGTTTTCCATCTTGAACCTTTTCAAGATTTTATCAATGTATTTACTTTGACTTAAACCTATCAATCTCTTGGATCTATTCCTATAGATCCCTATCCCCAATATGTATTGTGCTTCTCCAAGATCCTTAATGGAGAAGCAACTCTTTAGCCAAGTTTTGACTTCTTGCATTGTGGTAATATCATTCCCAAATAATAATATATCATCCACATATAGCACAAGAAACATTATGGAGCTCCCACTAGCCTTCTTGTATACACAAGCTTCATCACCATTTTTAATGAAGCCAAATTTCTTTGCCTCTTCATTAAAACGATGATTCCACATTCTAGATGCTTGTTTCAATCCGTAGATTGACTTCTTTAACTTGCATACCTTCTTAGGATTTTTCGGATCAACAAAACCTTCGGGCTGTACCATATAGACATCTTCCTCAAGATATCCATTTAGGAAAGCGGTTTTGACATCCATTTGCCATATTTCATAGTCATAGTGAGCAGCAATGGCAAATAATATCCTAATAGACTTTAGCATTGCCACTGGCGAGAAAGTTTCATCATAATCAACCCCTTGAGTTTGAGTGAAACCTTTTGCTACAAGTCTAGCTTTGTATCTATCCAAGTTTCCATGTATGTCGGTTTTCTTCTTGAAAAGCCATTTGCAATCAACTAGCTTGGAGCTAGGAGGTTGCACAACAAGTTCCCAAACTTGGTTTTCATACATGGATTGCATCTCGGCGTTCATGGCTTCCTGCCATTTGTCTTTATCAATCCTTGATAAAGCATCTTCGTAGTTTGTCGGTTCATCCAAATCAACAGTATAGCATCCATCCACGAGAAAACCATATCTCTCAGGAGGATTACTAATCCTACTAGATCTTTGAACGTCTTGTGTACCTTGATCATCCACTTGATCATTTTCGACATCCTCATGTTGAGTACTAGTGCCAACCAATTGTGTATCATCGGCTTGATCTTGTACCTCTACAAGATCTATCTTCCTTTCACCATCACCTCCATAAGGAACTTGGTTTCAAGGAATTCCGCTTTCCGAGCAACAAATACCGTTTGCTCGGATGGATCATAGAAGTAATACCCCATGTCATCTTTAGGATATCCTATGAAGATACACTTTGTGGATCGAGCATGTAGCTTATTAGCTACATATCGCTTAGGATAAGCTTCACATCCCCATACTTTCAAGTATGAAAGAGAAGGAGGTTTTCCAAACCACATCTCATGAGGAGTTCGTTCCACTTTCTTGGTTGGGGCCATATTTAAAATACCAACCGCGGAGCTTAGACAATAACCCCAAAATGATAGAGGCAACGAGCTTCTTGCCATCATAGATCGAACCATATCCATTAGGGTTCGGTTCCTCCTTTCGGAAACTCCATTAAGTTGGGGTGTTCCAGGTGGAGTAAGTTGTGAGATAATCCCACAACTCTTAAGATGATCTTGGAAGGCATCGCTTAGGTATTCACCTCCTCTATCGGTACGTAGTACCTTAATTGTCTTATTGAGTTGATTTTGTACTTCGTTTTGATATTCTTTGAATGCTTCAAACGTTTCGTCCTTATGTCTTAATAAGTAGACATATCCGAAACGACTAAAGTCATCAATGAAAGTAACAAAGTATCTTTCACCATTCCTAGTCTTGGGTTTAAAGGGTCCACATACATCCGAATGTATTAATCCCAATAAATCTTTAGCCCTCTCATAAGTCCCTTTGAAAGGTACTTTAGTCATCTTGCCTTGTAAACAAGACTCGCACACATCGAATGAGTCTATCTCATTTGATTTCAAAAGTCCATTCTTTTGAAGTGTATGCATTCGACTCTTGTTTATATGGCCAAGGCGACAATGCCATAAATAGGAATCACTCAAATCCCTTTTGAGTTTCTTGGTGCTAGTATGGTATATAGAGCTCGATGATGCGTCATCATGAACCAATTCATAAATTCCATTTGAAGGCGAAGCCTTGAAATAGAATACATTATCTTTAGAAACATGAATATCATCATCAATAAAATTAACAATGTAACCACATTGTTTTAAGCGAGAAATAGAAATAATGTTTCTACACAAATCCGGAGCATACAAAACATTTTCTAAAATAAGTTCCAATCCGCTTGGAAGCTTCAAAACAAAATCTCCTTGAGCTTTAACATGCACCTTTGCACCATTGCCCATATAGAGACTTGATGTTCCCGCCTTATGATCACTTCTTTTGAACCCCTGCAAAGAATTGCAAATATGAGTTCCACATCCCGTGTCTAATACCCATGTATTAGAAGAAGTAATATTAAGCTCAATATATACCATATATATATTACCTGAGGTTTGCCCCGCATCCCTCTTGTCCTTCAACTCCTTAAGATAGACCGGGCAATTTCGCTTCCAGTGACCCATCTCACCGCAACCGAAACATGGGTCTTCTTTGGGGTTTGCCTTCTCGGCTACCTTTTGCTTCTTAGCCTTGTTGATGGTTGGGGTAACCATCTTCCCCTTCCCTTTGCCTTGATAGGCGGGTCCTTTTCTCTTAGCCACCTTTGGCTTAGAGGTGTTACCTTTGGACCCACCTTGATCGATTGCTAACACGGGTAAAGCCCTTTTACCCATGCTAGTTTCCGCCGTTCTAAGCATACCGTGAAGCTCACCTATGCTCTTATCCATCCCATTCATATTGTAATTAATTACAAATTGATCAAACCTTTTTGATAGGGAGTTAAGGATAAGATCGGTGGCTAACTCATTAGATATGTTTAGGTTAAGACGGTTAGCACGATCAATAAGGCTTTTCATCTTAAGTACATAAGATGAAACCGATTGGGTATCGTCTATACTACAAGCATGTAGTGCCCGAACGGTCTCGAAACGCTCGACACGTGCTTGTTGAAGGAACATCTCCTTCAATTGCGTTATCATGTCGTATGCACTATGATGCTCGAAATCCTTTTGGAGTTCGGGAATCATAGTCCCAAGCATTATGCATGAGACTTGAAGGGAGTCGTGGCAATACTTATCGTAAGAGGCCATTGCCTCCACATCATTCTCATCCGGTTGATCGGGAATGGGGTCCTCAAGCACATACGTTTTATCCTCTTGTTTGAGGACAATCCGAAGATTGCGGAACCAATCCATAAAGTTGGTATGGTTGAGTTTGTCTTACTCGAGGAGAGACCATAACGATAGGTTGTTCATGTTAAGTGGTATGTTTTGCATGTTGTTGTTGTTATTAGCGGCCATCTACAAAATTCAACAAAGTTCATTTTAAGTATCGATTTTAGATTTAATAAACAATACCCTTTTAATTTGTTTTATTAAATATTAGAATCCAACGGTAAATCAAATTTCGGTTAGGTGACCTTTATCCCGTTATTTGATTTAGCTAGGTAGTCATAATGACAATTGCAATCCTTTTGCAACTTCTAATTTATGGGATCATGCAATCCTTTTGCATGGCATATTAATCCCATCAACGCCTATTTGTTCCTCATGATTCGGTGACCCTAAGTTCATGATTCCCAAATCAAGTCGTCCTACTTGTGTAAACATGTATACTTAATATACAAGTGGTTAGGTGACCTTTATCCCACATGTATGCGAAGTGTACCTTATTCATATTAGTTCGCTCATGATGGTTAGTGAAGGTTCTTCGTATGCCCAAGAGACATATTAAATTAATGTGGCCAATGTGTTATGATCCAAGTCGGGTCATACCTAATAACAAGCTTACCGACACCTTATTCGTATTTGATCTTAGCGACTAGATCGTTGATTAAATACGCGACACTTGGATTTTAAGAAAATTGGTTTTCTAAAATCATATTACTTGATGTGTATATAAATTATGGAATAATTTATATAATTAAAACTTAATTATTTATAAGTTAAATAATTAATAATGTTATATTACATTTTATAAAAAATGGGTTTTATATAAAATGTACATGGAAGTTTATAAAAGGGTTTTATAAAAACTAATTCTTTTATAAATCATTTCATTTATAAAACTAATTATGGAAGTGGCATTGGAGTCTTAACAAGCATGCACTTGACTAGCATTTTGTGTGGTCACTTCCATAGATTCCATGTGCATATGTACCAAGACCTCTTGGAGACACAAACACATCAAAAATCTGCACAAAACACTCTCAAAAACCCTGCTGAATTTGTGGCCTTTTGGGAGGAAGAAAGGGTTCTTCATTTGGTTTTTGCAAGCTCTATTCAAGTGTAATTAAATCCTAACCAAAGGCTAGGTGTTGGTGCAAAAGCTTGGGGTATTTCTCCTTGAGGTTTCATCATTTTGAAGCTCCATTCTTCATCATCATCATCATCATCTTTTGAATCAACCCTCAACTAGCTTGAGGAGGTATGAACTCTAAACCCACTCTTAGTTTGTAAGCATATTTCACAACTTGATCCTATTTGGGATTTAACTTTAAATGGTTAAAGATTTACAAGTCTAAAATTGGTAATTAACATGCTTCCGCTTTCTTAATTCTTAAAATGGTTTAAGTATATTATAAACTTGTTAAATCCCAACAATGGTATCTAGAGCCGAAGTTGTTGAAATATGCTTCGAGATGGTTATTAAACCCACTATAATTTTGCATTCTATGAACATGCATGAAGTAGAATGTAAAATTTTCAGTTTTGGGTGGTTTGTCATTTTGGCCAAAATCACTTGTGATTCTGCATTCTGTACTACCAATCACTTGTGATTCTGTGTTGCCGATCACTTGTGATTCTGTACTACCAATCACTTGTGATTCTGTGTTGCCGATCACTTGTGATTCTGTATTGCCAATCACTTGTGATTCTGTGTTGCAGATCACTTGTGATTCTGTGTTTCCAATCACTTGTGATTCTGTATTGCCTATCTCTTATGTTGATGATGTTCACAATCTAAGCCTTGACCTTGTGTTTGGTTGCATGCATGGTTGATTGATATTTATTCAATTGGTTTGTAATAATATTTATTCATTTGGCATGTAATAATTCATTTGGTTATGTAATTTATTTTATATTTGGTATGTAAAATAGATTAGGTTGTAATTTCATTTTTTAGACAAAATGTATTAGGATATATTTTGTAAAATGATGAAGAATGATGAAGACTTGAAGAACACATGAAGAAGCATTTAGATGCAAGGGTAAGTGGGAGATTTGAAATCTCCTACTTTGTGTAATTACCCCTTACCCGGTGGCATTTTGTTTTCGGCTAAACAAAATGCTTACCAAAAGGCTTGATTGTGAACATGTTGTTTTGCAAGCTTGGTTGTTTTGTATGATTATGTGGATTGTATGTTTGTATGCTACAAGTTAATCACACAAGTCGACAACTAGAAAATGGCAATTTAATTGGTTAAATTATAACATTATTAACGACATGCAAAACGTCAATTTAAATGGTTAAATTAAAAATGGCTAAAAGGACATTAATAATCGGTTATTAAGAACATGATAAGGATCATATATATATATAATGGTTTATATCAAGTAATTGGCTAAAATTACAAGACTTGAAAATGGATTTCAAATGAACCATACACTAAATGCATGTTGGTGTATGGCATAAATGTTTTCTTAAACTAGAATTAACGAAAACTTAAAATCCCTTAATCGACAAGGTAAACAAGTTTAACGCCATCCTTTTGTGGGACACTTAAACATAGTAGGGAACTCATAAATGGGATAAAGGTCACCTAACCGTTATGAGCTAACTAATATGGTTAAGGTAAAATTCGCATGCTTGTGGGATAAAGGTCACCTAACCACTTGTATGTTAATTTTACATGTTTACACAATTAGGACGACTTGATTTGGGAATCATGAACTTAGGGTCACCGAAGCATGAGGAACAAATAGGCGTTGATGGGATAAATATGACATGCAAAAGGATTGCATGATCTCATAATTTTGAAGTTGCAAAAGGATTGCAATTGTCATATAATGACTACCTAGCTAAATCAAATGACGGGATAAAGGTCACCTAACCGAAATTTGGTTTACCGTTGGATTCTAAAATTTAATATATATATATCAATTGGATTTAAAGGGTATTGATTGTTAAATTTAAAATCGATACTTAAATGAACTTTGTTAAATTTTGTAGATGGCCGCCAATAACAACAACATGCAAAACGCACCTATTAACTTGAACAACCTATCATTAAGGTCTCCCCGAGAAAGACAAACTCAACCATACGAACTTTATGGATTGGTTCCGCAATCTTAGGATTGTCCTCAAACTTGAGGATAAGGCGTATGTGTTGGAAGACCCCATTCCCGATCAACCCGACGAGGATGATACGGAAGGCATGGCTTATTTGGATAAGTATTGCGCCGATTCGGTGCAAGTTGCTTGCCTAATGCTTGGGACTATGATACCCGAACTCCAAAAGGATTTCGAGCATCACACTGCATACGACATGATCACGCAATTGAAGGAGATGTTCCTTCAACAAGCTCGTGTCGAGCGCTTTGAAACGGTCCGAGCGCTTCATGCATGTCGTATCGACGACTCCCAATCCGTTTCATCTTATGTCCTTAAGATGAAAAGCCTCATTGATCGCGCAAACCGTCTTAATCTAAACATATCTAATGAGCTTGCCACGGATCTTATCCTAAACTCCTTGTCAAAGAGGTTTGACCAATTTGTAATTAATTACAATATGAATGGGATGGATAAGACCATTGGCGAACTTCATGGCATGCTTAGAACGGCGGAAACTAGCATGGGTAAGAGGGCTTTACCCGTGCTAATGGTCAATGATGGTGGGTCCAAAGGTAATATCACCTCTAAGCCAAAGGCGGCTAAAAGGAAAGGACCCGCCCATCAATGCAAGGGAAAGGGGAGGATGGTTACCCCAACCAAAAACAAGAACAAGAAGCAAAAGGTTTCCGGACAAGCAAACCCCAAGGAAGACCCGTGCTTCGGTTGCGGTGAAATGAGTCACTGGAAACGAAATTGCCCGGTCTACCTTAAGGAGTTGAAGGAAAAGAGGGATGCGGGGCAAACCTCAGGTAATATATATATATGGTATATATAGAGCTTAGTATTACTTCTTCTAATACATGGGTATTAGACACTGGATGTGGAACTCACATTTGCAATTCTTTGCAGGGGTTCAAAAGAAGTAGCAAGCAAGCGGGAACTGTAGTGACCCTAACTTTTCCATGTTTATATATATTAATTGAGATTGATATTTACATGATTAAATATTTCCAACATGTTAAGCAATCAAACTTGTTAAGACTTGATTAATTGAAATATGTTTCATATAGAAAATTGATCACCCAAGTTGACCGGTGATTCATGAACGTTAAAACTTGTAAAAACTATACGATGACATATATATGGTTATATATATAGTTAACATGATTTAATTATAAGTATGTATATGTATCTCATTAGGTATTTTAACAATGAGTTATATACATAAAAATGAGACTATTAATTTAAGAAACTCGAAAACGATATATATAACGATTATCGTTATAACAACGTCTTACTAGGTACATATGAATCATATTAAGATATTGATACACTTGGTTAATTATGTTAAATGATAAGTAAATATATTATTAAGTGTATTAACAATGAAATACATATGTAAAAATAAGACTACTAACTTAATGATTTCGAAACGAGACATATATGTAACGATTATCGTTGTAACGACATTTAACTGTATATATATCATACTAAGATATATTATATATCATAATATCATTATAATATAACAATTTAACATCTCATTTGTTATAATAAATAATGGGTTAACAACATTTAACAAGATCGTTAACCTAAAGGTTTCAAAACAACACTTACATGTAACGACTAACGATGACTTAACGACTCAGTTAAAATGTATATACATGTAGTGTTTTAATATGTATTCATACACTTTTGAAAGACTTCAAGACACTTATCAAAATACTTCTACTTAACAAAAATGCTTACAATTACATCCTCGTTCAGTTTCATCAACAATTCTACTCGTATGCACCCGTATTCGTACTCGTACAATACACAGATTTTAGATGTATGTACTATTGGTATATACACTCCAATGATCAGCTCTTAGCAGCCCATGTGAGTCACCTAACACATGTGGGAACCATCATTTGGCAACTAGCATGAAATATCTCATAAAATTACAAAAATATGAGTAATCATTCATGACTTATTTACATGAAAACAAAATTACATATCCTTTATATCTAATCCATACACCAACGACCAAAAACACCTACAAACACTTTCATTCTTCAATTTTCTTCATCTAATTGATCTCTCTCAAGTTCTATCTTCAAGTTCTAAGTGTTCTTCATAAATTCTACAAGTTCTAGTTACATAAAATCAAGAATACTTTCAAGTTTGCTAGCTCACTTCCAATCTTGTAAGGTGATCATCCAACCTCAAGAAATCTTTGTTTCTTACAGTAGGTTATCATTCTAATACAAGGTAATAATCATATTCAAACTTTGGTTCAATTTCTATAACTATAACAATCTTATTTCAAGTGATGATCTTACTTGAACTTGTTTTCGTGTCATGATTCTGCTTCAAGAACTTCGAGCCATCCAAGGATCCGTTGAAGCTAGATCCATTTTTCTCTTTTCCAGTAGGTTTATCCAAGGAACTTAAGGTAGTAATGATGTTCATAACATCATTCGATTCATACATATAAAGCTATCTTATTCGAAGGTTTAAACTTGTAATCACTAGAACATAGTTTAGTTAATTCTAAACTTGTTCGCAAACAAAAGTTAATCCTTCTAACTTGACTTTTAAAATCAACTAAACACATGTTCTATATCTATATGATATGCTAACTTAATGATTTAAAACCTGGAAACACGAAAAACACCGTAAAACCGGATATACGCCGTCGTAGTAACACCGCGGGCTGTTTTGGGTTAGTTAATTAAAAACTATAATAAACTTTGATTTAAAAGTTGTTATTCTGAGAAAATGATTTTTATTATGAACATGAAACTATATCCAAAAATTATGGTTAAACTCAAAGTGGAAGTATGTTTTCTAAAATGGTCATCTAGACGTCGTTCTTTCGACTGAAATGACTACCTTTACAAAAACGACTTGTAACTTATTTCTCCGACTATAAACCTATACTTTTCTGTTTAGATTCATAAAATAGAGTTCAATATGAAACCATAGAAATTTGATTCACTCAAAACGGATTTAAAATGAAGAAGTTATGGGTAAAACAAGATTGGATAATTTTTCTCATTTTAGCTACGTGAAAATTGGTAACAAATCTATTCCAACCATAACTTAATCAACTTGTATTGTATATTATGTAATCTTGAGATACCATAGACACGTATACAATGTTTCAACCTATCATGTCGACACATCTATATATATTTCGGAACAACCATAGACACTCTATATGTGAATGTTGGAGTTAGCTATACAGGGTTGAGGTTGATTCCAAAATATATATAGTTTGAGTTGTGATCAATACTGAGATACGTATACACTGGGTCGTGGATTGATTCAAGATAATATTTATCGATTTATTTCTGTACATCTAACTGTGGACAACTAGTTGTAGGTTACTAACGAGGACAGCTGACTTAATAAACTTAAAACATCAAAATATATTAAAAGTGTTGTAAATATATTTTGAACATACTTTGATATATATGTATATATTGTTATAGGTTCGTGAATCAACCAGTGGCCAAGTCTTACTTCCCGACGAAGTAAAAATCTGTGAAAGTGAGTTATAGTCCCACTTTTAAAATCTAATATTTTTGGGATGAGAATACATGCAGGTTTTATAAATGATTTACAAAATAGACACAAGTACGTGAAACTACATTATATGGTTGAATTATCGAAATTGAATATGCCCCTTTTTATTAAGTCTGGTAATCTAAGAATTAGGGAACAGACACCCTAATTGACGCGAATCCTAAAGATAGATCTATTGGGCCTAACAAACCCCATCCAAAGTACCGGATGCTTTAGTACTTCGAAATTTATATCATATCCGAAGGGTGTCCTGGAATGATGGGGATATTCTTATATATGCATCTTGTTAATGTTGGTTACCAGGTGTTCACCATATGAATGATTTTTATCTCTATGTATGGGATGTGTATTGAAATATGAAATCTTGTGGTCTATTATTATGATTTGATATATATAGGTTAAACCTATAACTCACCAACATTTTTGTTGACGTTTTAAGCATGATTATTCTCAGGTGATTATTAAGAGCTTCCGCTGTCACATACTTAAATAAGGACGAGATTTGGAGTCCATGCTTGTATGATATTGTGTAAAAACTGCATTCAAGAAACTTATTTTGTTGTAACATATTTGTATTGTAAACCATTATGTAATGGTCGTGTGTAAACAGGATATTTTAGATTATCATTATTTGATAATCTACGTAAAGCTTTTTAAACCTTTAATGATGAAATAAAGGTTATGGTTTGTTTTAAAATGAATGCAGTCTTTGAAAAACGTCTCATATAGAGGTCAAAACCTCGCAACGAAATCAATTAATATGGAACGTTTTTGATCAATAAGAACGGGACATTTCAGTTGGTATCAGAGCGTTGGTCTTAGAGAACCAGAATTTTGCATTAGTGTGTCTTATCGAGTTTGTTAGGATGCATTAGTGAGTCTGGACTTCGACCGTGTTTACTTGAAAAATGATTGCTTAACAAATTTTGTTGGAAACTATATATTTTTAACATGTGAATATTATGTGATATATTAATCTCTTAACGCGTTTGATATTATGTGATAGATGTCTACCTCTAGAACAAGTCCCATTGACTCACCTAATAATAATGAAGAGTCAAATGTAAATTGGAATGATTCGTGGACTGATTCATAAGTTCCCGAAGAGGAACCGGAAGAAGAGTCGGAACCGGAAGAAGAATCGGAACCGGAAGAAGAATCGGAACCGGATGAAGAAGTAGAACCGGTGGGGGAAATAATAAAACGGTTAAGTAAAAGAAAATCCTCAACCAACCGACCAAGGTTAATTATGGTCAATGGTGTTTCCGCCAAGGAAGCAAAATATTGGGAAGATTACAAATTCTCCGATGAATCGGATTCTGACGAGAATTCCGATGATGTTAAAGAAATTACCCCAACTGAATTTAAAAAGGCAAAAGAAAATAATAAGGGAAAGGGCATAAAACTAGAGAAATCTAATTCCAATCCCGATGAACTTTATATGTATCGTCAACCCCCGAAGTCCTTAAGTTGTAACAATGACCCGGGAACCTCTAAACCACCAGGTTTTTCTAAACCGTTGTGGAAAATGACAGTTAGTATTAGGGGAACATCATATATCCCTAGAAACTTGGCAAAACGAACCAAAACCGAAGAAGAAGAAACGAGCGAGTTGGAATAAGATAGTTGTATTCGTGTGGTGTAATATATGTAATATAGTGTGCTTATGCTTTATGATATATGTAAAAATTGCTTGTATTAATAAGTATTTTTTTTATGAATCTAACTCTTGTCTATTTTACAGTTTAAAAACACAAAATGGATAGACAACCCAATATTTTAAGAGACCTACCCGGAGACATGATTGATGAAATCTTGTCTAGAGTCGGTCAGAATTCCTCGGCACAACTATTTAAGGCGAGATCAGTTTGTAAGACATTCGAAGAACGTTCCAAGAATGTCTTGGTTTATAAGAGACTTTCGTTTGAAAGATGGGGGATATCACATTGGGAAACCCATAAGTTACGATGTGTTTACTTTGACGCATATATTGCGAGGAACCCAAATGCTATTTTACGCACCGGGTTAAGAAATTATTTTGACTCAATATATCCGAATATTGGACTTCGTGATTTAGAAAAAGCGGCTAACATACAACATAAAGAAGCATGTTATGCTTACGGATTAGTAATGTTCGCTTCTCACCAAAGTGAGAACAAGAACATCGGGCTATAACTATTAAACAAAACGTTTCCACAAGTGACGGAGTCGGTAATTGGGGTAAGAAATGAGGTTTTTAGATTGTTATGGGACTGTTGGACATTACGTAACCCTCGTCCTTTTGACGACGTTACAACACACTGTCTTATCAACGGCCATAACGGTTATGTTCCACAAGACCAAGGATGGGAAGTAATCCTAGTAAAACCAGAATGCATGACTTGTTTCTGGACGTATGAATTACGTGTCTTTATTGCCTTTGCTTTACGACTTGTGTACTAGCTAGAATTATCTTCACAACCATCTTGTATCAAATTTATTGTGTGCTATATTTCATGCTATATGTAAAATAAGCGAAATTGTAAGTTTGTAAAATATTGTGTAAAAGTTTGAACGCGAAATATTATTATAATCAGTTTTTCATATAGAATTGTAGTAGTTAAATTGTATATTAGCTACTAAGTATGAACTTAACGGGTAGGTACTACCCGAATTTAAACTTATAAAACGCTAATATGAAGAAAAAGCTTTTATAAATGAGTTCATATTATGCTATTAAATACTATTAACTACTCTTAATATTCTGTATGATTAACTTGTTCCATTTGACTATTTTGAAGGAAATGGCACCGACTACTCGACACACCGTGAATATGAATGAAGAGGAATTCCGTACTTTTCTAGCTTCAAACATAGCCGCAGTACAGGCTGCGCTACATACCAACAATAACCTTGGATCTAGCAGTACAGGAAATCGTGTAGGATGCACCTACAAAGAATTCACTGCCTGCAAACCTTTGGAATTTGATGGAACCGAAGGATCGATCGGATTGAAACGGTGGACCGAGAAGGTCGAATCGGTGTTTGCCATAAGTAAGTGTAATGAATAGGACAAAGTGAAGTACGCTACGCATACCTTCACAGGTTCGACGTTAACATGGTGGAATACCTATCTAGAGCAAGTGGGACAAGACGATGCGTACGCACTACCGTGGTCAGCATTCAAGCACTTGATGAACGAGAAGTACCGTCCCAGAACCGAGGTCAATAAGCTCAAGACAGAACTTAGAGGGTTACGAACCCAAGGATTTGATATTACCACGTACGAAAGATGATTCACAGAATTGTGCCTATTGTGTCCGGGAGCATTCGAAGATGAGGAAGAGAAGATCGACGCGTTTGTAAAAGGATTACCGGAAAGAATCCAAAAAGATATAAGTTCACACGAGCCCGCCTCTATACAACAGGCATGTAGAATGGCTCACAAACTAGTGAACCAGATTGAAGAAAGAATTAAAGAACAGACTGCTGAAGAGGCCAATGTGAAGCAAGTCAAAAGAAAGTGGGAGGAAAATGGTGATAAGAATCACCAATACAACAACAACAGCAATGACAACAATAATCGCAACAATTATCCCAACAATCGCAACATCAATCGCAACTACAACAAACGGCCCAACAACAACAACAACAACAACAACAACAACAGCAACTACAACAATCATCCAGCAACAATAATAATCGCAACAACAACAACAATCAGAAGCAGCTATGCCAAAGGTGTGAAAAGTATCACTCGGGGTTCTGCACCAAATTTTGCAACAAGTGTAAAAGAAATGGTCATAGCGCGGCGAAGTGTGAGGTCTACGGACCAGGGGTTAATAGAACGAAAGGAACAAATGGTGTCGGAACGAGTAATGGCGGAGCAAGTAGTGTCGGAGCAAGTTATGCCAATGTAGTTTGTTATAAATGTGGAAAACCGGGCCACATTATTAGAAATTGCCCGAACCAGGAGAACACGAATGGACAAGGCCGCGGAAGAGTTTTCAATATTAATGCGGCAGAGGCACAGGAAGACCCGGAGCTTGTTACGGGTACGTTTCTTATTGACAATAAATCTGCTTACGTTTTATTTGATTCGGGTGCGGATAGAAGCTATATGAGTAGAGATTTTTGTGCTAAATTAAGTTTTCCATTGACGCCTTTGGATAGTAAATTTTTACTCGAATTAGCAAATGGTAAATTAATTTCAGCAGATAATATATGTCGGAATCGAGAAATTAAACTGGTTAGCGAAACATTTAAGATTGATTTGATACCAGTAGAGTTAGGGAGTTTTGATGTGATAATCGGTATGGACTGGTTGAAAGAAGTGAAAGCAGAGATCGTTTGTTACAAAAATGCAATTCGCATTATACGAGAAAAAAGAAAACCCTTAATGGTGTACGGAGAAAAGGGCAACACGAAGCTACATCTTATTAGTAATTTGAAGGCACAAAAACTAATAAGAAAATGTTGCTATGCTGTTCTAGCACACGTCGAGAAAGTACAAACTGAAGAAAAGAGATCAATGATGTTCCCATTGCAAAAGAATTTCCCGATGTATTTCCGAAAGAATTACCGGGATTACCCCCACATCGATCCGTTGAATTTCAAATAGATCTTGTACCAGGAGCTGCACCAATAGCTCGTGCTCCTTACAGACTCGCACCCAGCGAGATGAAAGAACTGCGCAGCCAATTACAAGAACTTTTAGAGCGTGGTTTCATTCGACCAAGCACATCACCGTGGGGAGCTCCTGTTTTGTTTGTCAAGAAGAAAGATGGTACATTCAGGTTGTGTATCGACTACCGAGAGTTGAACAAACTTACCATCAAGAACCGCTACCCACTACCGAGAATCGATGACTTATTTGATCAACTACAAGGCTCGTCTGTTTATTCAAAGATTGACTTACGTTCCGGGTATCATCAAATGCGGGTGAAAGAAGATGATATTCCAAAGACTGCATTTAGAACACGTTACGGTCATTACGAGTTTATGGTCATGCCGTTTGGTTTAACTAATGCACCAGCTGTGTTCATGGATCTTATGAACCGAGTGTGTGGACCATACCTTGACAAGTTTGTCATTGTTTTCATTGATGACATACTTATTTACTCAAAGAATGACCAAGAACACGGTGAACATTTAAGAAATGTGTTAGAAGTATTGAGGAAGGAAGAATTGTACGCTAAGTTTTCAAAGTGTGCATTTTGGTTGGAAGAAGTTCAATTCCTCGGTCACATAGTGAACAAAGAAGGTATTAAGGTGGATCCGGCAAAGATAGAAACTGTTGAAAAGTGGGAAATCCCAAAAACTCCGAAACACATACGCCAGTTTATAGGACTAGCTGGTTACTACAGAAGGTTCATCCAAGACTTTTCCAGAATAGCAAAACCCTTGACTGCATTAACGCATAAAGGGAAGAAATTTGAATGGAATGATGAACAAGAGAAAGCGTTTCAGTTATTGAAGAAAAAGCTAACTACGGCACCTATATTATCATTACCTGAAGGGAATGATGATTTTGTGATTTATTGTGACGCATCAAAGCAAGGTCTCGGTTGTGTATTAATGCAACGAACGAAGGTGATTGCTTATGCGTCTAGACAATTGAAGATTCACGAGCAAAATTATACGACGCATGATTTGGAATTAGGCGCGGTTGTTTTTGCATTAAATACTTGGAGGCACTACTTATATGGGGTCAAAAGTATTATATATACCGACCACAAAAGTCTTCAACACATATTTAATCAGAAACAACTGAATATGAGGCAGCGTAGGTGGATTGAATTATTGAATGATTACGACTTTGAGATTCGTTACCACCTGGGGAAGGCAAATGTGGTAGCCGATGCCTTGAGCAGGAAGGACAGAGAACCCATTCGAGTAAAATCTATGAATATAATGATTCATAATAACCTTACTACTCAAATAAAGGAGGCGCAACAAGGAGTTTTAAAAGAGGGAAATTTAAAGGATGAAATACCCAAAGGATCGGAGAAGCATCTTAATATTCGGGAAGACGGAACCCGGTATAGGGCTGAAAGGATTTGGGTACCAAAATTTGGAGATATGAGAGAAATGGTACTTAGATAAGTTCATAAAACCAGATACTCAATACATCCTGGAACGGGGAAGATGTACAAGGATCTCAAGAAACATTTTTGGTGGCCGGGTATGAAAGCCGATGTTGCTAAATACGTAGGAGAATGTTTGACGTGTTCTAAGGTCAAAGCTGAGCATCAGAAACCATCAGGTCTACTTCATCAACCCGAAATCCTGGAATGGAAATGGGAAAACATTACCATGGATTTCATCACTAAATTGCCAAGGACTGCAAGTGGTTTTGATACTATTTGGGTAATAGTTGATCGTCTCACCAAATCAGCACACTTCCTGCCAATAAGAGAAGATGACAAGATGGAGAAGTTAGCACGACTGTATTTGAAGGAAGTCATCTCCAGACATAGAATACCAATCTCTATTATCTCTGATAGGGATGGCAGATTTATTTCAAGATTCTGGCAGACATTACAGCAAGCATTAGGAACTCGTCTAGGCATGAGTACTGCCTATCATCCACAAACTGATGGGCAGAGCGAAAGGACGATACAAACGCTTGAAGACATGCTACGAGCATGTGTTATTGATTTCGGAAACAGTTGGGATCGACATCTACCGTTAGCAGAATTTTCCTACAACAACAGCTACCATTCAAGCATTGAGATGGCGCCGTTTGAAGCACTTTATGGTAGAAAGTGCAGGTCTCCGATTTGTTGGAGTGAAGTGGGGGATAGACAGATTACGGGTCCGGAGATTATACAAGAAACTACCGAGAAGATCATCCAAATTCAACAACGGTTAAAAACCGCCCAAAGTCGACAAAAGAGCTACGCTGACATTAAAAGAAAAGATATAGAATTTGAAATTGGAGAGATGGTCATGCTTAAAGTTGCACCTTGGAAAGGCGTTGTTCGATTTGGTAAATGAGGGAAATTAAATCCAAGGTATATTGGACCATTCAAGATTATTGATCGTGTCGGACCAGTAGCTTACCGACTTGAGTTACCTCAACAACTCGCGGCTGTACATAACACTTTCCACGTCACAAATTTGAAGAAATGTTTTGCTAAAGAAGATCTCACTATTCCGTTAGATGAAATCCAAATCAACGAAAAACTTCAATTCATCGAAGAACCCGTCGAAATAATGGATCGTGAGGTTAAAAGACTTAAGCAAAACAAGATACCAATTGTTAAGGTTCGATGGAATACTCGTAGATGACCCGAGTTCACCCGGGAGCGTGAAGATCAGATGAAGAAGAAATACCCGCATCTATTTCCAGAAGATTCGTCAACACCTTCAACAGCTTAAAATTTCGGGACGAAATTTATTTAACGGGTAGGTACTGTAGTGACCCGAACTTTTCCATGTTTATATATATTAATTGAGATTGATATTTACATGATTAAATGTTTCCAACATGTTAAGCAATCAAACTTGTTAAGACTTGATTAATTGAAATATGTTTCATATAGACAATTGATCACCCAAGTTGACCGGTGATTCACGAACGTTAAAACTTGTAAAAACTATACGATGACATATATATGGTTATATATATAGTTAACATGATTTAATTATAAGTATGTATATGTATCTCATTAGGTATTTTAACAATGAGTTATATACATAAAAATGAGACTATTAATTTAAGAAACTCGAAAACGATATATATAACGATTATCGTTATAACAACGTCTTACTAGGTACATATGAATCATATTAAGATATTCATACACTTGGTTAATTATGTTAAATGATAAGTAAATATATTATTAAGTGTATTAACAATGAAATACATATGTAAAAATAAGACTACTAACTTAATGATTTCGAAACGAGACATATATGTAACGATTATCGTTGTAACGACATTTAACTGTATATATATCATACTAAGATATATTATATATCATAATATCATTATAATATAACAATTTAACATCTCATTTGTTATAATAAATAATGGGTTAACAACATTTAACATGATCGTTAACCTAAAGGTTTCAAAACAACACTTACATGTAACGACTAACGATGACTTAACGACTCAGTTAAAATGTATATACATGTAGTGTTTTAATATGTATTCATACACTTTTGAAAGACTTCAAGACACTTATCAAAATACTTCTACTTAACAAAAATGCTTACAATTACATCCTCGTTCAGTTTCATCAACAATTCTACTCGTATGCACCCGTATTCGTACTCGTACAATACACAGATTTTAGATGTATGTACTATTGGTATATACACTCCAATGATCAGCTCTTAGCAGCCCATGTGAGTCACCTAACACATGTGGGAACCATCATTTGGCAACTAGCATGAAATATCTCATAAAATTACAAAAATATGAGTAATCATTCATGACTTATTTACATGAAAACAAAATTACATATCCTTTATATCTAATCCATACACCAACGACAAAAAACACCTACAAACACTTTCATTCTTCAATTTTCTTCATCTAATTGATCTCTCTCAAGTTCTATCTTCAAGTTCTAAGTGTTCTTCATAAATTCTACAAGTTCTAGTTACATAAAATCAAGAATACTTTCAAGTTTGCTAGCTCACTTCCAATCTTGTAAGGTGATCATCCAACCTCAAGAAATCTTTGTTTCTTACAGTAGGTTATCATTCTAATACAAGGTAATAATCATATTCAAACTTTGGTTCAATTTCTATAACTATAACAATCTTATTTCAAGTGATGATCTTACTTGAACTTGTTTTCGTGTCATGATTCTGCTTCAAGAACTTCGAGCCATCCAAGGATCCGTTGAAGATAGATCCATTTTTCTCTTTTCCAGTAGGTTTATCCAAAGAACTTAAGGTAGTAATGATGTTCATAACATCATTCGATTCATATATATAAAGCTATCTTATTCGAAGGTTTAAACTTGTAATCACTAGAACATAGTTTAGTTAATTCTAAACTTGTTCGCAAACAAAAGTTAATCCTTCTAACTTGACTTTTAAAATCAACTAAACACATGTTCTATATCTATATGATTTGCTAACTTAATGATTTAAAACCTGGAAACACGAAAAAACACCGTAAAACCGGATTTACGCCGTCGTAGTAACACCGCGGGCTGTTTTGGGTTAGTTAATTAAAAACTATGATAAACTTTGATTTAAAAGTTGTTATTCTGAGAAAATGATTTTTATTATGAACATGAAACTATATCCAAAAATTATGGTTAAACTCAAAGTGGAAGTATGTTTTCTAAAATGGTCATCTAGACGTCGTTCTTTCGACTGAAATGACTACCTTTACAAAAACGACTTGTAACTTATTTCTCCGACTATAAACCTATACTTTTCTGTTTAGATTCATAAAATAGAGTTCAATATGAAACCATAGCAATTTGATTCACTCAAAACGGATTTAAAATGAAGAAGTTATGGGTAAAACAAGATTGGATAATTTTTCTCATTTTAGCTACGTGAAAAATTGGTAACAAATCTATTCCAACCATAACTTAATCAACTTGTATTGTATATTATGTAATCTTGAGATACCATAGACACGTATACAATGTTTCGACCTATCATGTCGACACATCTATATATATTTCGGAACAACCATAGACACTCTATATGTGAATGTTGGAGTTAGCTATACAGGGTTGAGGTTGATTCCAAAATATATATAGTTTGAGTTGTGATCAATACTGAGATACGTATACACTGGGTCGTGGATTGATTCAAGATAATATTTATCGATTTATTTCTGTACATCTAACTGTGGACAACTAGTTGTAGGTTACTAACGAGGACAGCTGACTTAATAAACTTAAAACATCAAAATATATTAAAAGTGTTGTAAATATATTTTGAACATACTTTGATATATATGTATATATTGTTATACGTTCGTGAATCAACCAGTGGCCAAGTCTTACTTCCCGACGAAGTAAAAATCTGTGAAAGTGAGTTATAGTCCCACTTTTAAAATCTAATATTTTTGGGATGAGAATACATGCAGGTTTTATAAATGATTTACAAAATAGACACAAGTACGTGAAACTACATTCTATGGTTGAATTATCGAAATTGAATATGCCCCTTTTTATTAAGTCTGGTAATCTAAGAATTAGGGAACAGACACCCTAATTGACGCGAATCCTAAAGATAGATCTATTGGGCCTAACAAACCCCATCCAAAGTACCGGATGCTTTAGTACTTCGAAATTTATATCATATCCGAAGGGTGTCCCGGAATGATGGGGATATTCTTATATATGCATCTTGTTAATGTCGGTTACCAGGTGTTCACCATATGAATGATTTTTATCTCTATGTATGGGATGTGTAACATTCCGCCTTTTTCCGTTTACTTTTCCGTTTAACTATTTAAGTTCCGTTATATGTTTATAACACATCCCGTTAATATGCGTTGAATTATCTCGTTTAGGTAATTCCCACACCCGGTTTAAAGTTGAGGGACCAAACTTGCCAAAGGTTGAAACATTTGACTAGGTCAAAGAGTCAACCCCTTTTCATCCATTCATTTCACCTCCTCTTCCTCTTTTTACTACTTTCAAATCCTCTCAACATTCAAACACAAATTCATCATCTAAATCCGGAATAAGGAGCTAGCAACAAAACAAAATACATATTCGTGATCCTCTCTTCATCCTCTTCGATTTGATACCAACTTCATCACTTTTGGGTAACATTTCTAAAACACTAGATTTCTTTAAATTCGTGTTCTTGACTTAAAAGTATGTTAATTAGTGTCTATGGCTCATTGTGATGTCGTGTATGTAATTTGTATGCTCGATTTGTTGTTTTTGGTGTAACTAGTTCATTATGAAAATTGCTTGCTAAATCCTTGATTTTGGATGATCAAATGTCGTTAGATTGTTAAAGTGCATGTTTTAAAAGTGTTACTAGCATCATTAGCTTCATGTTGATGTATAGGTTGATTAAAGAAACTTCATTAACATGATTATTGTTTTTGTGATGCTTGACTAGGGTTTGATAAGCTTTATATGAACTTTGATGCACCAAATGCTATGAAATATTGTAGATAAGAGTTTGGTTGCAATGTGTGTTTGATTACCTTCGAAACCGCATATCATACATGTAAATTGGTTTCCCGAATCATGAAATGCGTTTTAGAACTTGAAACTTTGATTATGAATGTTTAATACGGTTTTTGGTTGTTGTAAGTGTTGAATTGCTTGATGAAATGTGTCTAGGTGTTTTCCTCGTCAATTTACCTTCCCGATGATATATGATACATGTTCTAAGTGTTTCCGGGTCATAAATTAGGTTAGTTTGATATTTGGTTCGTGCACTTAGGAAATACAGCAAACAGGGCCTGGAAACCGATCAGGAAGCCGTCCAGATACTGGGGACGCCGTCCCACCTTTTGAACCTGGACGCCGTCTAGGATATCAGTACGCCGTCCCACCCTTCATTTTGGGACGCCGTCCAGCCATTTGGGACGCCGTCCCATTGTACTAAAACTGGCTGTTTGGGTTGTCATTTGACGAAAAATGTTTGGGATGTTCTAGACCTCCAATTCACTTGCAACTTGTTTTAACATGCTTATATATGAATAACTAGCATAGAAAATTTGTCCGAGACCCGACCCGAACATGTTGACTTTTCCGTTGACTTTGACTCGACCAAGTTTGACTTTTTGTCAAACTTAACCAAATACTTATGCAACCTTTCTAACATGATTATTTACTTGTAACTTGCATGAAACTTGACTAGTTGATTCACATGTTAATATAATCGAGTCGTAAGGAGCCATAGGACTAATTGAACATCTTTGACCCTTCGTGACTATCGTTATTGATACAACCTATTTGTTTAGGTCAAGACTAGCATTGTTCTTTGCACACGTTACTTGTCGAAGTACTTTTTGGTTCGTGCATACAAGGTGAGATCATAGTCCCACTTTTAATCTTTTTGAACTTACTTTTGGGATGATAAAACATAAACGTTCTTTTAAACTACGTGAACACAAGTACAGGGAAAACAAACATTCTACATATGAGTTTGAACACAAATCCTCAATTCGATTATCATTAGTTACATCAGATGGTGTAAGCGAGAACTTATGTTATATGGCCATATGGGTTTGACAAACCCTCACTTCGGACGGTTCGCTACCGTCTACGGGTGAAATATATTTTCGGGAAACAGTGTATGTTCTAACACTATTATTACGGGGTTCAACGGACGGAATGTTAAGCCTTGATAATTGAGTGCTCGTGAATATTAACTTTTAGAATGTACTATGACTTTATCGATGTTGCAAATCTTGTGGTTCAACTTACTTTTACTCACTTACTTATTTAAACCTATGATTTCACCAACGTTTTCGTTGACAGATTCTCTATGTTTTTCTCAGGTCCTTGAACTTAGGTGATATATGCTTCCGCTCATACTTTTTGATACTTGCATTGGATGTCGAGTATACTTGCATACGTGGAGCGTCTTTTTGACTACTTTTAATCGTGTCGCACGTGTTTCATACAAACTTTAAACATTGTTATGTACTTGTTATGGAAACTACTTTTGTAAACTTTGAAACACCCTTATTTATGAAATGAATGCGACATACTTTTCTGTCAAACTTTGTTATAAAGACCTACGACCATGTAATGGGACCATACGTAGATGACGCCGTCATTTGACGATTTGTCGGGGTCGGTACAAGTGGTATCAGAGCTTTGGTTGTAGGGATTTAGAGTTCATTGGTGTCAACCCCGAGTCATAGGGTACATTGGTGAGTCTAGACTACAACCGGCATATAGACTTGACATAGGAATTACTTGACAAATTGTGCATTTATACTCTAACTCTTCTACTCATATCTACTCTTATTCTATCTAAATCTTGCGTTATATAATTTAATTGACACGCCACCTTGACTATATGATGTAATGTTGAATGCACATATGAATTAGGGTAATATAATTCCCGGAAATTATATTACGGTGACTCATATGAACATACCGACATTATGACATAAAGAATTTAAGGCGGGTCAAGGATAATTTTCTCTCTATCTTTATCCTATATCACGGTTAGTATTATTTAGAATACTAACCAACGGTATTCTTTTGTTTTGAAGGAAAAATGGCTCCTCGCCATGTACGACGCAATGAAACTCCCGAACAAGCCTTACAACGCATGATAGCCACCGCCGTGGATGCGGCCATGGCCGGTCACTCGTCTAACAACAACAATAACACCAACCACAACAACAATAACCAGGGAGCCGGTAACTCTAGCGAAGGGTGCTCCTACAAAGCTTTCATGGGGTGCAAACCTCACACTTATGATGGAACCGGGGGACCGGTTGTGCTTACTCGTTGGTTTGAACAAACCGAGGCCGTCTTTAGCATAAGCGGTTGTCGGGATCAAGACAAGGTCAAATACTCCACCCACACTTTCTCCGAAATTGCTCTAACATGGTGGAACACCTATGTTCAATCGGTGGGTACCGATGAAGCTCATGCCCTCTCTTGGGCCGATCTAAGGGAAAAGATGATTGTTGAATATTTTCCGCGCGAAGAAACCCGAAAGCTTGAGGAAGAACTAAGAGCTTTGAAAGCGGTCGGAAACGATCTTAAAGCTTATAATCAACGCTTCGCCGAACTATCCTTGATGTGTCCTAATCTTGTTAACCCCGAATCTCAAAGGATTGAGCTCTACATGCTCGGTCTTCCAAAAAGCATCAAACAAGGGGTGATGTCATCCAAACCCACTACTCATCAAGCCGCTATGAACATGGCTCGCCAACTAATTGAAACGGTTGACGAAGTCGTAGTGCCGGCTCCTAAGGCCGAGGACAAGTCGGGTGGCAACAAAAGGAAATGGGAAGCCACTCCATCAACCAACTACAACAACACCTTCACCAAAAAGCCTTTCAACAACGACGGAAAGAAGGGTTATGTCGGAAACTTACCTTTTTGCAACAAATGCCACAAGCATCATCACGGCGAATGTAACAAGCTAGTTTGTCACCGTTGCCAAGGTGTTGGTCATAGGGCCAACAATTGCACAAGCGCCGCCCCCGTTGCTCGAAAGGGGCCCAATCCTCCAAAAACGGTCACTTGTTACGAATGTGGCCAAACGGGCCATTATAAGAACGAATGCCCAAAAAAGAAAGCCAACCCCAACAACCGAGGCCGAGCCTTTAACATCAACACCGAGGAAGCCCGAGATGACAATGAACTAGTCACGGGTACGTTTCTTCTCAACAACTCTTATGTTACTTGCTTATTCGATTCGGGTGCCGATAAATGTTTTGTGTCTAAGACTTTGGCTCCTACCCTTTGCACTCCACCACACCCTTTAGATACTACTTATTCCATCGAAGTGGCCGACGAAAAACTCTTAAGTGCCGACACATATTACCGGGGGTGTACTTTGAACATTTTGGGTAAGGAATTTGAAATTGACTTGATACCCATGGAATTAGGGAGTTTTGATGTAATAATCGGTATGAATTGGATGGTCAAAAATAAATCTCACATTCTTTGCGATCTTCACTGTAACGACCCGAACAAAACCGTTATCGACGGTGCCGTTAACTTAGGTCCCGTTGCGTAGTCGTAGTCCCTATATGAGACTCGTTTGACCAAAATTATGTCGCATTCATTTGGAAGGTACAAGACTTGCAAGTTTAGTTTACAAAACCGTTCGACAACAAGTCTAAGTTTACAAAAGTCATAAAGTATAAATGAAATAACTTGCGACATAATATAAGTTGAAAAACACAGTTGCTATAAATAGCGTAAGTATGTAAACAAAAGTTTGAATCCAAAAGTGCTATCCCTAGCGTATGTATGTATGTATGCTCGACTCCAAGCAAATAATCAGAGTGTATGCATGTATGCTTGACCCCAAGCAAGTATGAGTGTACGCGGAAGCATGTATCAAATAGCCAAGTATGAACCTGAGAAACATATAGAAAACTGTCAACGAAAAACGTTGGTGAAATCATAGATGTATTTGTAAACGTTATATTTTGAACCACAAGATTTAGTATTTCCATAAATTGATCATCCCAAAAGTTGCATTCCAAAAGTTGGTTCGCGAGCACCCAATTATCAAGACTTAACGTTTCCTTCCATAGAACCCCATCACAATAGTGTTAGAACATACACTGTTTCCCGAAAATATATTTCATCCGTAGACGGTAGCGAACCGTCCGTAATGAGGGTTTGTCAAACCCGTATGGCCACACAATATAAGTTCTCGCTTACACCCTGCAAGTGTAACTAATGATAATCGAATTGAGGATTTTTGTTCTAACTCGCTGTGGAATGTTTGTTTTCCTTGTACTTGTGTTCAAAGTATTAAAGCAAGTAGTACAAAATGTAACAAAGTATATGTTTCTCAGCCCACAATTTAAGTATAAAAAGTTGTTGAAAAGGTGGGACTATGATCTCACCTCGAGTGCACGAGTATAAAAGTACTTCACAAAGTAACGTATGCATGAAAGTTGCTTAGCCTTGACCTAAACAAGTAAGTTGTATCAATTAACCGGTTACGACACAAGGTCGGGTGAAATGTGTTCAATTAGTCCTATGGCTCGTTACGACTCGATTAAGTATAGCATGTGAATCACGTTGTCAAGTTTCATACAAGAAACAAGTATAAAAGCATGTTAGAATGATTGTATAAAAGTTTGGTTAAGTTTGACTAAAAGTCAAACTTGGTCAAAGTCAACGAAAAAGTCAACGCGTTCGGGTCGGTCCCGAACTATTTTTCTGAGGTTTTTATTCATATATAAGTATATTAAAACAAGTTTCATGTGAATCGGAGGTCGATAGCTAGTCAAACATTTCGCGTGAAATGCGCCAAACAAAGCAGAATCTGGCCAGGCCAATCCGCGCGCCGCGCGGGGATGGGGCGCGCCGCGCCACCATCTGGGCAGAGATTTCTGGTCAGTTTTTCAAAGTATGCACGAACCCAACTTCAAATACCCATAAATCCTAAACCGTAAACATCCAAAACAAGTATCTTATATCGTTGGAAAGGTATTTTGACAAGGAATACAACTAACCACTTTTCATCAAGCAAAAACATCATTTACAATAACCGAAAACTCGTCAATTGATCAAGAAAGGTTTATTTTCAAAGTTTCAAGTTCGTAAAACGTATTTTATGATTCGGGAACTTTTAACATACAAATGATATGACGTTTTGAAGGTAATAACGCATACATTGCAACTAGACGCATATTCCAAGTTTCAATAAACATTTACTACATCAAAATCACTAGCCACGTTATCGTTTCAAAATCAATTTCGACACAAATGAGACTTATGATTCACTAATCAAACGCTAGCATACATCACACCATTTCGAAGCTATTTACGCATACAATTTAACTAGTTAACTAGCATACATTCAAACAAGTGTCTCGACTAGCATTCAACCGCATCAAGTTCCTACCAAAACGATAATCGATTCACCAAAAACACATTTCATGTTATTGAGCTAGTTTTTCATCATCCAACATATCAAAACGAAGCTAATGAAGTAACTAACACTTTTAACACATACACTTTATCTTATAACATCATTTGAGCAACCAAAACTCAAGATTAAGCTAGACCCATTTGGGTGTTCATGTCATATTTTCAAAACACGAAGAACGAGCATACAAATTACATACACGACATCCCTACGAGCCATAGACACTAATTAACCACTTGACAAGTCTAAAAACGAATTTAACAAGTTAGGGTTTCATGAGAAATTCTTACCCCATGCCATGAGACTAGTATCAAATCGAAGAGGATGAAACGAGGATTCCAAAAGTACAATTTGTTTTGATGTTTGATTGCTAAATCCGATTTAGATGATGAATTAGTGAGTTGGTTGAAGTTGATGTTCTTGGTGACTAGAGAGAAAAAGGAAGTAGGAGATAGATGGAAATGAATGGTGGAAAGAGTGGGTTGACTAGTTGACCTAGTCAACTAGTTTGCCCACTTGGCAACTTCGGTCCCTCAATTTTCAAAGCGGGTGCGGGAATTAACCAAACGAATATTTTTAAAACGCTCGAGTAAACGGGTGATGTCAAAATTAAATAGCGGGAATATAATGAACGTTACTCACGGAAACTACGAATTTAAATAACGAAAGGTATTATAAAAAAAAAGAAGACGGTGTTAAAATTAAATTTTAACGGAAAAACACGGGATGTTACATTATCCACACCTCAAAAGAAATTTCGTCCCGAAATTTAGTTGGAAGTAGTAGTTGTTGAATCTTCATCGAGGTCTTGTGTTGCCGATTCTACGAGTGAGGGAAGGTACGTCCTTGGGTATTTCAACGAACCTGAAGGTCGGGGTTTAACGTCGTCTTAGAGTTTGGGTTCACGATTCATGGTTTCAACCGGTCCTCCTAGGAATGAAGTTTATTGTCGTTAGTAAGCTTATCGAAAAGGAATGACAAGTTCTTGTTTCGCAAAACACGTCTTTAAGTTGATACATCGAATGTAGGATAAACGGAGACTCGAAATGAGTCGGAAAATCTAAACGGCTAGCAACGGGTCCAAAACTCCCCAAGATTTCAAAAGGATTAAAATATCACGGATTTTGTTTTCTATGTTTCCCGAAACGGACTGCACCTTTCCAAGGTGCGACTCTTAACGTGACGCGTTTTCCCACGTGGAATTTGAAATGTTTACGTCTAACATCGGCATAGTTCTTTTGGCGACTACGATCCGCCTTGAGCCTTTCTTGGAATTGAAAAATTTTCCGGTTGTTTCATGAATGATTTCGGGTCCGGTGGTTCGCTTGTCACCTACTTCGGTTCAACAATTTAAGAAAACGACGATTACGGCTATACGGGTCCTCGAAAAGTGTGACGTTAAGACTTGAATGATAACCATCGTTGTAAGAGAATTTGGTTAAAGGCAAAAACTTTTCTCAAGTAAATTTGAAGTTGATAACACAAATTCGTATTACGGTTTCCAAGGTTTGAATCGTATGTTTGCTCGGTCCGTCGGGTTTTGGATGGTACGCGGTACTCATGTCTAAACGTGGTCCCGAGACTTTTTGTGAGGCACTCCAAAATCTAGAAGTGAAACGAGGATCTCGATCCGAAACGAGGTATATCTCCTTAAGAAATTTTAAATAAGTTTGTTAGGACTTGAAAACGTTTGTTGGAACAAGTTTCTGTTTCTCAAGAATTTCGCGTCGCGGAAGATTTATCGGTTTCCGAAAATGTTCGTTAGGACTATTCACCCTCGTGGCGAATACTAGTATAACGTGAAGAGTCTCTCTCTCCATTGAGAATTTAGAATAAAGATTTCCTTAAACGGAAGTATGAGTGTGATGCGAGAGAAGCTTCCGTCTCGATGTGAGCATAATAAGCATATTGTAGTTCGTCGATAAAACTGTGCGAAAACGAGATAGTATACACGTGTAACATATGTTTGAAGTTGAAAGAATTTGTCATTCCTTCGGAAGCATGGGTATGGTTCGACAATAATCGAAGATGTGTCCCTGGTATGGTTGTTATCAACATTCTCGGAGTTTTCGGATATTCAAACAAGAAAAATGAAGTCATGTACATGGCACATGGTGGTGATTAGGTTGATCGAGTCCAATCACCATCACGAGTCATTAGAACTTTGGTATGACTTACCATAATATAACCACGTTGATCGAGTGTCGTTATATTACGCTAACTCATACCTCCATCCCCACATCACTCCATAGATTCAGGTTCGTATAACCGTGAAGTTTTAAAATGAACAAAGGATAGCGACATCACCAACGTGACTCGTATTTAATCGCAAGAATTAGTGCAACTCTAAAGAAGTGTTCCCCGAGGGAAGTGTATAAATGATTGTTCACGTCAATGCGGTTCAAGTCAAACGATAATGTATTTCGGTGCGAGAAGTGTAACGAATCATGATAACGAATAGTACACAACCGTAGTGTTAAGTATTGATGACGATACTCACCTGGAGTAGTGATAGTAGTAACAAGAAGTGGTAGATAGTAAGGAACACCGGTGTGACACCGATAGTAAGTTGAAACGGTGGCGAATAACAATCTGGAATACAGAGTTCCCGAACAAGTGTGACTAATGAAGTCGTCGTCATCCTTACGCGTATGAATCTTGAATTTACGTGTGTTACCAAAAAGTGGCGGAATACGAGTTCGTATGATGAAGGTTGGGTACCATTAAAAAGTTTGCCTAAGAATGATTCAAGTATAATGCACAAGTAGTCAAGTAAGTGCTATCTATAGCAAATGTATGTCAGAATGCAAATGCTAACTATCCGGTTGTAGTCTAGACTCACTAATGCGTCCTAACGACTCTGTTAGACACACTAATGCACGTCCTAGTTCCCTACAACCAACGCTCTGATACCACTTGTAACGACCCGACCAAAACCGTTATCGACGGCGCCGTTAACTTAGGTCCCGTTGCGTAGTCGTAGTCCCTATATGAGACTCGTTTGACCAAAATTATGTCGCATTCATTTGGAAGGTACAAGACTTGCAAGTTTAGTTTACAAAACCGTTCGACAACAAGTCTAAGTTTACAAAAGTCATAAAGTATAAATGAAATAACTTGCAACATAATATAAGTTGAAAAACACAGTTGCTATAAATAGCGTAAGTATGTAAACAAAAGTTTGAATCCAAAAGTGCTATCCCTAGCGTATGTATGTATGTATGCTCGACTCCAAGCAAATAATCAGAGTGTATGCATGTATGCTTGACCCCAAGCAAGTATGAGTGTACGCGGAAGCATGTATCAAATAGCCAAGTATGAACCTGAGAAACATATAGAAAACTGTCAACGAAAAACGTTGGTGAAATCATAGATGTATTTGTAAACGTTATATTTTGAACCACAAGATTTAGTATTTCCATAAATTGATCATCCCAAAAGTTGCATTCCAAAAGTTGGTTCGCGAGCACCCAATTATCAAGACTTAACGTTTCCTTCCATAGAACCCCATCACAATAGTGTTAGAACATACACTGTTTCCCGAAAATATATTTCATCCGTAGACGGTAGCGAACCGTCCGTAATGAGGGTTTGTCAAACCCGTATGGCCACACAATATAAGTTCTCGCTTACACCCTGCAAGTGTAACTAATGATAATCGAATTGAGGATTTTTGTTCTAACTCGCTGTGGAATGTTTGTTTTCCTTGTACTTGTGTTCAAAGTATTAAAGCAAGTAGTACAAAATGTAACAAAGTATATGTTTCTCAGCCCACAATTTAAGTATAAAAAGTTGTTGAAAAGGTGGGACTATGATCTCACCTCGAGTGCACGAGTATAAAAGTACTTCACAAAGTAACGTATGCATGAAAGTTGCTTAGCCTTGACCTAAACAAGTAAGTTGTATCAATTAACCGGTTACGACACAAGGTCGGGTGAAATGTGTTCAATTAGTCCTATGGCTCGTTACGACTCGATTAAGTATAGCATGTGAATCACGTTGTCAAGTTTCATACAAGAAACAAGTATAAAAGCATGTTAGAATGATTGTATAAAAGTTTGGTTAAGTTTGACTAAAAGTCAAACTTGGTCAAAGTCAATGAAAAAGTCAACGCGTTCGGGTCGGGTCCCGAACTATTTTTCTGAGGTTTTTATTCATATATAAGTATATTAAAACAAGTTTCATGTGAATCGGAGGTCGATAGCTAGTCAAACATTTCGCGTGAAATGCGCCAAACAAAGCAGAATCTGGCCAGGCCAATCCGCGCGCCGCGCGGGGATGGGGCCCGCCGCGCCACCATCTGGGCAGAGATTTCTGGTCAGTTTTTCAAAGTATGCACGAACCCAACTTCAAATACCCATAAATCCTAAACCGTAAACATCCAAAACAAGTATCTTATATCGTTGGAAAGGTATTTTGACAAGGAATACAACTAACCACTTTTCATCAAGCAAAAACATCATTTACAATAACCGAAAACTCGTCAATTGATCAAGAAAGGTTTATTTTCAAAGTTTCAAGTTCGTAAAAAGTATTTTATGATTCGGGAACTTTTAACATACAAATGATATGACGTTTTGAAGGTAATAACGCATACATTGCAACTAGACGCATATTCCAAGTTTCAATAAACATTTACTACGTCAAAATCACTAGCCACGTTATCGTTTCAAAATCAATTTCGACACAAATGAGACTTATGATTCACTAATCAAACGCTAGCATACATCACACCATTTCGAAGCTATTTACGCATACAATTTAACTAGTTAACTATCATACATTCAAACAAGTGTCTCGACTAGCATTCAACCGCATCAAGTTCCTACCAAAACGATAATCGATTCACCAAAAACACATTTCATGTTATTGAGCTAGTTTTTCATCATCCAACATATCAAAACGAAGCTAATGAAGTAACTAACACTTTTAACACATACACTTTATCTTATAACATCATTTGAGCAACCAAAACTCAAGATTAAGCTAGACCCATTTGGGTGTTCATGTCATATTTTCAAAACACGAAGAACGAGCATACAAATTACATACACGACATCCCTACGAGCCATAGACACTAATTAACCACTTGACAAGTCTAAAAACGAATTTAACAAGTTAGGGTTTCATGAGAAATTCTTACCCCATGCCATGAGACTAGTATCAAATCGAAGAGGATGAAACGAGGATTCCAAAAGTACAATTTGTTTTGATGTTTGATTGCTAAATCCGATTTAGATGATGAATTAGTGAGTTGGTTGAAGTTGATGTTCTTGGTGACTAGAGAGAAAAAGGAAGTAGGAGATAGATGGAAATGAATGGTGGAAAGAGTGGGTTGACTAGTTGACCTAGTCAACTAGTTTGCCCACTTGGCAACTTCGGTCCCTCAATTTTCAAAGCGGGTGCGGGAATTAACCAAACGAATATTTTTAAAACGCTCGAGTAAACGGGTGATGTCAAAATTAAATAGCGGGAATATAATGAACGTTACTCACGGAAACTACGAATTTAAATAACGAAAGGTATTATAAAAAAAAAGAAGACGGTGTTAAAATTAAATTTTAACGGAAAAACACGGGATGTTACATTCACGCAATCCGAATTCCTATCGAGAATGGTGAACCATTGATTGTCTATGGCGACAAAAATTGCACCGAACTCAATCTCGTTTCGTGCCTTAAAGTTCGAAAGCTACTTCGCAAGGGTTGTTTCGCGATTCTTGCTCACGTTAAGAAAGTCGAGGCCGACGAAAAGCGCATCGAAGATGTGCCAATTGTTAGTGACTTTTCCGATGTATTTCCCGACGAATTACCAGGTCTTCCACCTCATCGACCGGTTGAATTTCAAATCGATCTTATTCCAGGAGCCGCACCCATAGCGCGTGCACCATATAGACTCGCTCCATCCGAATTTCAAGAATTACAAAGTCAAATCCAAGAGTTACTTGACCGTGGTTTCATTCAACCTAGCCATTCACCATGGGGCGCTCCAATTTTATTCGTCAAGAAGAAAGACGGATCCCTACGAATGTGCATTGATTATCGTGAACTAAACAAATTGACGGTTAAGAACCGATATCCTCTTCCTCGCATTGATGACCTTTTTGATCAACTACAAGGTTCTCGTGTATACTCAAAAATCGATCTCCGTTCGGTTTATCATCAACTAAGGGTTAAAGGGGAAGATGTCTCCAAAACCGCCTTCCGGACTCATTATGGTAGTTATGAGTTCCTTGTCATGCCTTTCGGTCTTACTAACGCACCGGCGGTGTTCATGGATCTCATGAACCGCGTGTGCAAACCTTACCTCGACAAATTCGTTATCGTGTTCATTGACTACATTTTGGTCTATTCTAAAAGCGAAGAGGAACACAAAGAACATCTCCGAATCGTGCTCGAGCTCTTGAGAAAAGAGCAACTATATGCCAAGTTCTCCAAGTGTGAATTTTGGTTAAAGGAAGTTCAATTTCTTGGTCATGTTGTAAGTGATCAAGGCATTAAAGTCGATCCCGCAAAAATCGAAGCCATTAGTAAATGGGAGACTCCTACTACTCCTACTCAAATTCGTCAATTCTTGGGTCTCGCCGGATACTATCGTAAATTCATCAAGGATTTCTCCCTAATCGCTCGTCCTTTAACCGCGTTAACTCACAAGGAACGAAAATTCGTTTGGACATCCGAACAAGAAACCGCTTTCTAAATCTTGAAAACTAAACTAACCACCGCTCCTATCTTGTCACTTCCCGAAGGCAATGATGATTTTGTTGTATATTGTGATGCCTCGAAAAACGGTTATGGGTGTGTACTAATGCAACGAAAGAAAGTCATTGCTTATGCCTCTCGACAACTCAAGGTTCACGAACGAAACTACACGACACATGATCTTGAACTCGGTGCCGTCATCTTTGCACTTAAGCTATGGAGACATCATCTTCTTGGTACCAAGAGTACTATCTTTACCGATCACAAAAGTCTCCAACATATCTTCGATCAAAAGCAACTAAACATGAGACAACGAAGGTGGATTGAGACCTTGAACGATTATAATTGCGAGCTTCGTTACCACCCCGGGAAGGCAAATGTAGTGGCTGATGCCTTAAGTCGAAAGGAAAGAGCGGTGCCTCTTCGTGTCCGAGCTTTGAATATCACCATCCACTCCAACCTTAATAGCCAAATTCGGGTAGCCCAAGATGAAGCTCTTAAGGACAACAACATCCCACGCGAACTTTTAAACATTCTCGTCTCCCGATTCAAAGTTAAGGAGACCGGACTTCGATATTACGCCGGAAAAATTTGGGTGCCTAGATATGGCGATCTACGAAACCTCATCCTAGACGAAGCCCACAAATCGCGATACTCGATTCATCCCGGCACCAATAAGATGTACCATGACCTTAAAGAACAATATTGGTGGCCGAACATCAAAAAGGAGGTTGCTAGATATCGCCAATTGTTTGACTTGCGCTAAAGTCAAAGCCGAACACCAAAGACCGTCCGGGTTACTTCAACAACCTGAGATCCCGCAATGGAAGTGGGAAAGGATCACGATGGATTTTATCACCAAACTACCGAAAACGTCGGGCGGTTATGATACAATTTGGGTCATTGTTGACCGTCTCACCAAATCCGCGCACTTTCTCGCCATGAAAGAAACCGACAAAATGGAGAAACTTGCACGACTTTACATTAAAGAGATTGTAGCCCGACACGGAGTACCGTTATCGATTATCTCCGACCGAGATGGCCGTTTCGTTTCTAGATTTTGGCGTACGTTACAAGAAGCGTTGGGAACGCGTTTGGACATGAGCACCGCATATCATCCCCAAACTGATGGGCAAAGTGAACGTACAATACAAACCTTAGAGGATATGTTACGAGCCTGCGTTGTTGATTTTGGAAAAGCTTGGGACAATCACTTACCTCTCGCCGAATTCTCTTACACTAATAGTTATCACGCGAGTATTAAGGCCGCACCTTTTGAAGCGTTATATGGTCAAAAATGTCGCTCTCCTCTTTGTTGGGCCGAAGTGGGTGACGTGCAAATTTCCGGGCCCGAACTCATTCACGAAACAACCGAAAAGATTCTTCAAATCCGAGATAGGCTTCGGACGGCCCGGAGTCGTCAAAAATGCTATACCGACAAAAGACGCAAGGACCTCGAATTTCAAGTCGGTGACCGCGTCATGTTAAAAGTCGCACCTTGGAAAGGTGTCATCCGTTTTGGGAAACGTGGGAAACTAAATCCGCGGTACGTTGGTCCTTTCGAAATCTTAGAGCGTATTGGAACCGTTGCTTATCGTTTAAACCTTCCGCCTCAACTAAGCTCCGTCCATCCTACTTTTCATGTATCTAACTTGAAGAAGTGTCTCGCCGAGCCCGATATCGTCGTCCCTCTCGAGGAACTTACTATTAATGACAAACTCCATTTTGTGGAGGAACCGGTTGAAATTGTGGACTACGTCGAGAAGGAATTAAAACAAAGCCGGATCCCGATTGTTAAGGTCCGTTGGAACGCCAAAAGGGGACCCGAGTTTACTTGGGAAAGAGAAGATCAAATGCGAAAGAAACACCCTCATCTATTCCCGGTCCCAGAAACGTCAGATTCCGAGGAAGAAACAACGACTACTACGCCTACCTAAATTTCGGGATGAAATTTCTTTTAAGGTGTAGGTAATGTAACATTCCGCCTTTTTCCGTTTACTTTTCCGTTTAACTATTTAAGTTCCGTTATATGTTTATAACACATCCCGTTAATATGCGTTGAATTATCTCGTTTAGGTAATTCCCGCACCCGGTTTAAAGTTGAGGGACCAAACATGCCAAAGGTTGAAACATTTGACTAGGTCAAAGAGTCAACCCCTTTTCATCCATTCATTTCACCTCCTCTTCCTCTTTTTACTACTTTCAAATCCTCTCAACATTCAAACACAAATTCATCATCTAAATCCGGAATAAGGAGCTAGCAACAAAACAAAATACATATTCGTGATCCTCTCTTCATCCTCTTCGATTTGATACCAACTTCATCACTTTTGGGTAACATTTCTAAAACACTAGATTTCTTTAAATTCGTGTTCTTGACTTAAAAGTATGTTAATTAGTGTCTATGGCTCATTGTGATGTCGTGTATGTAATTTGTATGCTCGATTTGTTGTTTTTGGTGTAACTAGTTCATTATGAAAATTGCTTGCTAAATCCTTGATTTTGGATGATCAAATGTCGTTAGATTGTTAAAGTGCATGTTTTAAAAGTGTTACTAGCATCATTAGCTTCATGTTGATGTATAGGTTGATTAAAGAAACTTCATTAACATGATTATTGTTTTTGTGATGCTTGACTAGGGTTTGATAAGCTTTATATGAACTTTGATGCACCAAATGCTATGAAATATTGTAGATAAGAGTTTGGTTGCAATGTGTGTTTGATTACCTTCGAAACCGCATATCATACATGTAAATTGGTTTCCCGAATCATGAAATGCGTTTTAGAACTTGAAACTTTGATTATGAATGTTTAATACGGTTTTTGGTTGTTGTAAGTGTTGAATTGCTTGATGAAATGTGCCTAGGTGTTTTCCTCGTCAATTTACCTTCCCGATGATATATGATACATGTTCTAAGTGTTTCCGGATCATAAATTAGGTTAGTTTGATATTTGGTTCGTGCACTTAGGAAATACAGCAAACAGGGCCTGGAAACCGATCAGGACGCCGTCCAGATACTGGGGACGCCATCCCACCTTTTGAACCTGGATTCCGTCTAGGATATCAGGACGCCGTCCCACCCTTCATTTTGGGACGCCGTCTAGCCATTTGGGACGCCGTCCCATTGTACTAAAACTGGCTGTTTGGGTTGTCATTTGACGAAAAATGTTTGGGATGTTCTAGACCTCCAATTCACTTGCAACTTGTTTTAACATGCTTATATATGAATAACTAGCATAGAAAATTTGTCCGAGACCCGACCCGAACATGTTGACTTTTCCGTTGACTTTGACTCGACCAAGTTTGACTTTTTGTCAAACTTAACCAAATACTTATGCAACCTTTCTAACATGATTATTTACTTGTAACTTGCATGAAACTTGACTAGTTGATTCACATGTTAATATAATCGAGTCGTAACGAGCCATAGGACTAATTGAACATCTTTGACCCTTCGTGACTATCGTTATTGATACAACCTATTTGTTTAGGTCAAGACTAGCATTGTTCTTTGCACACGTTACTTGTCGAAGTACTTTTTGGTTCGTGCATACAAGGTGAGATCATAGTCCCACTTTTACTCTTTTTGAACTTACTTTTGGGATGAGAAAACATAAACGTTCTTTTAAACTACGTGAACACAAGTACAGGGAAAACAAACATTCTACATACGAGTTTGAACACAAATCCTCAATTCGATTATCATTAGTTACATCAGATGGTGTAAGCGAGAACTTATGTTATATGGCCATATGGGTTTGACAAACCCTCACTTCGGACGGTTCGCTACCGTCTACGGGTGAAATATATTTTCGGGAAACAGTGTATGTTCTAACACTATTATTACGGGGTTCAACGGACGGAATGTTAAGCCTTGATAATTGAGTGCTCGTGAATATTAACTTTTAGAATGTACTATGACTTTATCGATGTTGCAAATCTTGTGGTTCAACTTACTTTTACTCACTTACTTATTTAAACCTATGATTTCACCAACGTTTTCGTTGACAGATTCTCTATGTTTTTCTCAGGTCCTTGAACTTAGGTGATATATGCTTCCGCTCATACTTTTTGATACTTGCATTGGATGTCGAGTATACTTGCATACGTGGAGCGTCTTTTTGACTACTTTTAATCTTGTCGCACGTGTTTCATACAAACTTTAAACATTGTTATGTACTTGTTATGGAAACTACTTTTGTAAACTTTGAAACACCCTTATTTATGAAATGAATGCGACATACTTTTCGGTCAAACTTTGTTATAAAGACCTACGACCATGTAATGGGACCATACGTAGATGACGCCGTCATTTGACGATTTGTCGGGGTCGCTACAGGATGTGTATTGAAATATGAAATCTTGTGGTCTATTATTATGATTTGATATATATAGGTTAAACCTATAACTCACCAACATTTTTGTTGACGTTTTAAGCATGATTATTCTCAGGTGATTATTAAGAGCTTCCGCTGTCGCATACTTAAATAAGGACGAGATTTGGAGTCCATGCTTGTATGATATTGTGTAAAAACTGCATTCAAGAAACTTATTTTGTTGTAACATATTTGTATTGTAAACCATTATGTAATGGTCGTGTGTAAACAGGATATTTTAGATTATCATTATTTGATAATCTACGTAAAGCTTTTTAAACCTTTATTGATGAAATAAAGGTTATGGTTTGTTTTAAAATGAATGCAGTCTTTGAAAAACGTCTCATATAGAGGTCAAAACCTCGCAACGATATCAATTAATATGGAACGTTTTTAATCAATAAGAACGGGACATTTCAGGAACATCAAGTCTCTTTATGGGTAATGGAGCCAAAGTGCAAATGAAGGCTCAAGGAGACTTTGTATTAAAGCTTCCAAGTGGTTTGGAACTTATTTTGAACATTGTTTTGTATGCACCGGATTTATGTCGAAACATTATTTCAGTTTCCCGTTTAAAACAATGTGGTTTTTATCTTAATTTTGTTAATGATGATATCCACGTTTATTTAGATAATGTATTCTATTTTAAGGCTTCGCCTTCAAATGGAATTTATGAATTGGTTCATGATGACACATCATCTAGTAGCTCAATATACCATACTAGCACCAAGAAACTCAAAAGGGATTTGAGTGATTCCTACTTATGGCATTGTCTCCTTGGTCACATAAACAAGAACCGAATGCATACACTTCAAAAGAATGGACTTTTGAAATCAAATGAACTAGACTCGTTTGATGTATGTGAGTCTTGTTTACAAGGCAAAATGACTAAATCACCTTTCAAAGGGACCTATGAAAGGGCTAAGGACTTATTGGGATTAATACATTCGGATGTATGTGGACCCTTTAAGCCCATAACTAGGAATGGTGAAAGATACTTCATTACTTTCATTGATGACTTCAGCCGTTTCGGATATGTCTACTTGTTAAAACATAAGGACGAAACTTTTGAAGCATTCAAAGAGTATCAAAATGAAGTACAAAATCAACTCAATAAGACAATCAAGGTACTTCGTACCGATAGAGGAGGTGAATACCTAAGCGATGCTTTCCAAGATCATCTTAGAAGTTGTGGGATTATCTCACAACTCACTCCTCCTGGAACACCCCAACTGAATGGATTTTCCGAAAGGAGGAACCGAACCCTAATGGATATGGTTCGATCTATGATGGCTAGAAGCTCGTTACCTCTATCATTTTGGGGTTATTGTCTATGCTCCGCTGCTCGTATTTTAAATATGGCCCCAACCAAGAAAGTGGAACGAACACCTCATGAGATGTGGTTTGGAAAACCTCCATCTCTATCATACTTAAAGGTATGGGGATGTGAAGCTTACCCTAAGCGTTATGTCCCTAATAAGTTGAATGCTCGATCCACGAAGTGTATCTTCATAGGATATCCCAAGGATGATATGGGATATTATTTCTATGATCCATCCGAGCAGAATATATTTGTTGCTCGGAAGGCGGAATTCCTTGAAACTAAGTTCCTAATGGAAGGAAATAGTGAAAGGAAGATAGATCTTGAGGAGGTTCAAGATCAAGTAGATGATACACAATTGGTTGACACTAGCACTCAACATGAAAATGTTGAGAGTGATCAAATGGATGATCAAAATACACAAGACGTTCGCAGATCTGGTAGGATTAGTAATCCTCCTGAGAGATATGGGTTTCTCATGGATGGTTGCTATATGGTTGATTTGGATGAACCAATAAACTACCAAGATGCTTTATCAAGGATTGATAAAGATAAATGGCAGGAAGCCATGAACGCTGAGATGCAATCCATGTATGACAACCAAGTTTGGGAACTTGTTACACAACCTGCTGGCTCAAGGCTAGTTGATTGTAAATGGCTTTTCAAAATGAAAACCGACTTACATGGAAACTTGGATACATATAAAGCTAGACTTGTAGCAAAAGGTTTCACTCAAACTCAAGGGGTTGACTATGATGAAACCTTTTCGCCTGTGGCAATGCTAAAGTCTATTAGGATATTACTTGCCATTGCTGCTCATTATGATTATGAAATATGGCAAATGGATGTCAAGACCGCTTTCCTAAATGGATATCTTGTGGAAGATGTCTATATGGTTCAGCCTGAAGGTTTTGTTGATCCGAAATATCCTAAAAAGGTATGCAAGTTAAAGAAGTCAATCTACGGATTGAAACAAGCATCTAGAATGTGGAATCATCGTTTTAATGAGGAAGCCGTGAAATTTGGCTTCATTAAAAATGGTGATGAAGCTTGTGTATATAAGAAAGCTAGTGGGAGCACTATCATGTTCCTTGTACTATATGTGGATGATATATTGTTATTTGGAAATGATATTCCGGCAATGCAAAGAGTTAAAACTTGGCTAAGTAAATGCTTCTCCATTAAGGATCTTGGAGAAGCACAATACGTTTTGGGGATTGGGATCTACAGGGATAGATCCAAGAAACTGATAGGTTTGAATCAAAGTGCATACATTGAAAAGATCTTGAAAAGGTTCAAGATGGAGAACTCTAAGAAAGGTTTGGTACCTATTCAAAGAGGAACACTCCTTAGTTCATCTCAGTGCCCCACCACGAAAGATGAACAAGAGAGAATGAAGAAAGTCCCATATGCGTCCGCCATTGGGTCAATCATGTATGCAATGATATGTACTAGACCGGATGTGTCATGCGCTCTTAGCCTGACAAGCAGATACCAGAATAACCCAGGAAACAGTCATTGGATTGCTGTTAAAAGTATATTGAAATACCTTAGGAGGACTAAGGATATGTTTCTAATATATGGGTCTGGTGAGGAGGAACTCGCTGTAAAAGGTTACGTAGACGCGAGTTTCCAAACTGATCGAGATGATTCTCGATCATAATCTGGTTATGTCTTCACGTTAAATGGAGGTGCAGTCTCTTGGAAGAGTTCAAAACAGGATGTTGTTGCTTTATCCACTACAGAGTCGGAGTACATCGCCGCATCATTGGCAGCTCAGGAAGCTGCATGGATGAAGAAATTCATCGACGACTTAGGAGTAGTCCCTTCCATTCAGGACCCTCTTGAGATCTTTTGTGACAACGAGGGTGCGATTGCTCAAATTAAGGAACCTCGTGCTCACCAAAAGACCCGTCACATTGAGCGGAGATTCAACTACATAAGGGATGAAGTTGAAAAGGGAAAGATATGTGTTCGCAAAGTTCACACAGATCTTAATATAGCGGATCCTCTCACGAAGCTCTTACATGGAGCAAAACATACTGGACATGTTTGTGCATTAGGGCTTCGATATTCTAGTGATTGGTCATGATCTGTTTAAGTATTGTAACGGAACGAAATTGTTCAAACTCATTAATATAATTATGGTATTAATTTATTTTGAGTCATGTTCCTATTTTGCATATTTTATCCATGAATAAGTAATTATTCTAAAATTCCGTAGTCGATCACATTCGTGGGAACAAATGTGAGGTTTAGACTATTATGAACTTAGATTGGTATACATTCACGGGATGAATGTGGGGCAAGGTTGCAACCAAGGTTCATAGATATTTGTGGGACACAAATATTGGAAGACCCGCTCTCAAGACTTACTAAATAGAGACTTTGTGGTTGATCACTTGTAATCTTGAGTAAAGGCGAATATCATTGTATCCTCTGACCTGAGATACATATTGGGTTCGGATATTTACCAAGTATTGTGCCTTGATTCTTTCCTTCGCTATTCTGAAATATGGTAGCTCACAAGGAAGAGCTCAGGTATAATGCAAGGTACATATTTAGGACGTATGTAGTCAAGATGGAATTTGTCCCTCTTATTCGTTGAGAGTCAGATGTCTAAGGCCTGATAAAGTTAAATCTAAAAGAGAGTGATCACTCTGTATCTCTTGGATTTAACATGACATCTAGGACGAAAGGAAATAATGAATGATTCACCTATTCATATTCGAGGTGGGAACTCGAAAGGGATGATGTTATTGAATGGCATAAAGTCATAGCATATTGGGGTGATGGACGGTCGTTAGGTGGTATCCATCACTTGCATTAATTTCTTATGTTTCTCGTGCAAGTGGGAGATTGAAGGTTCTTTGTATGCCCAAGAGACATATTAAATTAATGTGGCCAATGTGTTATGATCCAAGTCGGGTCATACCCAATAACAAGCTTACCGACACCTTATTCGTATTTGATCTTAGCGACTGGATCGTTGATTAAATACGCGACACTTGGATTTTAAGAAAATTGGTTTTCTAAAATCATATTACTTGATGTGTATATAAATTATGGAATAATTTATATAATTAAAACTTAATTATTTATAAGTTAAATAATTAATAATGTTATATTACAATTTATAAAAAGTGGGTTTTATATAAAATGTACATGGAAGTTTATAAAAGGGTTTTATAAAAACTAATTCTTTTATAAATCATTTCATTTATAAAACTAATTATGGAAGTGGCATTGGAGTCTTAACAAGCATGCACTTGACTAGCATTTTGTGTGGTCACTTCCATAGATTCCATGTGCATATGTACCAAGACCTCTTGGAGACACAAACACATGAAAACACATCAAAAATCTGCACAAAACACTCTCAAAAACCCTGCTGAATTTGTGGCCTTTTGGGAGGAAGAAAGGGTTCTTCATTTGGTTTTTGCAAGCTCTATTCAAGTGTAATTAAATCCTAACCAAAGGCTAGGTGTTGGTGCAAAAGCTTGGGGTATTTCTCCTTGAGGTTTCATCATTTTGAAGCTCCATTCTTCATCATCATCATCATCATCTTTTGAATCAACCCTCAACTAGCTTGAGGAGGTATGAACTCTAAACCCACTCTTAGTTTGTAAGCATATTTCAACACTTGATCCTATTTGGGATTTAACTTTAAATGGTTAAAGATTTACAAGTCTAAAATTGGTAATTAACATGCTTCCGCTTTCTTAATTCTTAAAATGGTTTAAGTATATTATAAACTTGTTAAATCCCAACAGTTAGGTGACCTTTATCCCATCAAGAGTTTCCTAATATGTCTAAGTGTTCATACAAAAGGATGGCGTTTAACTTGTTTACCTTGTTATAATTAAAGGGATTTTATGTTTTCTACATTCTAGTTTTAGAAAACAAAGTGCTATACACCAACATGCATTTGGTGTGTAGTATATTATGAAAAACCTATTTTCATGTCCTTTTAGTAAACCAATTACTAGTTATAAACCAATTTATTACCTTTTAAATAAACCATATTATTATTTAGGTCTAATAACCAATTATTAATGTCGTTTTGTTATGTTTTATTATAACCATTTATAATGTATTTTGCAAGTTGTTAACATGTGATATTGTTGTAGCAATCCAAACATACAAACATAATCATACAAGCATGCAAAATAAAATGTTCACATTCAAGAGCCATTTTGGTGGACATTTGTTTAGCCAAAAAACAAATGTCACCGGTAAGGGTTAACAAAAGAAAGCAAGAGATTTTAAACAAAATCTCCCACTTAATCTTGTAATCTTCAAAGCTCCATCTTGTAATCTTCATCTTGAATCTTCATTTTCTTTTACAAAATTATATCCTAATACAATTTTTCTAGAAAAAGAAATAACAACCTACTCTCTTTTACAAACAAATAGAATAAATTACATGAAGAAATTACAAGAATAATTACAACTTATTACACACCAAAATACAAAATTATTACAAATTTATACAAACCAAATGAATGAACATTACAACCATGAATAATAACCAAATCATTCAAACATTCAACCACATGGTCTAGGCTTGATTGTGAACAACAACATAACATCAAATCTTGGCCAAACTTGAAGTCCCAAACCCACTTTTGGGATCCAAAAATTCGGCCAAACCAAACAACCCACCAAAACTCATGATTTTTACATTCTACTTTCATGCATGTTGGTAGATTGTAAAATAAATGAGTTTACAAGCCAAAACAAGAAGCATATTAACAAGACTTTGGCTCTAGATACCATTGATGGAATACCACATGTAAACAAGTCACAAAACATATTTATGTATGTATATGTATTCGTGCATATATGTATATCAAGCGGAAGCAATTTTAAGTGTTTGCATGTGTATTTTAACCCTTTTAAAATGTATTCCATTAAAAGATCTAGTCTTGTATAATATACTAAAATGTAAATAGAGCTAGTTAGGGTGTTTAAACCTTCTCCAAAATGGAGGTTGAAGCAAGAAGATGAAGATGATGAAGATGCTAGTTTCTCACTTGAAACCTCAAGCCTTTGATACCCACAAACCTTGAATCAACACCCTTCTTGTTGGTTAGGATTTAAGACACAAGTTTACTAGCAAAAATCAATCAAATAACCCTTGTTCTTGCTCCAAAATTCGGCCAAAATGGAAGGGAGGAGGAAGAGTATTTTTGCTAATTCAAAAATGCAAGAGAGATGTGTGTGAAAAGATGCAAAAGGTGTGTAAAACAATTAGGTGGAGTTAATTACAAGTTAAAGCAAAGCATGGGGTGTCTTGGGACTCCCCAAAACCGTCCCCCTTAGCCCCATATTTTTTTATTTTTTTTGCTAAACTTTTATAAACTTGTAATTATTTCCATGATACTTGCATCTTTTATAATTTTATAAACCCTTTTATAAAATTATACTTTATAAACCAATTATAAAATGTAATACACATATGAGTTTAATCAAATAATTAAACTTGCATTTATAATTATCCAAATAATTATTTCTTGCATTTCATCTTTAGAATACCAAATTCTAAAGTCTAAGTGTCGAGTATTTATTTTAAAGATCCAATCATTAAAACAGATACTTAAAGATGTTGACGGTTTGTTATTGGGTATGACCCGACTTGGATCATAACATGTTAGCCACATTAGTTTAATATGTCTCTCGGGCATACGAAATACCTTCATGACTATGTTAGACTTAGTTAGACGTACAAGTGAAGCCTCACTAGTATGGCTGACAGGCTCATACACACGGTTGATGCTGAGCTAAGTCACAATTACAACCTAAATGTGAAGACACGAGTGAGTGATCACCCGTGCGGCTGATGAAGCCGACTCGTACGTGTGATGGATGAATCGTATGGGTGAGTCAACAGCAGGGGTATATAAAGTCTTATGTTTTTCATTTTAGGTTAAGCCTCTCATTTGTTACACACACTCAGATCTGGTGAGCTCCTCCGATTCTCTCTCAATCCAAATTACCCAGGTGGTGAATAATAGCTCTAGGTGTTGATCTAATCACACTTGATTTAGTTGTGGTTTGACTAAATTAATCCAAAAAAAAAAAAAAACTTAACCTATTCACTAGAGGGTTTGATTCATTTATTCCGCCATTGTGTGAGTTAAATCTGTTGATTTCTAAGTTCCTAGTCATGTTTCATCACCTTCTATTCTTTCCCCTTCAACTCATATTTTAAAGTATTCATCAATATGCTCCATCTAGTTCTGATTCTCGATATACTTCTAATTTTCATATCGGTCATTCTTCTTTTTCATCTACCGCCAGAAGAATCTATTTACTTCTTCTATACTCTTGGGTTTATAGTGTTTCTAGTTCTCCCGTGTCTTTATATTACTATATGCATCGATATATATGGTTTATAATTTTTGGTTTGTCGTTGGCTTTATATCTTCCCTTATATTTCAAAGTCTCTGCTTCTGTCTTCTATAATCATTATCATTCACAGTTAATGCTCTCTTTTATTTGCTGCAATTTATACCCCAATTTCTATTTCGAAGTTTTATCCTTTCGTTTCTTCTTCTTGCGATTAAGCACCACTTGCAATGGTCCAGAACTCACAGGTATGAATTTCGAAATGAACGTTGTTAATGTTCTAGGAAGGAAATTGTGATGGCATGATCTTGACTTGTCAAATTACCAGAATACCTTGGAAAAGGCCGAATCATCAAGAAATATTTTCTTGATATTTTAGAGGTCAAATAGAATACAAGAGTCGTATAACATGGCACATGATGATGTTATGATCTATGAATCATCACGTTCCATTTAGAAACTCAGCATGACTTACTGTAATATAATCATGTTGATCAAGTGTCATTATATTATACTAATTCATACTTCAGTTCCCAACACTACTTCAAAATATTTCTATTTTAAACTTGAATGTTTCAGAATTTAGAAACTAAAATAGTTTCTTTTATGATGTAATACAGATAGCGCGAAGAGGTAAATGATTTTAAATAATAAAAATTAAGAAAAATTAAGAAAATATCTTCAGAAATATGGAGGATATTTATAATGAAAGATATGATGATATCTTAGGATTTCTAATATCAGAGGATGATGAAGAATATTTTTCGCAAGGGTTTAGAGTCAGGAGCAAGGTATTCGATAATGACTTCAGCAGATACTGAATCATTTGGATCCTTTGAAGGCAGGTTTAGCCTTTGTGACTTGTCCACAGCCTCCTTCATACTTTGCTCAATCCGTTTTCCAGTTCCAACTCTTTTCTTTTTCTGATCTCTGCCAACACACTACTCTTTATTATCAAACTTTTTACTGTTAAGGTCGTTTTATAGTTTTTGCTACTTCATCAAAAATTTCGAGAACTATTCCGCAGTTTAGGGTGTTTTCCAGAAACTTCACATTCAAGTATGTAAGTCCAGGAGATAGACGTTATATATACACATATAACTGTTGGCGTGGATATGCTGCGAGATTTCAAAATACTGATTGCTAATTTCCGATGATTCGTATGGCAATTCTCATTACAAGATGCGAATGAGTAAATGATGGGTTTTGATAAATATAATGATTTTTCAGAAAATCTCAGATCATTACGGTTGCTGATAAGTTTACAGCTAATGCGGTGAGATATGAAAGGTTCCCCGGTAACAATGGCGAAAGGGCAACATGTTTATCAAGATTATGATAAGGCTACTCCGAATGAAAAATCGAAGTTGTTTTGCTGGAGCTGTGATAGAATTTGCTACTTTGAAAAAGGAATTGCAAATTTATTTTTGGTAATAAATGCCAAAGGATCTGACACAGATATGTGTTGAATTATGACTTTGGTTTCGAGAGCTTTTTAAGTACATAACTGTGGGTAATATGTGGTTGGATCATCATCTCGATTGCTCATTATTTGAAATGTCTTCAGAAATTTTTCGAAGAGCTTGAACACAGATTGTAATCGTTAATATACGTTTGATGTTCCAACACAGTTTTGAAGTCAAAGTATAGTTCTGAAAGATGTAGGAATCTAAAAGTGATGGTACCGGTTATATCTCGAATTAAATTATGAGGTTTCAAAATCAGAATATGTAATTGAGTTTGAATGAGCATGGTTGTTTTGATTTCTATGAAAGAATGTATATTATTGTGAAAGTAGGAAATATAGTTGATAATTTGCTTAATCAGATTCGAAGAATGTAACATATTAATTGTGAATTTATATATCTATCGGGTATTACCTACCCGTTAAAAAAAATTCACAATTAATATTTTGTACAAAAGAATTTTTATTACAATCTTTATGAAAATAAATATGTATATATTCTCTCCAGATGTAACATAGATTTTAATGAGTTAATACTAAATCAAACTCATTCGATATACGGTTGGAACTAGAATTGAATAATCCCTTAAAGGCTTTAGATATTACATAAGTATTTCTTCAATAATATTGTAATTATGAATCAATACTTTGTTATTTGTTGAGGCATGATGTTGGTTTTCGTTAAATTCTTGTGAACTTTGCAAAGTACGAATGATGTTATCTGAAAAGTTTCTGGTACATCAATGATGAAAGTGTAAAATCAAATATATACTTGATTTATTATGAATTGGAATTTGTTGAATTGAGACAAAGATTGTAGTTAACGATGGTTTAGTTGCGGCGAAGGACGTATATTATTGCATATTTGTAATATGAATTAACCGAGTAGTTAAGATTCACACACAATAGCTTAGCACGGAAAGATTTATTTTTATTTCAAAATATATATATATATATATATATATATATATATATATATAATATACATATAATTTCTTCAGAGGGAATAAGTTAATTCTTCATAACTCGTTGATAAAATATACGCGTTATTGATTCGTAATGATGTCCACAGTGATTCTTGAACTGACGGAGTTTGTGATGTTATAGGTGACACTGACGGTACTGTTGATGCTGTTGGTAAAACAAGTTCAGCTTGTTAACCACACACCATTTTTTGTCAGGGTTTCTACTCTTCCGTCTATCATTTTGGTTCGCTTAACTGATTTATGATTAGGGCTAGATTAGATAATCTCTAAGACTTTAGAGATTACATAATCACCGCAGAATGTTTCTCCAATGAAGTTATGAATTAATACTTCGTCAGTTATTGTTGTTGGTACTCCTTGGTATCTATGGTGCGTATGATGTTGATGCTCGTGGGACAGATTGTGAAGTTGAGGTTTACGATGCGGTTGTGGTTGGAGGTGGTAATGGTACTGTTGGCGTTGATGATGGTGGTACTGGTTATGCTGCTGGTGCTGCTGCTGGTGTTTGTAATCTTTGCACCATATTCTCCAAAGCCACTACCCGAGCGCGAAGCTCGTTGACTTCTTCTATTACACCGGGGTGATTGTCGGTTCGGACGAGCGAATAAATAAAATCTAGAATTTGATGTAGTATATAATCGTGACGAGATACTCTGGAAATGAGAGAGAAAATGGTGTTTCGGATTGGTTCGCCGGTAAGTGCTTCAGGTTCTTCGTCAAGAGGGTAATGGGGTGGATGGAAGGGATCACCTTCTTCTTGTCTCCAATGATTGAGAAGGCTACAAACCCATCCCCAATTTATCCAGAATAGATAATGGCTGATTGGTTGATCCATTCCGGTCACACTGCTTTCAGAGCTAGAGTGGGATTCCATTTCGGAATCCGAGGAACTTGAATTAATGATGAATTCCATTTCGTACGATTGGATAAGGATTTTTCGATATGAAATGATTTTCGGTTATCGGATGGTATTCTAATTACATAGAATATCCATAGATATAGAACAAAAGATTTCGTAGATTACGGAGGAATTTGCGGGATATGTCAGGTAAAGTTTAAAGTAACAGATACGATAAGATATGATTTAGCAGATACGCTAAGATATTAATTTTGTCTTATACACTACTCATGCAATTAATGTAGCAAGACGTGTCTAGACTATTAATGATAAGCATGTAATTTCCTAAGAATGATAAGCAGATGATTTCCGACTAAAAATGATAAGAAAAACTTTTGACATGCAGACACGGTCGAAGTCCAGACTCACTAATGCATCCTAACGACTTATCAGTTAGACACACTAATGTAGACCTGGTTCGCTAAGACCACCGCTCTGATACCAACTGAAAGGACCCGTTCATATACATTATAAACGATTCTCAATAGTTGATTACATCGCGAGGTATTTGACCTCTATATGATACAATTTTCAGACATTGCATTCGTTTTTAGAAGATAAACTTTCTTTACATCGAAAATTGATATGCATGCATACCATTTCATAATATCCAACTATAAATGACCTAATCTGTCATTTACTTAATAATAAACTCTATTGAACTCAACGACTTGAATGCAACGTCTTTTGAAATATGCCATGAATGACTCCAAGTAATATCTTTAAAATGAACAAATGCACAGCGGAAGATTTCTTTAACACTTGAGAATAAACATGCTTTAAAGTGTCAACCAAAAAGTTGGTGAGTTCATTAGTTTATAATAAACAATTCATTTTCATCATTTTAATAGACCACAAGAATTTCATTTCCAGTTCTCATAAATATACGTCCCATGCATAGAGACAAAAATCATTCATATGGTGAACACCTGGTAATCGACATTAACAAGATGCATATAAGAATATCCCCTATCATTCTGGGAAATCCTTCGGACATGATAAAAATGAATTCGAAGTACTAAAGCATCCGGTACTTTGGATGGGGTTCGTTAGGCCCAATAGATCTATCTTTAGGATTCGCGTCAATTAGTAGATCGGTTTACTAATTCTTAGGTTACCAAGCAAAAAGGGCATATTCGGCTTCGATCATTCACCCATATAATGTAGTTTCAATTACTTGTGTCTATTTCGTAAAACATTTATAAAAATTGCGCATGTATTCTCAGCCCAAAAATATAAAGGGTAAAAAGGCAAATGAAACTCACCATACTGTACTTCGTAGTAAAAATACATATAACGTCATTGAACAAGTGCAAGGTTGGCCTCGGATTCACAAACCTAAATTAAGTATATATATTTATATGTTGGTCAATATTGGTCTAACAATTTAAGTCAGGTCATAGTGTACCACCATCCTAATGCTCGAGACTAATATGCAATAGTCAATAAAAGTCAATTTGACCCAAAATGATTTCCAAAATCCATACATGATTAACATATAACTTGAATATCATCGTTTTATATTTTTAAATATTTTTAAAAGATTTTAATAGAGTAAATAATATAATTCATTTATTATTAAAATTTATATATAAAAATATGATTTTATATATCTTAAGTAATAAAATTTATAAAGTTCATTTAATATAATATGACAGGTAGTATTAACATAATTATGTTACACATAGTAAAATATCTTTGTATTACATATTTATTTGATAAAATAACATTGATAATAATAATAAGCAAAACTTGTATTATTTTGAGATAATAATTTTTATTATTCTATTAATAAAAATATCAATATTTATATTTATTAAAAGTGATATTATGAATAAACGATAATTCTAATTATGATAACTTTAATATTTACGATACTTTTTAATATTATCTTTAAAATAATAATTCTATTTAAAATGATAATAATAATGATATTTTATAATAACAATGACATTTCTATTAAAATGATAATTTTTGTTAAAATGATAGTTTTAATACTAACGATACTTTTAATAATAATAGTAATGATAAAATAATAAGAATGATAATTTTATCTAAATCAATATCTTATAATATTTTAATTTCATCGTGATACTCTTACTTATTATTTCCTAATCGTTTCGTTTAATAGTTTTTAATCGTCTTTTATATCGTGTTCATAATAATGATAATAATAGTAATCAAAATAATTAGGTGTTACAAATATTTATTTTAATTACACTAATATTAATAATGATAGTTACTATAACATTATTAACGATAATACTAATAATTATCTTAATGATAATATAATATTAATAATAATAACAATAACAATAACCATTTTTAAATAATGATATATATATTAATAATGATAATAATAATAATAATAATAAAAATAATAATAATTGGATAATAATAATAATAATACTAATTATAACTTTAACGATAATAACGATAGTAATAATAAAAAATAACAATTTTTTAATGATAAATCCCTTTTATTGATAAAGATAATAATAACGATAATAATAAGATAAAACTAGAACGATGATAAAAAACGACGATAGTAATAATAATCATTTTAACAATAATACTAAAATTCAGTTGACTATAATTTCTAATCTGTTCATCGAAACCATTCGATATCTAAAGGAAAAGTTCCTAATTTTTCGCTAGCTTTCCAACGACATGCATATCTTATACCTTATCTCAATCGCAGGTGTAACTAATTCGAGATTCAACATAACCTAACTAAGGGCAATATCAAAAGTACACGCATGCATAATCCTAAATACTCGAGCACTAGTCAGGGATACACTATTGATATGTAAAAATTTATTTACGAGTACTAACGTATCAATATTGAGATTCAATATTGCAGGAAAGGTACGTAAACGCAACGGATATGACAAACACTAAGTTGACCTTACGAGCATACCCATGATCCATATCCATCACCACCATTGCTATAACCCATAATTTCCTTAACCCTATCCCGCTCAAAAAAACAATTTCGAAATAACTCGGACAGCACTCCGTCGTAATATTTTATGTATACTAATAATATCTTGAAATAATACGGAGTAAATATATATATGCAAATCGATTGAGAGAGTTTAGAGAAAATATTTTCAAGTTTCTATGAAATAATGAAACCTATTGAATTCTATTTATAATAGATTTTTGAATTATTAAAGTGAATTATTAAAGTATGAATTATTAAAGTGAATTATTAAAGTATGAATTATTAAAGTGAATTATGAAAGTATGAATTATTAAAGTGAATTATTAAAGTATGAATTATTAAAGTTAAAGTAAAGTAAAAATAAAGTAAAGGTAAAGTTTAAGTATAGTAAAAGTATAAAACTATGTACGTATAATACGCGTATAAATATATATAATATTAATTTAAATAGTTATATATACTTAATAAAATAAAATATAAATATCATTATCTTTATCATACTGGTTAAGTAATGAGTTGTCAAAAGTGGTTCTAGATATTTATAAAAGTTATATACATTTTAATAATAAAGTTCTTCTTAAACTGAAAATGTTTTTGTACGTTTAAAACTAAATCAAATAAATATGATAATTTTGTTTTCCAAAACTAAATATATTTAAGAATTATTTTGTTTAAAGGTTAAAATAATGGAAATCGTTATATCATAAAACGTTTTAGAAAAGTAGAATCATATATATTCATAATAGGTTTCAAGTTTTTAAATTACAGTCTGTTGGTGAAGCATGAGATAAAGCCCAAAGGTTAAATAAACGTATGAAATCATCTTAATGAAAAATGTCGAGTTACTTAACTTGTCGATATCCAACATCTAATTTATTTACACTCCACGTTCTTACTTATAAATCACTTTACCATTTTCTGAATGTTGTCAAAAAGAATAGATTTCTTAAATCACAGTGGACCTCATAACATAGACCCGTAATCATATCACAATGTATCTGATAAATCAGTCATTTGATATTATCTTCTAATTCCGTTCATAACTATTAGAATATATTTTGAAACAAATACGTTTATATAAAGTATTATACGCATAATACTTTGTTAATGTTTTCAAGTTATAATATATACACATATACATATATAATCATGTTCGTTCAATTTAATGGTTCGTGAATCGTTGGAACTTGGTCGAGGTTTAAATGAATGTACGGACACAGTTTAAAATTCTTGACATTTAACTTAACAAACTTTGCTTATCATGTCAGAATAATATAAAGATAAAGTTTAAATTTGGTTGAAATTTCCGGGTTGTCACAGTTAATACATCACATAATATTTACATGTTAATAATATATAGTTTTCAACAAAAGTGTTAAGCAATCGTTTTTAAAGAAAAAACGGTCGAAGTCCAGACTCACTAATGTATCCTAACAAATTCGATAAGACACACTAATGCAAATTTCTGGTTCTCTAAGACCAACGCTCGGATACCAACTGAAATGTCCCGTTCATATTGATTATAAACGTTCCATATTAATTGATTTCGTCGCGAGGTTTTGACCTCTATATGAGACGTTTTTCAAAGACTGCATTCGATTTTAAAACAAACCATAACCTTTAAAATATTACGACGATTATCAAATAATGATAATCTAGAATATAGCGGTTTTCACACGACCATTACATAATGGTTTACAATAATATTACACATCAACATAAGTCTTCGAATGCAGTTTTTAAACAATATTATACAAGCATGGACTCCAAATCTTGTCCTTAATTTAGTATGCAACAACGAAAGCTCTTAATAATCACCTGAGAATAAACATGCTTAAAACGTCAACAAAATTATTGGTGAGTTATAGGTTTAACCTACATATTATTAAATCATAATAATAGACCACAAGATTTCATTTTTATAACACATCTCTTATCAGGCATTTCGCAAACTGCATAGAGATAAAAATCATTCATATGTTGAACACCTGGTAACCGACGTTAACTTAATGCATAGAATATCCCCAAAATAGAACCTCTCGTCTGTATAATAATCTCGAAGTACTAAACCATCCATAACCTGAATGGGGGTTGTTAAGCCCAATAGATCTATCTTTAGGATTCGCATCAATTAGGGGCCATTTCCCTAATTCTTAGGCTACCAGACTTGAAGGGCGATATTCGGTTTAATAATCCAACCATAGAATGTAGTTTTGCGTACTTGTGTCTATTTTGTAAAACATTTATAAAGCTGCATGTATTCTTATCCCAAAATATTAGATTTTAAAAGTGGGACTATAACTCACTTTCACAGATTTTTACTTCATCGGGAAGTAAGACTTGGCCACTGGTCGATTCACGAACCTATAACAAATATGTACATATATATCAAAGTATGTTCAAAATATATTTACAACATTTTTTAATACGTTTTAATGTTTTAAATATTTTCAGTCAGCTGTCCTCGTTAGTAACCTACAACTAGTTGTCCATAGTTAGATGTACAGAAATAAATTAATATATATTATCTTGACCCAATCAATGACCCAGTGTATACACGTCTCAGGCTAGATCACAACTCAAAGTATATATATATTTTTGAAATCAACCTCAACCCTGTATAGCTAACTCCAACATTACTGCATATAGAGTGTCTATGGTTGTTCCAAATAATATATATAGATAGGTCGATATGATATGTCAAAACATTTGCATACGTGTCTACGGTATCCCAAGATTACATAATATATTAGAATACATGTATAATACAATATAAGTTAGCTAGGATATGATTTGTATAGATTTGTTACTAATTTTCACGTAGCTACAACAAGTAAAAATATCCAATCTTGTTTTACCCATAACTTCTTCGTTTTAAATCCGTTTTGAGTGAATCCAATTTCTATGGTTTCATATTGAACTTAAGTTTAAGAATCTGTACAGAAAAAGTATAAGTTTATTGTCCGAAATACAGGTTACAAGTTGTTTTTATAAAGGTAGTTATTTCAGTCGAAAGAACGACGTCTAGATGACCATTTTGGAAAACATACTTCCACTTTCAGTTTAATCATGATTTTTGGATATAGTTTCATGTTCATAAGAAAAATCATTTTCACAAAAGAAAAACTTTTAAATCAATGTTTATCATAGTTTTTAATTAACTAACCCAAAACAGCCCGCGGTGTTACTACGACGGCGTATATCCAGTTTTACGGTGTTTTTCGTGTTTTCAGGTTTTAAATCATTAAGTTAGCATATCATATAGATATAGAACATGTGTTTAGTTGGTTTGAAAAGTCAAGTTAGAAGGATTAACTTTTGTTTGCGAACAAGTTTAGAATTAACTAAACTATGTTCTAGTGATTACAAGTTTAAACCTTCGAATAAGGTAGTTTTATATATATGAATCGAATGATGTTGTGAACATCATTACTACCTCAGGTTTTGTGGATAAACCTACTGGAAATGAGAAAAATATATCTAGCTTCAAAGGATCTTTGGATGGCTTGAAAGTTCTTGAAGCAGAATCATGACACGAAAACAAGTTCAAGTAAGATTTTCATTCGAAATAAGATTGTTATAGTTATAGAAATTGAATCAAAGTTTGAATATAAGTATTACCTTATACTATAAAGATATCTTACTGTAAATAAGAAATATTTCTTGAGGTTGGATGATCACTTTACAAGATTGGAAGTAAGCTAGCAAACTTAGAAGTATTCTGGATTTTATGAAACTAGAACTTATAGAATTTATGAAGAACACTTAGAACTTGAAGATAGAACTTGAGAGAGATCAATTTGATGAAGAAAATTGATGAATGAAAGTGTTTGTAGGTTTTTTTGGTCGTTGGTATATGGATTAGATATAAAGGATGTGTAATTTTGTTCACATGTAAATAAGTCATGAATGATTACTAATATTTTTGTAATTTTATGAGATATGTCATGCTAGTTGCCAAATGATGGTTCCCACATGTGCTAGGTGACTCACATGGGCTGCTAAGAGCTGATCATTGGAGTGTATATACCAATATTACATACATCTAAAAGCTGTGTATTGTACGAGTACGAATACGAGTGCATACGAGTAGAATTGTTGATGAAACTGAATGAGGATGTAATTGTAAGCATTTTTGTTAAGTAGAAGTATTTTGATAAGTGTCTTGAAGTCTTTCAAAAGTGTATAAATACGTATTAAAACACTACATGTATATACATTTTAACTGAGTCGTTAAGTCATCGTTAGTCGTTACATGTAAATGTTGTTTTGAAGCCTTTAGGTTAACGATCCTGTTAAGTGTTGTTAACCCATTGTTTATTATATCAAATGAGATGTTAAATTATTACATTATCATGATATTATGATATATTAATATATTTTAATATGATATATATACAATTAAATGTCGTTACAACGATAATTGTTACATATATGTCTCGTTTTGAAATCATTAAGTTAGTAGTCTTGTTTTTACATATGTAGTTCATTGTTAATATACTTAATGATATGTTTACTTATCATAATACCATGTTAACTACATATATATATATACCATGTTTACTTATCATAATATACTTAATGATATATATATATATATATATATATATATATATATATATATATATATGACATCATATAGTTTTTACAAGTTTTAACGTTCGTGAATCACCGGTCAACTTGGGTAGTCAATTGTCTATATAAAATCTATTTCAATTAATCAAGTCTTAACAAGTGTGATTGCTTAACATGTTGGAAACACTTAATCATATAAATATCAATTTCTTTTAATATATATAAACATGGAAAAGTTCGGGTCACTACAACATCTATATATATTATTTGGAATAAACATAGACACTCTATATGCGGTAATGCTCGAGTTAGCTATACAGGGTTGAGGTTGATTCTATAATAATATATATACTTTGAGTTATGATCAAGTCTGAGACATGTATACAATGGGTCACGATACGTATTAATTAATTCTAATATTATATATGAATTATTGAATTACCAACTGTGGACTACTAACTATGGACTACCAACATTGGACAATTAAAAATGAATTAAAATATTGATTATAACATATGAAACTAAACAATTCTTCAAGTTTGCCACTTGATATCATCTTAAACCTCATTTGTATCTTGACGATTACAATCTGCGTTCAAACCTTTCATGATTCTCGAAAACACCACAATCGAGAGGATGAACCAACCGCACTTTATCTACGGAAGAAAAGATTGATGCACATAGTTATGCACCTGAAAAACTCTTGGAACCTCAGTAAACGTTTAACACGTATATGTGTTAACTCCTTTAGCATTGTTATTTTCGAAAATAACAATGCAATTTATTTTCAGAATAGCCAATTTTGTCACAGCTCCAACAAATCAACTTCAAGTTTTTCATTCGAATTAGCCTTATTATAACCTCGATATATAATTTTTCCTTTCGTCATCGTTACCGAGAAATCGTTTAAATCTAACCACATTAGCAGTAAACTTACCAGCAACTTCATTGATCTTTGATTTTCCAAAAAATTATTATATTCATTGAAACCTATCATATACTCATCCGCATCTTGTAACGAGAACTGCCATACCAAGTACCAGGAATTAGCAATCAGTATTTTAAATCTCGTAACGTTCTACATCAACAGTTATATGTATACATATAACATTTATCTCTTAGAATTATGATCTTCCATTATGAAATTCTAAAAAGCACCCAGTTTACGAATTGATACTCTGAATGTTGAAAAAGCTGAAAGAAGCAGCAAAAACTGTAAACGAACTTAACAGTCAAAAGTTTGATGATAAAGAATGGAGTGTTGGAAACGCTCAATAGAAAATTTAGTATCAAAAAGCGGATTATGTGAAACCATGAAGGAGACTGTAGACAAATCACCAGGACTAAACCTGTACTTACAAAATCTAGATGATCCATTATCTGATGAAATCCTTAGCGAATACCCTGTTTCTTACCCGTGTTAAATTCTTGCGAAAGAATTTTCTTCATTATTCTTTGATCTCAGAAATCCCAAGATACCATCGTATCTTTCATTATAAACATCCTCAATATTTCTGAAGATACCTTCATAAATATCTTTGTCCGAAATTATCTATCTCCTCGTGCTATCTATGTTACCTCATAAAAGAAACTGCTTTAGTTTCTATCCTTCTATAAAATTTTAGTTTAAATTATGAATGTTTTTGAAGTAGTGTTGGGAACTGATGCATGAGTTAGTATAATATAATGACACTTGATCAACGTGATTATATTACAGTAAGTCTTGTTGAGTTTCTAAATGGAACGTGATGATTCACAGACTCTACCGTCATCATGTGCCATGTTACAAGACTCTTACATTCAATCTAATCTCTAAACATATCAAGAACATATTTTCTTGATAATCCTATCTTTTCCCTTGAATTCTGGTAATTTGACAAGTCAGATTGTACTATTACAATTTCTTCTTATAACATAAACTATGTTCATTCCGAAATTCATATCTACGAATTCTGGACCATTATTCGCTTGACTTAACGTCGAGAGAGGAAACAAAAGTATGTATTGAGAGAGATAGAATAGAAAGTGTGAGTTGTGGAAATAAGGAAAAGAAGGGAATGGATTTATAGTGAAATATCCGACAGAGCAATCGAGACAGATCATTGCATTAAATCAAAGAAGATCCTAATTTCCTTAATTTTCGAAGAATCAAATCTTTTATAGATTTTAAAGGTTTTCTCTAAATTCCTTGAATTCTGGAAATCAACCATATCTACGTCAAATATTAAGACGAACTTTTATTACCTCATCTCACTCTTTTGAGATAGCTCCACTCGTACTCTTCACATAGACAAATTATTCTATCCATATTACTCGTTGATGATAAAATTCTAAGTTTCAGCTCATATGCGTCATGAAAACATACTTATTGTCAGCCATGACCATCCCAATCAAATTTCGGGACGAAATTTCTTTAACGGGTAGGTACTGTGACGACCCGGAAATTTTAGACCAAATTTAAACTTAATCTTTATATGGTTTCGATATGATAAGAAAAGTCTATTAAATTGAATTTCAAAATTTTTGAACTATTTTATAAAATCATTTGACCTTTGACTATTTTCGACGACTCACGATGCGATTACTTGTAAATAGATACGCATATATTAAAATATATACATATATAAGTATATAATAACATGAGATATTATATATTGTAATTGTTGGAATTAATTATGTAAAATATTAATAATATATGTAGAAGTTATTTTATAAATTTTAACGCTAACTATATTTTACTTGGGGTTGAGGGTGAATAGTTAATTTAATTTTTATTTAATAGTTAATGACTGAATTTTATACCATAATGACTGAAATAAATAAATATAATTAAGGTAAAAATTTGGGACTTTTAAGTGTACTTTTATCCGCCACTGATTACAACGGAGCACGATGTATCCGTGAAAATCGTCAGTAGAAAAGAACAAACAGAGACAGCTTGCTTTTGAAAATAAATGTATGTCTTTGAATTTAATCATAGAGTGACGGTTTTGTTTTAACTACTATGTACACATTTCTATCCTAGCATAATATTACATGACGTATATAAAATAATGCAGTATAACAACAAATAAAACCCACTTTCCAAATTTGACAAATGCAAGACTTTATTTATTTATTTAATTTTTTTTTTGATACCCCACACTCAATTTGATGTTAGCTGTTACTCGTCTCCTTTCCCTTTTACCATGTTTACACTTAATAGAATATAATTATAATTATTATTAATAATTGTATTATTATTATTATTATATATATTATTTATTAATTATTAACTAAATATAAAGATGATTTAGACATATAACAAGAATTTGATTTGAGTCACTATCTGACATGTGTTTCTATCTCACTAAACTATCCATGATGGAAGTGAGGATCACTTAAACAAAAATTAAAATCACGGGATGATGAACTCTTAAATTGTGAGCTGTATTATATATATCAAGAAAAGTAACTGCATTATTAATTAAGCATGTGGGAGTTGAATTCATGAATTTGAATTGATTGATACAATACTTAACTTTAGAAATCACTATCCTATATATTTTTCTTTTATACCCACTTGCAATTATGATTTTAAACTGAAGTCAACAAACCCTTCTCTTCTTCTTTTGCTAGTCAACAAACAAACACCCTAAACCATTTTCATTACTTCTTTGATCGACCCTCATTACAACCGGGAAAAAAAAATCCAACCCGAAACCACCACTTTGATCACCTTCAATCACCATCACTTCACCACCTTTAAACCCACCTTCACAAGCTTCACCTTCCACCATTGATAATCAATCATCACCAAACTTCGATCCTTGTCACTGCTCGTTTGTTAATAATCGAATGTAACCCAGAATACAAACCATTGGACTGTTACTGTTGTGTTATTCGAAGCAACCACAACCCATCACCATCGGTCACCACATACTACAACCCATCTCCTGCCTTATGGTTTACATCTTATTTCGACCAACCCAACCCACCACCCAAAATAGCTTGTCTCTTGTGGTGTATACTCGATGAAACCCAGCTCAAGAATATATATTTTTTCGGTTGTTGTGGCAACTATTCGAAGGCTTCACAAGCACACCATCATCTTCAATAATATTATCATCAACCCACAAAAACTAATCAACGACTCCTACTTCTGTTTATTTTTTTTAATAACAGCAACAACAATAATGGGGATGGAATGATAAAGATGATGATACAGTGAACATGAAGATTGTGTTAATTGAACAATGAAGATGATGGTTACGATGAAGAACAAAAGTGACGACTGTGATGATGGATATGATATGGAGATCGAAAATGTTGATAATGTTACGGATGATGAATATAAAATAATGAAGATGAAGAATAAACGAAACCCTTTTACCTATCGGTGTCGGCCAATAATTTTTTTTTCCTTTATGTTTTCTTTTTCCTGACCAAACCCTACCTTCTACTAAATCCATGTTCTATTTAAATTAAAATGGTATTGGTTTGATTTAGCTGGGCCTAGTTATACAGATGTGCCGAGAGCGAAGTTATAATTTACTGATGGGCCGAGCTACACAAGGACTAGTGGACTGATTTTTGTAAATATGAATAAGAAACACGGATTATATAAATTAAGGTGTTAAGTTATAATAGAAAAATGAGTAACAGAGGAGTGGTTAAGTGTTGTTATGGGTGAACGAGAGGTCGTGGGTTCGAGCCCGAGCTGTGGCGTATATTTTTTATAAACCTTGTTTCTTCAAAGGTTGTATTCTAAATATTATTATTATTATATTATTTTTATTATTAATGTAAGTATTATTATTATTATTATTATTATTATTATTATTATTATTATTATTATTATTATTATTATTATTATTATTATTATTATTATTAAAAACTATCATTATTAACATTATCATTACTAATAACTATTTTTATTTTTATTATTATATATTTTTTAATTATCATTCTTATTAAAAATTAATATTTCTATTATTATTATTATTAGTATTATTAAAACTATCATTTTATTATCATTATCATTATTAGAATTATCATTATTATTATAAGTATCATTATTATTAATACTATTCCTATTATTAATATTATTTTACCAAATAAATATTTGTTATATAAAAATATATTTAAATACATATGACATAACTATATTAATATGTTTGTTATAAATACTAATTATGTACCTAAATTATATAGAATAAAAATAGTTAATTAAGTTATTAATGAAACATATAATTTACTAAAATAATAATAATATATGTAAATTTTTTCGATTACAAGTATGTGTGTTAATATATATACAAATGATATAGGTTCGTGAATCCGAGGCCAACCCTGCATTGTTCAGTTCCGTCGTATGCATATTTTTACTACAAAATATCGTATAGTGAGTTTCATTTGCTCCCTTTTTAAATGCTTTTGCAATATATATTTTTGGGACTGAGAATACATGCGCTGCTTTTATAAATATTTTACAAAATAGACACAAATAATCGAAACTATATTTTATGGTTGGATTATCGAAATCGAATATGCCCCCCTTTTAGCTTGGTAGCCTAAGAATTAGGGAAATGCCCCATAATTGACGCGAATCCTAAAGATAGATCTATGGACCTTGACACGTCCCATTCAGGTTACGAATGCTTTAGTACTTCGATTATCATGTCCGATGAGAGTCCCGGAATGATGGGGATATTCTATATGCATCCCGTTAGTTCGGTTATCAAGCGTTCACCATATGAATGATTTTTATCTCTATGCTGTGCGAAATGCCTGCTATGAGATTATGTTTATGAGGAATGAAAATGAAAATCTAGTGGTCTATTAAAATATGGAAATGATTGATTACGATAAACCTATGAACTCACCAATCTTTTGGTTGACACTTGAAAGCATGTTTATTCTCAGGTATTGAGGAAATCTTCCGCTGTGCATTTGCTCATTCTAGAGATATTACTTGGAGCCATTCATGACATATTTCAAAAGACGTTGCATTTGAGTCGTTGAGTTCGTCAAGATTATTATTAAGTCATTTATAGAGGGATATGTTATGAAATGGTATGCATGCCGTCAACTTTCGATGTGGTGAAAGTTTATTTTTTAAAAACGAGTGCAATGTTTGTAAAATGTATCATTTAGAGGTCAAGTACCTCGCGATGTAACTAAATGTAATGTATTTGTCCAGATGGATTAGGACGGGTCATTAGACATACCTGAGAATAAACATGCTTTAAAGTGTCAACCAAAAGGTTGGTGAGTTCATTAGTTTATTATAATCAATCATTTCTATTATTTTAATAGACCACAAGATTTTTATTTCCATTCTTCATAAACATAATTCTCATAGTAGGTATTTCGCACAGCATAGAGATAAAAATCATTCATATGGTGAACGCTTGATAACCGAATTAACATGATGCATAAAGAATATCCCCATCATTCCGGGACTCTCATCGAATATGATAATCGAAGTACTAAAGCATTCGTAACCCGAATGGGACGTGTCAAGGTCCATAGATCTATCTTTAGGATTCGAGTAAATTAGGGGCCATTTTCCTAATTCTTAGGCTACCAAGCTAAAAAGGGGCATATTCGATTCGATAATCTAACCATAGAATGTAGTTTCGATTACTTGTGTCTATTTCGTAAAACATTTATAAAAGTAGCGCATGTATTCTCAGTCCCAAAAGTATATATTGCAAAAGCATTTAAAAAGGGAGCAAATGAAACTCACAATACTGTATTTTGTAGTAAAAATATTCATACGGCGATACTGAACAATGCATGATTGGCCTCGGATTCACGAACCTATATCAATTGTATATCTATTAAAACATATAATGGAAATCAGATAATTTCATTTATTAATATATGTTATTTATGTAATTGTAGTTATGTAAAATTTATACAAAATTTCATTAAAAATCATATACTTATATTATATCTTAAATTATGTTTTATTTATGTTTATTTTGTATATATATCTAAAATGATTAATATAGTTATATTAATTTCTATATATATTTAGTATTATATTAAAAATACCTAATTTGTTATATATAAGTATTTATATAGATAATGTTAATATGTTTTATATATAATTATATGGAATATCAATATAATTATATTATATGTAATAAGTGTGTTTTTATGTATAAAATATTTATTTGTCAAAAATGATAATTTTGACATTAATGATCTACTAATGATAATAATAATAACTTTATTAATAATGATAATATTAATACTAATAATGATATTGTTAATAATGATACTTATGTTAATAATAATAATAATCCTAATAACTATAACAATGATACTAATACTAATATTAATAAAAATAATAATGTTAATTCCAATACTAATGTTTAGTAATAATAATAACAATACTTTTATTAATCATTTTAATACTAATAATAATAATTTTTAATAGTAATAATAATAACACTTATATTACTTTTAATAATAATAATGATCTTACAAATTTTAGAAATGATAATAATATTCCTAATATCAATAATAATAATACTTGTTCTAATACTTGTTTTGATATTAATAATAGTTAATATAATAATAATGATTAAAATAATAATAACAATAATAATAACAATAAGTAATAATAATAATAATAATAATTTTAAAATGGATAACTACCTCAAAATCTGTTTTAAAAAGAAAGCGCCCTGAACCGGGCTCGAACCCGCGACCTCCCGCTTAACCCTAACACTTCCAACCAACTCTCTGTCTAATTCTTTTCCGAATTAATACCCAATTTAATTAATATAACTCGTTTGCAGCAGCAAGTAGAAGATTTGGGTTTTGTTCAAAACAGAAAACAGTTGAATTTGTTATGGCCCAACAACCAAAAACAATATACACAGCCCAATTAAAAACATGATAGCCTAACAACAATTCATGGCCCAAGCTTCATCAAACAAAAAAAAATTCGGTGTACAGAGATATATACGAAGCAGCAGCAGTTGAACAAAAAATAAAAATAAAAAAATATAAAAGGGTTTTGATCGATTCATAAAGGAACGAGAGTGATTCGTTGGTAACTCTCACAGAAGCAATTGGTACTAAGGGTTGGATTAACAGGAGATAAGAAGAAAAGAAAAAAAAAAAAAAAATAAAAGGAGTTGAAGAACACGATTAACTTGGGATCAAATCTGATATTCTAAGGACTTTTACGAATCGATTTCTTCATGAATCCTGCTTCAAATCACAACTATAATACTCATGTATTATCAATTGAACCTGAAACAGCTTATAAATTTTTAATTTGAGAAATTGAAATTCAGTTGACTTTTGGATTTGAAATTTGACTCTTCGAATTCAAGTTTGATTTGACGAATTAAGACCTGAGAATTTGAGGAAACGTTCATGACATGATTTAGGATATTTCTGCATTTCTACTTCTTGTCAATTCATTTTGAATCAATTTAAAGGTTAAATGGGTTTGAGAGAAAAAGAAAGAAGAAAAAAAATAAATATCGATTCTGTTTCTTTTAGAATTTTGTTTTCAATTTCGTATGGTAGCAACAGATTGCAATTGAATGATTGATATATGCAGTACTAATTGATCAAAACTGGTTGCTGGTGGACGATAGATAATCACAGACGAATAGAAGGACAGAAAATGATAAAGAACAGATTCAATGAATAATACTTATGTATATCTGCTTTAATGTAATATATATCTGTGTTCGTATATATATCTGTATCTGTATACTCAATCGTATTTATGTATCTATGTATAACAGTATTTATACATATCAGTATTTATACATTACAATTAATCTTATTACTTAAAAATATAATAATAATATTACTCTTAATATTATAAATAATAATAATAATAATAATAATAATAATAATAATAATAATAATAATAATAATAATAATAATAATAATAATAATAATAATAATAATAATAATAATAATAATAATAATAATAATAATAATAATAATAATAATAATAATAATAATAATTTATAATAATATAATGGTAATAATAATACTTTTATTATTAGTGATAATGATAATAATGATAGTAATATTAATGATTATAATAATAATAATAATAGTATTAATACAACAAATTATTATTTCATACCATGTTATAAATTTCTATATAACATTTTATAATTTACTTCTATTACAATATCCATATATATAATTATGTATAGAAGCATATATATATATATATATATATATATATATATATATATATATATATATATATATATATATATATATATATATATATATATATATATATATATATATACTATCTATATTGATCTACAATCGTTAATATATATACAAATTCGTTATTAATTTTGTTAAGAATAAAACGCGTATTTTTAGTTAATATATTCAAGGCTTCAAAAATATTATATATATATAAGTATTTCGTAACAAGTTTTTATTACATAGAATAATAGATTAAATATAGATATATATAGTAAAATACATAAATTTAAAACATAATATTATACTTTAAGTGTTATGTTAAAGTTTTCAAGTTATTATATAAATACACATATTTATATAATATTTTTATATGTATGAATATATACATGTTTATTTACAAACAGTTGTTCGTGAACCGTCGGTAACAGTCAAAGGTTAAATGGTTTCATTAAAAAAATTTCAAAGTTTTTGAGACTCAACATTATAGACTTTGCTTATTGTGTCGAAATCATTTAAAGATTAAGTTTAAATTTGGTCGAAAATTTCTGCGTCATCACAGTACCTACCCGTTAAAGAAATTTCGTCCCGAAATTTGAGTGTGGTTGTCATGGTTAACAATAAATATGTTTTCATGACGAATATGAGTTGATAAGATAGAATTTTATCATCATTGAGTAATACCGATAAAATAATTTGATTATTCGAAGCGTACGAGTGAAACCACCACTTTTATCACCTTCAAACTTTCATGACCCGTCCTAATCCATCCGGACGAAGTCCATATCGATTACAAACAATTCACAATACTTGATTACATCGCGAGATACTTGACCTCTATATGATACAATTTTACAAACATTGCATTCGTTTTTAAAAGACAAACTTTCATTTCATCGAAAATTGACGGCATGCATACTATTTCATAATATATCCAACTATAATTGACTTAGTAATAATCTTGATGAACTCGACGACTCGAATGCAACGTCTTTTGAAATATTTCATGAATGACTCCAAGTAATATCTCTAAAATGAGTAAATGCACAGCGGAAGATTTCTTTCGTACCTGAGAATAAACATGCTTTAAAGTGTCAACCAAAAGGTTGGTGATTTCATTAGTTTATCATAATCATTCATTTTCATCATTTTAATAGACCACAAGAATTTCATTTCCATTTCTCATAAATATACGTCCCATGCATAGAGACAAAAATCATTCATATTTATTGAACACCTGGTAACCGACATTAACAAGATGCATATAAGAATATCCCCTATCATTCTGGGAAATCCTTCGGACATGATAAAAACAACATCGAAGTACTAAAGCATCCGGTACTTTGGATGGGTTCGTCGGGCCCATAGATCTATCTTTAGGATTCGCGTCAATTAGGCGTGCACTAATTCTCAAAATTAGTGATGTTCCCTAATTCTTAGGCTACCAAGTAAAAAGGGGCATATTTGGCTTCGATCATTCAACCATATAATGTAGTTTCGATTACTTGTGTCTATTTCGTAAAACATTTATAAAAATTACGCATGTATTCTCAGCCCAAAAATATAAAGGGTAAAAAGGCAAATGAAACTCACCCTACTGTATTTTGTAGTAAAAATACACATAACGACATTGAACAAGTGTGGGGTTGGCCACGGATTCACGAACCTATATCATTTATATATATATATTAACACATATAATTGAAATGGAACAATTTATATATATTTATTAGTCATATTATCTATGTTTCATAAATATATTCATTTTATGTATTTTAAATAAAAATATAGTTCTGTTTTATGTATTAAGTATAGTTATTTGATAAAATAATATTAATAAATAATAAGTGAGAAGTTGTATCTTTTTATGTTAATAATAATAATAATACTAATAATAATAATAATAATAATAATAATAATAATAATAATAATAATAATAATAATAATAATAATAATAATAATAATAATAATAATAATAATAATAATAATAATAATAATAATAATAATAATAATAATGATAATAAGAGTATTAGTTTTCTCGATCATAACCGCTCATTATCATAAAATCTTAACCCTAATCATCATCTAATAAACTCATCATCTTAACGTGTATCGTTTTCATTCTCATGTTTCATCATCAATCAACTTGTTACCATATCCATTTACCATTAACTTGGCCAACATAATTCGGTCATTATCATCATCATTATGATCTTTTAATATCACAATTAACATCTTAAACTATCTCGCTATAATTTCAATACCTCTACAGCTCGTCAACTAATTTCATTACCAAGCCCGGTTCCTTGATAACACAGCCCAATATAAAAGGAAACAGAAAAGCAGCCTATCATGGTCTACTAATAAAAAAAACATCACGGCCCAACATACAATTCAAAGATAATGGCCCAACATACATATTTAATCTCGGTCGAAAAATCAAATATGTACACTACATCAATTCGTTTCTTTTTTTATATATATAAAGTGAATAAATGTAATCACAAAGTGTCGGCCACCTTTTATAATTCTCAAGAGGATTTTAGGGTATGGCCCAACAATTAATCATGGAAAATAAAGAAATTCACCATTTACGTCCAAGTGGTTTTGGGTTTAATAATATCGGCCAATAAATAGAAAAACTTGTGCAGCAGCTTTCGTTTGTTGAAACAGAAACAGAAACAAATAATAGCAAATCGAGTAGTGCTAATAAATCAAGATGATATTGATGATAAATTCGTTTATACAGAAACAGAAGGAGGTAGATAAAGGATGATGGGTTTTGACAGAAAAAAAAAAGTTCGAGCAATTTGGTGTTGGATTGGATTTGACCGACAACAAAGAAACAGAAATCATGCAGGTGACGAATTGGGTTTGTGGTGGTTCAAACAATGGTGAAAGAGGGTGACGGGTTTAGTGGGGTTAAGGTGATGGTATTAGAGGTATTGTGTTAGCCCACATTGGTGTTGAAGATTGGTGATCAAAAGGTGACGTCTGGTGTTGGTGGGTTCGATGAAGGTGACGGTTGTGGGGTTATTGTGAAGGTTCGTATAGTGATCGAGTGGTGATTAAGGTGGTGGTTGTTCCCGTCTAATAATAGGCCGATGGGTGTGGTGAGGGTGGTAACCGGTAGTGATGGTTGTTTCGGCTGCACAAGTGACCGAGTGTATGTGTAGCCTGGGTTCACGAAAAATAAAGAAACACGGTAGATGGTGGAGTGAAGGTGATGGTGGCGGCTCATGGTGGTAGATTGTCTTTTGAATGTACACAGAAAATAGAACGAAAACATTAAGTGGGTGTTGTTTAGATGGATGTGATTAAAGGTGGTGTATGATTATATTTTCCATCTCTGCATATGTATTAATTATATATATTAGATAGATAGAAAGATAGTATAGATAGAATAGGTAGATTAGATAGCTCAGTATAACAGAAAGTAGAAGCAAAGTAAAATAATTTGCAGACAGGAAAACAAAAATTTGATTGTGATATCTAACAGAAATTATTCGTGTAAATAATTGAGGTTATATATATTATATATCTATTGATCACTTATAGCAACAAATACCATACACGTCAACACTATAATATGAAATGTGAAATGTCCCGTTCTTATTGATTAAAAACGTTCCATATTAATTGATTTCGTTGCGAGGTTTTGACCTCTATATGAGACGTTTTTCAAAGACTGCATTCATTTTTAAAACAAACCATAACCTTTATTTCATAAATAAAGGTTTAAAAAGCTTTACGTAGATTATCAAATAATGATAATCTAAAATATCCTGTTTACACACGACCATTACATAATGGTTTACAATACAAATATGTTACATCGAAATCAGTTTCGGGAATGCAGTTTTTACACAATATCATACAAACATGGACTCCAAATCTTGTCCTTATTTTAGTATGCAACAGCGGAAGCTCTTAGTATTCACCTGAGAATAAACATGCTTTAAACGTCAACAAAAATGTTGGTGAGTTATAGGTTTAACCTATATATATCAAATCATAACAATAGACCACAAGATTTCATATTTCAATACACATCCCATACATAGAGATAAAAATCATTCATATGGTGAACACCTGGTAACCGACATTAACAAGATGCATATATATAAGAATATCCCCATCATTCCGGGACACCCTTCGGATATGATATAAATTTTGAAGTACTAAAGCATCCGGTACTTTGGATGGGGTTTGTTAGGCCCAATAGATCTATCTTTAGGATTCGCGTCAATTAGGGTGTCTGTTCCCTAATTCTTAGATTACCAGACTTAATAAAAAGGGGCATATTCGATTTCGATAATTCAACCATAGAATGTAGTTTCACGTACTTGTGTCTATTTTGTAAATCATTTATAAAACCTGCATGTATTCTCATCCCAAAAATATTAGATTTTAAAAGTGGGACTATAACTCACTTTCACAGATTTTTACTTCGTCGGGAAGTAAGACTTGGCCACTGGTTGATTCACGAACCTATAACAATATATACATATATATCAAAGTATGTTCAAAATATATTTACAACACTTTTAATATATTTTGATGTTAAGTCAGCTGTCCTCGTTAGTAACCTACAACTAGTTGTCCACGGTTAGATGTACAGAAATAAATCGATAAATATTATCTTGAATCAATCCACGACCCAGAGTATACGTATCTCAGTATTGATCACAACTCAAACTATATATATTTTGGAATCAACCTCAATCCTGTATAGCTAACTCCAACATTCACATATAGAGTGTCTATGGTTGTTCCGAAATATATATAGATGTGTCGACATGATAGGTCGAAACATTGTATACGTGTCTATGGTATCTCAAGATTACATAATATACAATACAAGTTGATTAAGTTATGGTTGGAATAGATTTGTTACCAATTTTCACGTAGCTAAAATGAGAAAAATTATCCAATCTTGTTTTACCCATAACTTCTTCATTTTAAATCCGTTTTGAGTGAATCAAATTGCTATGGTTTCATATTGAACTCTATTTTATGAATCTAAACAGAAAAAGTATAGATTTATAGTCGGAAAAATAAGTTACAAGTCGTTTTTGTAAAGGTAGTCATTTCAGTCGAAAGAACGACGTCTAGATGACCATTTTAGAAAACATACTTCCACTTTGAGTTTAACCATAATTTTTGGATATAGTTTCATGTTCATAATAAAAATCATTTTCTCAGAATAACAACTTTTAAATCAAAGTTTATCATAGTTTTTAATTAACTAACCCAAAACAGCCCGCGGTGTTACTACGACGGCGTAAATCCGGTTTTACAGTGTTTTTCGTGTTTCCAGGTTTTAAATCATTAAGTTAGCATATCATATAGATATAGAAAATGTGTTTAGTTGATTTTAAAAGTCAAGTTAGAAGGATTAACTTTTGTTTGCGAACAAGTTTAGAATTAACTAAACTATGTTCTAGTGATTACAAGTTTAAACCTTCGAATAAGATAGCTTTATATGTATGAATCGAATGATGTTATGAACATCATTACTACCTTAAGTTCCTTGGATAAATCTACTGGAAAATAGAAAAATGGATCTAGCTTCAATGGATCCTTGGATGGCTCGAAGTTCTTGAAGCAGAATCATGACACGAAAACAAGTTCAAGTAAGATCATCACTTGAAATAAGATTGTTATAGTTATAGAAATTGAACCAAAGTTTGAATATGATTATTACCTTGTATTAGAATGATAACCTACTGTAAGAAACAAATATTTCTTGAGGTTGGATGATCACCTTACAAGATTGGAAGTGAGCTAGCAAACTTGAAAGTATTCTTGATTTTATGTAACTAGAACTTGTAGAATTTATGAAGAACACTTAGAACTTGAAGATAGAACTTGAGAGAGATCAATTAGATGAAGAAAATTGAAGAATGAAAGTGTTTGTAGGTGTTTTTGGTCGTTGGTGTATGGATTAGATATAAAGGATATGTAATTTTGTTTTCATGTAAATAAGTCATGAATGATTACTCATATTTTTGTAATTTTATGAGATATTTCATGCTAGTTGCCAAATGATGGTTCCCACATGTGTTAGGTGACTCACATGGGCTGCTAAGAGCTGATCATTAGAGTGTATATACCAATAGTACATACATCTAAAAGCTGTGTATTGTACGAGTACGAATACGGGTGCATACGAGTAGAATTGTTGATGAAACTGAACGAGGATGTAATTGTAAGCATTTTTGTTAAGTAGAAGTATTTTGATAAGTGTCTTGAAGTCTTTCAAAAGTGTATGAATACATATTAAAACACTGCATGTATATACATTTTAACTGAGTCGTTAAGTCATCGTCAGTCGTTACATGTAAATGTTGTTTTGAAACCTTTAGGTTAACGATCTTGTTGAATGTTGTTAACCCATTGTTTATTATAACAAATGAGATGTTAAATTGTTATATTATCATGATATCATGATATATAATATATCTCAGTATGATGTATATACAGTTAAATGTCGTTACAACGATAATCGTTACATATATGTCTCGTTTCGAAATCATTAAGTTAGTAGTCTTATTTTTACATATGTATTTCATTGTTAATACACTTAATAATATATTTACTTATCATTTAACATAATTAACCAAGTGTATCAATATCTTAATATGATTCATATGTACCTAGTAAGACGTTGTTATAACGATAATCGTTATATATATCGTTTTCGAGTTTCTTAAATTAATAGTCTCATTTTTATGTATATAACTCATTGTTAAAATACCTAATGAGATACATACTTATAATAAAAACATGTTAACTATATATATAACCATATATATGTCATCGTATAGTTTTTACAAGTTTTAACGTTCGTGAATCACCGGTCAACTTGGGTGGTCAATTGTCTATATGAAACATATTTCAATTAATCAAGTATTAACAAGTTTGATTGCTTAACATGTTGGAAACATTTAATCATGTAAATATCAATCTCAATTAATATATATAAACATGGAAAAGTTCGGGTCACTACAGTACCTACCCGTTAAATAAATTTCGTCCCGAAATTTTAAGGTGTTGAAGGTGTTGACAAATCTTCTGGAAATAGATGCGGGTATTTCTTCTTCATCTGATCTTCACACTCCCAGGTGAACTCGGGTCCTCTACGAGCATTCCATCAAACCTTAACAATTGGTATCTTGTTTGCTTAAGTCTTTTAACCTCACGATCCATTATTTCGACGGGTTCTTCGATGAATTGAAGTTTTTCGTTGATTTGGATTTCATCTAACGGAATAGTGAGATCTTCTTTAGCAAAACATTTCTTCAAATTCGAGACGTGGAAAGTGTTATGTACAGCCGCGAGTTGTTGAGGTAACTCAAGTCGGTAAGCTACTGGTCCGACATGATCAATAATCTTGAATGGTCCATGGTAATGTCAGCGTAGCTCTTTTGTCGACTTTGGGCGGTTTTCAACCGTTGTTGAATTTGGATGATCTTCTCGGTAGTTTCTTGCATAATCTCCGGACCCGTAATCTGTCTATCCCCCACTTCACTCCAACAAATCGGAGACCTGCACTTTCTACCATAAAGTGCTTCAAACGGCGCCATCTCAATGCTTGAATGGTAGCTGTTGTTGTAGGAAAATTCTGCTAACGGTAGATGTCGATCCCAACTGTTTCCGAAATCAATAACACATGCTCGTAGCATGTCTTCAAGCATTTGTATCGTCCTTTCGCTCTGCCCATCAGTTTGTGGATGATAGGCAGTACTCATGTCTAGACGAGTTCCTAATGCTTGCTGTAATGTCTACCAGAATCTTGAAATAAATCTGCCATCCCTATCAGAGATACTAGAGATTGGTATTCCATGTCTGGAGACGACTTCCTTCAAATACAGTCGTGCTAACTTCTCCATCTTGTCATCTTCTCTTATTGGCAGGAAGTGTGCTGATTTGGTGAGACGATCAACTATTACCCAAATAGTATCAAAACCACTTGCAGTCCTTGGCAATTTAGTGATGAAATCCATGGTAATGTTTTCCCATTTCCATTCTGGGATTTCGGGTTGTTGAAGTAGACCTGATGGTTTCTGATGCTCAGCTTTGACCTTAGAACACGTCAAACATTCTCCTACGTATTTAGCAACATCGGCTTTCATACCCGGCCACCAAAAATGTTTCTTGAGATCCTTGTACATCTTCCCCGTTCCAGGATGTATTGAGTATCTGGTTTTATGAGCTTCTCTAAGTACCATTTCTCTCATATCTCCAAATTTTGGTACCCAAATCCTTTCAGCCCTATACCGGGTTCCGTCTTCCCGAATATTAAGATGCTTCTCCGATCCTTTAGGTATTTCATCCTTTAAATTTCCCTCTTTTAAAACTCCTTGTTGCGCCTCCTTTATTTGAGTAGTAAGGTTATTATGAATCATTATATTCATAGATTTTACTCGAATGGGTTCTCTGTCCTTCCTGCTCAAGGCATCGGCTACCACATTTGCCTTCCCCGGGTGGTAATGAATCTCAAAGTCATAATCATTCAATAATTCAATCCACCTACGTTGCCTCATATTCAGTTGTTTCTGATTAAATATGTGTTGAAGACTTTTGTGGTCGGTATATATAATACTTTTGACCCCATATAAGTAGTGCCTCCAAGTCTTTAATGCAAAAACAACCGCGCCTAATTCCAAATCATGTGTCGTATAATTTTGCTCGTGAATCTTCAATTGTCTAAAGGCATAAGCAATCACCTTCGTTCGTTGCATTAATACACAACCGAGACCTTGCTTTGATGCGTCACAATAAATCACAAAATCATCATTCCCTTCAGGCAATGACAATATAGGTGCCGTAGTTAGCTTTTTATTCAATAACTGAAACGCTTTCTCTTGTTCATCCTTCCATTCAAATTTCTTCCCTTTATGCGTTAATGCAGTCAAGGGTTTTGCTATTCTGGAAAAGTCTTGGATGAACCTTCTGTAGTAACCAGCTAGTCCTAAAAACTGGCGTATGTCTTTCGGAGTTTTCAGGGTTTCCCACTTTTCAACAGTTTCTATCTTTGCCGGATCCACCTTAATACCTTCTTTGTTCACTATGTGACCGAGGAATTGAACTTCTTCCAACCAAAATGCACACTTTGAAAACTTAGCGTACAATTCTTCCTTCCTCAATACTTCTAACACCTTTCTCAAATGTTCACCGTGTTCTTGGTCATTCTTTGAGTAAATAAGTATGTCATCAATGAAAACAATGACAAACTTGTCAAGGTATGGTCCACACACTCGGTTCATAAGGTCCATGAACACAGCTGGTGCATTAGTTAAACCAAAAGGCATGACCATAAACTCGTAATGACCGTAACGTGTTCTGAAAGCAGTCTTTGGAATATCATCTTCTTTCACCCGCATTTGATGATACCCGGAACGTAAGTCAATCTTTGAATAAACAGACGAGCCTTGTAGTTGATCAAATAAGTCGTCGATTCTCGGTAGTGGGTAGCGGTTCTTGATGGTAAGTTTGTTCAACTCTCGGTAGTCGATACACAACCTGAATGTACCATCTTTCTTCTTGACAAACAAAACAGGAGCTCCCCACGGTGATGTGCTTGGTCGAATGAAACCACGCTCTAAAAGTTCTTGTAATTGGCTTTGCAGTTCTTTCATCTCGCTGGGTGCGAGTCTGTAAGGAGCACGAGCTATTGGTGCAGCTCCTGGTACAAGATCTATTTGAAATTCAACGGATCGATGTGGGGGTAATCCCGGTAATTCTTTCGGAAATACATCGGGAAATTCTTTTGCAATGGGAACATCATTGATGCTCTTTTCTTCAGTTTGTACTTTCTCGACGTGTGCTTGAACAGCATAGCAACCTTTTCTTATTAGTTTTTGTGCCTTCAAATTACTAATAAGATGTAGCTTCGTGTTGCCCTTTTCTCCGTACACCATTAAGGGTTTTCCTTTTTCTCGTATAATGCGAATTGCATTTTTGTAACAGACGATCTCTGCTTTCACTTCCTTCAACCAGTCCATACCGATTATCACATCAAAACTCCCTAAATCTACTGGTATCAAATCAATCTTAAATGTTTCGCTAACCAGTTTAATTTCTCGATTTCGACATATATTATCCGCTGAAATTAATTTACCATTTGCTAATTCGAGTAAAAATTTACTATCCAAAGGCGTCAATGGACAACTTAATTTAGCACAAAAATCTCTACTCATATAGCTTCTATCCGCACCCGAATCAAATAAAACGTAAGCAGATTTATTGTCAATAAGAAACGTACCCGTAACAAGCTCCGGGTCTTCATGTGCCTCTACCGCATTAATATTGAAAACTCTTCCGCGGCCTTGTCCATTCGTGTTCTCCTGGTTCGGGCAATTTCTAATAATGTGGGCCGGTTTTCCACATTTATAACAAACTACATTGGCATAACTTGCTCCGACACTACTTGCTCCGCCATTACTCGTTCCGACACCATTTGTTCCTTTCGTTCTATTAACCCCTGGTCCGTAGACCTCACACTTCGCCGCGCTATGACCATTTCTTTTACACTTGTTGCAAAATTTGGTGCAGAACCCCGAGTGATACTTTTCACACCTTTGGCATAGCTGCTTCTGATTGTTGTTGTTGTTGCGGTTATTATTGTTGTTGGGATGATTGTTGTAGTTGCTGTTGCTGTTGCTGTTGTTGTTGTTGTTGTTGGGCCGTTTGTTGTAGTTGCGATTGATGTTGCGATTGTTGGGATAATTGTTGCGATTATTGTTGTAATTGCTGTTGTTGTTGTATTGGTGATTCTTATCACCATTTTCCTCCCACTTTCTTTTGACTTGCTTCACATTGGCCTCTTCAGCAGTCTGTTCTTTAATTCTTTCTTCAATCTGGTTCACTAGTTTGTGAGCCATTCTACATGCCTGTTGTATAGAGGCGGGCTCGTGTGAACTTATATCTTCTTGGATTCTTTCCGGTAATCCTTTCACAAATGCGTCGATCTTCTCTTCCTCATCTTCGAATGCTCCCGGACACAATAGGCACAATTCTGTGAATCGTCTTTCGTACGTGGTAATATCAAATCCTTGGGTTCGTAACCCTCTAAGTTCTGTCTTGAGCTTATTGACCTCGGTTCTGGGACGGTACTTCTCGTTCATCAAGTGCTTGAATGCTGACCACGGTAGTGCGTACGCATCGTCTTGTCCCACTTGCTCTAGATAGGTATTCCACCATGTTAACGCAGAACCTGTGAAGGTATGCGTTGCGTACTTCACTTTGTCCTCTTCAGTACACTTACTTATGGCAAACACCGATTCGACCTTCTAGGTCCACCGTTTCAATCCGATCGGTCCTTCGGTTCCATCAAATTCCAAAGGTTTGCAGGCAGTGAATTCTTTGTAGGTGCATCCTACACGATTTCCTGTACTGCTAGATCCAAGGTTATTGTTGGTATGTAGCGCAGCCTGTACTGCGGCTATGTTTGAAGCTAGAAAAGTACGGAATTCCTCTTCATTCATATTCACGGTGTGTCGAGTAGTCGGTGCCATTTCCTTCAAAATAGTCAAATGGAACAAGTTAATCATACAGAATATTAAGAGTAGTTAATAGTATTTCGTAGCATAATATGAACTCATTTATAAAAGCTTTTTCTTCATATTAGCGTTTTATAAGTTTAAATTCGGGTAGTACCTACCCGTTAAGTTCATACTTAGTAGCTAATATACAATTTAACTACTACAATTCTATATGAAAAACTGATTATAATAATATTTCACGTTCAAACTTTTATACAATATTTTACAAACTTACAATACCGCTTATTTTACATAAAGCATGAAATATAGCACACAATAACTTTGATACAAGATAGTTGTGAAGATAATTCTAGCTAGTACACAAGTCGTTCAGCAAAGGCAATAAAGACACGTAATTCATACGTCCAGAAACTAGTCATGCATTCTGGTTTTACTAGGACTACTTCCCATCCTTGGTCTTGTGGAACATAACCGTTATGGCCGTTGATAAGACAGCGTGTTGTAACGTCGTCAAAGGGACGAGGGTTACGTAATGTCCAACAGTCCCGTAATAATCTAAAAACCTCATTTCTTACCCCAATTACCGACTCCGTCACTTGTGGAAACGTTTTGTTTAATAGTTTTTGCCCGATGTTCTTGTTCTCACTTTGGTGAGAAGCGAACATTACTAATCCGTAAGCATAACATGCTTCTTTATGTTGCATGTTAGCCGCTTTTTCTAAATCACGAAGTCCAATATTCGGATATATTGAGTCAAAATAATTTCTTAACCCGTTGCGTAAAATAGCATTTGGGTTCCCCGCAATATATGCGTCAAAGTAAACACATCGTAACTTATGGGTTTCCCAATATGATATCCCCCATCTTTCAAACGAAAGTCTCTTATAAACCAAGACATTCTTGGAACGTTCTTCGAATGTCTTACAAACTGATCTCGCCTTAAATAGTTGTGCTGAGGAATTCTGGCCGACTCTAGACAAGATTTCATCAATCATGTCTCTGGGTAGGTCTCTTAAAATATTGGGTTGTCTATCCATTTTGTGTTTTTAAACAGTAAAATAGACAAGAGTTAGATTCATAAAAAAAAATACTTATTAATACAAGAAATTTTTACATATATCATAAAGCATAAGAACACTATATTACATATATTACACCACACGAATACAACTATCTTATTCCGACTCGCTCGTTTCTTCTTCTTCGGTTTTGGTTCGTTTTGCCAAGTTTCTAGGGATATATGATGTTCCCCTAATACTAACTGTCGTTTTCCACAACAGTTTAGAAAAACCTGGTGGTTTAGAGGTTCCCGGGTCATTGTTACAACTTAAGGACTTCGGGGGTTGACGATACATATAAAGTTCATCGGGGTTGGAATTAGATTTCTCTATTTTTATGCCCTTTCCCTTATTATTTTCTTTTGCCTTTTTAAATTCAGTTGGGGTAATTTCTATAACATCATCAGAATTCTCGTCGGAATCCGATTCATCGGAGAATTGGTAATCCTCCCAATATTTTGCTTCCTTGGCGGAAACACCATTGACCATAATTAACCTTGGTCGGTTGGTTGAGGATTTTCTTTTACTTAACCGTTTTATTAGTTCCCCCACCGGTTCTACTTCTTCATCCGGTTCCGATTATTCTTCCGGTTCCGATTCTTCTTCCGGTTCCGACTCTTCTTCCGGTTCCTCTTCGGGAACTTGTGAATCAGTCCACGAATCATTCCAATTTACATTTGACTCTTCATTATTATTAGGTGAGTCAATGGGACTTGTTCTAGAGGTAGACATCTATCACATAATATCAAACACGTTAAGAGATTAATATATCACATAATATTCACATGTTAAAAATATATAGTTTCCAACAAAATTTGTTAAGCAATCATTTTTCAAGTAAACACGGTCGAAGTCCAGACTCACTAATGCATCCTAACAAACTCGATAAGACACACTAATGCAAAATTCTGGTTCTCTAAGACCAACGCTCGGATACCAACTGAAATGTCCCGTTCTTATTGATTAAAACGTTCCATATTAATTGATTTCGTTGCGAGGTTTTGACCTCTATATGAGATGTTTTTCAAAGACTGCATTCATTTTTAAAACAAACCATAACCTTTATTTCATAAATAAAGGTTTAAAAAGCTTTACGTAGATTATCAAATAATGATAATCTAAAATATCCTGTTTACACACGACCATTACATAATGGTTTACAATACAAATATGTTACATCGAAATTAGTTTCTGGAATGCAGTTTTTACACAATATCATACAAACATGGACTCCAAATCTTGTCCTTATTTTAGTATGCAACAGCGGAAGCTCTTAGTATTCACCTGAGAATAAACATGCTTTAAACGTCAACAAAAATGTTGGTGAGTTATAGGTTTAACCTATATATATCAAATCGTAACAATAGACCACAAGATTTCATATTTCAATACACATCCCATACATAGAGATAAAAATCATTCATATGGTGAACACCTGGTAACCGACATTAACAAGATGCATATATATAAGAATATCCCCATCATTCCGGGACACCCTTCGGATATGATATAAATTTCGAAGTACTAAAGCATCCGGTACTTTGGATGGGGTTTGTTAGGCCCAATAGATCTATCTTTAGGATTCGCGTCAATTAGGGTGTCTGTTCCTTAATTCTTAGATTACCAGACTTAAAAAAGGGGCATATTCGATTTCGATAATTCAACCATAGAATGTAGTTTCACGTACTTGTGTCTATTTTGTAAATCATTTATAAAACCTGCATGTATTCTCATCCCAAAAATATTAGATTTTAAAAGTGGGACTATAACTCACTTTCACAGATTTTTACTTCATCGGGAAGTAAGACTTGGCCACTGGTTGATTCACGAACCTATAACAATATATACATATATATCAAAGTATGTTCAAAATATATTTACAACACTTTTAATATATTTTGATGTTTTAAGTTTATTAAGTCAGCTGTCCTCGTTAGTAACCTACAACTAGTTGTCCACGGTTAGATGTACAGAAATAAATCGATAAATATTATCTTGAATCAATCCACGACCCAGTGTATACGTATCTCAGTATTGATCACAACTCAAACTATATATATTTTGGAATCAACCTCAACCCTGTATAGCTAACTCCAACATTCACATATAGAGTGTCTATGGTTGTTCCGAAATATATATAGATGTGTCGACATGATAGGTCGAAACATTGTATACGTGTCTATGGTATCTCAAGATTACATAATATACAATACAAGTTGATTAAGTTATGGTTGGAATAGATTTGTTACCAATTTTCACGTAGCTAAAATGAGAAAAATTATCCAATCTTGTTTTACCCATAACTTCTTCATTTTAAATCCGTTTTGAGTGAATCAAATTGCTATGGTTTCATATTGAACTCTATTTTATGAATCTAAACAGAAAAAGTATAGGTTTATAGTCGGAAAAATAAGTTACAAGTCGTTTTTGTAAAGGTAGTCATTTCAGTCGAAAGAACGACGTCTAGATGACCATTTTAGAAAACATACTTCCACTTTGAGTTTAACCATAATTTTTGGATATAGTTTCATGTTCATAATAAAAATAATTTTCTCAGAATAACAACTTTTAAATCAAAGTTTATCATAGTTTTTAATTAACTAACCCAAAACAGCCCGCGGTGTTACTACGACGGCGTAAATCCGGTTTTACGGTGTTTTTCGTGTTTTCAGGTTTTAAATCATTAAGTTAGCATATCATATAGATATAGAACATGTGTTTAGTTGATTTTAAAAGTCAAGTTAGAAGGATTAACTTTTGTTTGCGAACAAGTTTAGAATTAACTAAACTATGTTCTAGTGATTACAAGTTTAAACCTTCGAATAAGATAGCTTTATATGTATGAATCGAATGATGTTATGAACATCATTACTACCTTAAGTTCCTTGGATAAACCTATTGGAAAAGAGAAAAATGGATCTAGCTTCAATGGATCCTTGGATGGCTCGAAGTTCTTGAAGCAGAATCATGACACGAAAACAAGTTCAAGTAAGATCATCACTTGAAATAAGATTGTTATAGTTATAGAAATTGAACCAAAGTTTGAATATGATTATTACCTTGTATTAGAATGATAACCTACTGTAAGAAACAAAGATTTCTTGAGGTTGGATGATCACCTTACAAGATTGGAAGTGAGCTAGCAAACTTGAAAGTATTCTTGATTTTATGTAACTAGAACTTGTAGAATTTATGAAGAACACTTAGAACTTGAAGATAGAACTTGAGAGAGATCAATTAGATGAAGAAAATTGAAGAATGAAAGTGTTTGTAGGTGTTTTTGGTCGTTGGTGTATGGATTAGATATAAAGGATATGTAATTTTGTTTTCATGTAAATAAGTCATGAATGATTACTCATATTTTTGTAATTTTATTAGATATTTCATGCTAGTTGCCAAATGATGGTTCCCACATGTGTTAGGTGACTCACATGGGCTGCTAAGAGCTGATCATTGGAGTGTATATACCAATAGTACATACATCTAAAAGCTGTGTATTGTACGAGTACGAATACGGGTGCATACGAGTAGAATTGTTGATGAAACTGAACGAGGATGTAATTGTAAGCATTTTTGTTAAGTAGAAGTATTTTGATAAGTGTCTTGAAGTCTTTCAAAAGTGTATGAATATATATTAAAACACTACATGTATATACATTTTAACTGAGTCGTTAAGTCATCGTTAGTCGTTACATGTAAATGTTGTTTTGAAACCTTTAGGTTAACGATCTTGTTGAATGTTGTTAACCCATTGTTTATTATAACAAATGAGATGTTAAATTGTTATATTATCATGATATTATGATATATAATATATCTCAGTATGATGTATATACAGTTAAATGTCGTTACAACGATAATCGTTACATATATGTCTCGTTTCGTAATCATTAAGTTAGTAGTCTTATTTTTACATATGTATTTCATTGTTAATACACTTAATAATATATTTACTTATCATTTAACATAATTAACCAAGTGTATCAATATCTTAATATGATTCATATGTACCTAGTAAGACGTTTTTATAACGATAATCGTTATATATATCGTTTTCGAGTTTTTTAAATTAATAGTCTCATTTTTATGTATATAACTCATTGTTAAAATACCTAATGAGATACATACTTATAATAAAAACATGTTAACTATATATATAACCATATATATGTCATCGTATAGTTTTTACAAGTTTTAACGTTCGTGAATCACCGGTCAACTTGGGTGGTCAATTGTCTATATGAAACATATTTCAATTAATCAAGTCTTAACAAGTTTGATTGTTTAACATGTTGGAAACATTTAATCATGTAAATATCAATATCAATTAATATATATAAACATGGAAAAGTTCGGGTCACTACAAAATGTTGTCTTATAACTATGGAAAAAGTTGAAGTAATAACTATTGCTTCTTAAAGTAGCTCTTATTAAAACGGATTCTGATATTTCTGAAAATGACTAATAATATGATGTCTAGCAAGTTGTAATAATTTACGAGTGGGGCTACACTTATATTCGACACAGTAACTCAATCAAATGTTAATCATAAGTTAAAAAGTAATACAGTATATCACATTCATAATTCACGGATTGGAACAAGCGGGTTTTAGAAGGATACATCATTCCATGTATGTGTATGCATATAAAATTGAGAAGAATAAAAACCAAATAATGACTAGTAATAATTTTATATTATTATTAATTAAAACGTGTGAGATGTTTAGTCGTCGTCATTCACGGACTAAATTTCGCTCTCCGTTGTTTAATCAGTGGTGGATAAAATTGTTCAGAAAAATCCCATATTTTTAAATTAACTATATTTATTTATTTTGGTCATTATGGTATAAAATTCGATCATTAACTATTAAATAAAAAATTACATTAATTATTCACTCCCAATCCCTAGTAAATTATAAAAAGTTTTAATATTTAATAACTAGATCCTAGATACATTTTTAGTAAGTCTAAAGTTTATAGATCTCAATTTCGAATCACCGTTTATTTTAAAATCATATAAGTTTGAATTTTAACTTGCTTATCATCAATCGAAACATTAAACGAGTATTACAATCATTAAATATTTATTTTTAATATACTTTCTTTATATATAGAGATATATTTTAAATAATAATTACTATAATATCCTATTTTTATTTTATTAATTTTTAATAACAACAACATCTAATACTTCAAATTATATTTCGAATTATTATTTATATATACATACACACATATCTATTTACAATTAATTGTTCGTGAATCGTTGAGAGCAGTCGAAGGTCAATTGAATATATGAACATCATTTCAAAATTTACTAGACTCAACATTACATACTTTGCTTATCGTATCGAAATCATATAAAGATTAAGTTTAAATTTAGTCAGAAATTTCCGGGTCGTCACAGTACCTACCCGTTAAAGAAATTTCGTCCCGAAATTTGAGTAAGGTGGTCATGACTAACAATAAAAATATTTTCATGACGAATATGAGTTGATAACTTGAGTTTTATCATCGCTAAGTATTTGAATAGAATAATTAAATTACTCGGAGCGTATGAGAGAAGCTATCGCAAAAGATTTGAATAGAGATTCATCTTAGCTTTTGATGTAGTCAGGGTTGAATTCTGGAATTCAAGGGATATAAAGAAAATCTTCGAAATCTAAAAGATTTGATTCTTCGGCGAATAAGGAAATTAAGATCTCTATAATTAAATTCGAAGATCTGCCTCGTTTACTCTGTCTGGTATTTCCTATTATAAATTAAACTCTTTCGTTCCATTATTCTAACCATTCATATACTTTCTTTTTTAATTCATACATCCAAAAGATTGTGAAAATGCTTAGTCCAGTTCTAATCCCTAATATTTTCCTATTTATCATTTCTGTCATCCTTCTTTTCAATCTTCCACCAAAAAAAATATGTTTATTTTTTATATAACCTTGGGGTGATACGATTCTTAATTATGCCATGTCTTTATATTGCTATTCCTATTTATATCCATGGTTTGTAACTTCCGTGTTGTTATTGGGCTTTATATTTTCTCTTATATTTTGGAGCTCTTTGCATTTTTATTATCCTCCCGACCTCTAGTAAAGCGAGTAACAGTCCAGAATTCGTAAGTATGGAATTTCGGGTAAACATCATGTTCTAAATAAGAAAAAATGTATTAGCACGATTTGATTTGTCAGATTATAAGAATCACTGAGAATAGAACTATCAAGAATATACTTTTTTGATATGTTCAGAAGTTAAGCATAATGAAAGAGTTATGTAACATGGCACATGATGACGTTATGATCTGTGAATCATCACGTTCCATTAGAAACTCAACATGACTTACTATAATATAATCACGTTGATCAAGTGTCATTATATTATACTAACTCATGCTTTAGTTCCCAACATTACTTCAATAACATTCATATTTTAAGCTCGAAAGTTAACAGAATATAGAAACTAACAGTTTCTATATGATGTACCACTGATAGCACGAAGAGATTAATGATTTCAGATAAGAATAGTTATGAAAATATCCTCAGAAATATCGAAGATATTTATGATGATATTTTCAGAATTTCTAAGATCGAAGGTTGATGAAGAAAATTCTTTCGCAAGCATTTAGAATAAATAAGGAGCAAGATATTCGCTAAAGATTTCATCAGAAATAGAATCATCAGGATTCTTTATGTATAAGTTTAGTCCTTGTAATTTGCTCAGAGTCTCCTTCATGGTTTGCTCAATCCGTTTTCCAGTTCCAACTTTTCTGAGCTTTTCCAACGTATCCTTCTTTATCATCAAACTTTCGACTGTTAAGGTTGTTTACAAGTTTTGTTGATTCATTCAACTTTTCAAAATTCAGAGTATTGATTCTTAGACTGGGTGCTTTTCAGAATTTCAGAATGAAAGATCATAATTCTAAGAGGTAAATGTTATATGTATACATATAACTGTTGATGTAGAAAAGCTGCGAGATTTGAAATACTGATTGCTGATTCTCAATAATTGGTATGGCAATTCTTGTTACCAGATGCGGATGAGAATATGATGAGACTTCAATAGATAAATATAGTGATTTGTAAGAGGGATTTAAGCCAAAGAGCAACGAGGTTGCTGGTACGTCTGCTGGTAATATGGGGAAATATAAAAAGGTTCCTCGATAACAGTAAAAGCGCACACATAATATATCAAGGTTATAATAAGGTTGTTTCGAAAGAAAAGTCGAAGTTGACTTGTTGGAGCTGTGACAAAATTGGCTATTTTGGAAAGAAATTGCAAAGTTATTTTCGGTAATAACAACGCCGAAGGAACTACCACAGATACGTGTTTAAAAGTTTACTCAGGTTCTGAGTGTTTTCAGGTGCATAACTATATGCATCAAGTTTTTCTTCTGTAGATGAAGTACGGTTGGTTCATCCTCTCGATTGAGGTGTTTTCAAGAATCATGAAGGGTTTGAACGCAGATTGTAATCGTCAAGATACAAATGAGGCTTAAGATGAAATCAAGTGGCAAACTTGAAGAATTATTTAGTTTCATATGTTGTAATCAATATTTTAATTCATTTTTAATTGTTCAATGTTATTAGTCCACAGTCGATAGTCCACAGTTAACAGTTCAATAATTCATATATAGTTTAATATATAATATTCGAATTAATTAATATGTATCGTGACCCGTGTACATGTCTCAGACTCAATCACAACTCAAAGTATATATATTATTGTAGAATCAACCTCAACCCTGTATAGCTAACTCAGTCATTACTGCATATAGAGTGTCTATGGTGATTCCAAATAATATATATATATATATATGCGTCGACATGATATGTCAAAACCTTGTATACGTGTCCCGATATTTAAAGTGCGTAAAATAAATAACAGAAATTTAATGACGATAAATAAAGTGTGTAAAGTAAACAACAGAAATTAAATGATGATAAATAAAATTGCGAGAATATAAATTGCGATAAATAAACTGCGATAAATAAATTGCGATAATAAAATGTAATAAAGAATTAACAGTTAGCTAGGAATAGTTAGCTAGGATTTTGTTAGCGTGAATTCTTAACACAATTTCTCATAGTTAATTTATTTGTTTCTAACAAATTTTATTTTGTCCAATATTTTCTTCATTATGCCACTTGTTGGATTCCGATAGATTAAAATCCAAATATGAAATTGAATGAAAATGGTTATTCTGTGGTGAATCAGATTCGTATATTTGTGGATGTAAGTAGGATGGTAAATGACCGTTGAATCAGATTCGAAGAATGTATAGTGTAACTTATTAATGTGAAATCTAAATATTCCTCGGGTATTACCTACCCGTTAAAATATTTTTATCATTAATAGTTTGTACAAAAGAATTTTTAATTACAATATTTATGAAAATATATATATATATACATTTTCTTCAGGTGTAATCATGGATTTAATAAGTTAATATGATATTAAACTCATTTAATTTACCGTTAGAATAAGAATATATAATCTCTAAAACATTAAAGATTATATAATCGCCATGTCGAACGAAGATAAATAATGTAGAATGATTGGTAGAATGATGATTATGCTCGAGGTACAGAATGAGATATTGGGGCATGTGATGTTGAAACTTGTGTTGTTGGTGGTACTGTTGATGTCAGTGATGTTGCTGAAGCTGGTACGTTTTGCACCATATTCTCCAAATTGATTACTCGAGCGCGAAGTTCGTTGACTTCTTGTATTACTCCGGGATGATTGTCGGTCGGAACGAGCAGATGAATAAGGTTTTGAATTTTGAGATATTATATAATCATGGCGAGATATTCAGGAAATAATGGTGAAAATGGTGTTTAGGACTGGTTTGCCGGTAAGTGCTTCAGGTTCTTCGCCAATAGGTGAATTCGGTTGGTGGAAGGGATTCCCTTCTTCAGGTCTCCATTGATTAAGTCGGCTACGAACCCATTAGATGAATTGGTTGATTTATTCTGGTGACGCTGCTTTTGGAGCTTAGGTTAACATCTGTAGTGACCCGAACTTTTCCATGTTTATATATATTAATTGAGATTGATATTTACATGATTAAATATTTCCAACATGTTAAGCAATCAAACTTGTTAAGACTTGATTAATTGAAATATGTTTCATATAGACAATTGACCACCCAAGTTGACCGGCGATTCACGAACTTTAAAACTTGTAAAAATGACATGACGATATATATATGGATATACATATGGTTAACATGAGATTATGATAAGTAAGTATCTCCATAAGTATATTAACAATGAGTTATATACATATAAACAAGACTACTAACTTAAGAATTTCGAAACGAGACATATATGTAACGATTATCGTTGTAACGACATTTAAATGTATATATATCATATTAAGATATATTAATATATCATAATATCATGATAATATAATAATTTAACATCTCATTAGATATAATAAACAATGGGTTAACAACATTAATTGAGATCGTTAACTTAAAGGTTTCAAAACAACACTTACATGTAACGACTAACGATGACTTAACGACTCAGTTAAAATGTATATACATGTAGTGTATTTAGATGTATTAAAATACTTTTGGAAGACTTCAAGACATATATCAAAACACTCATACTTAACGAAAATGGTTACAGTTACTTTCCCATTCTTTTCTTTCATCAAGAATTCTAGTCGTATTCTTACCAGTATTATACACAGCTTCAAAACGTACTTACTATAGGTATATACCAATAGGAACTAGCATGGGATTCCACTCTTGATTATGTCATGTATGACTAATCAATTTTAACTTCTACCATGAGCTAGTCAACTAACTAGAACTCCTTTTAACCCCACTCACCACTCACCAATTACCACTCATCATTCACTCCATTTCACTTCCAATTCTCTTTCTAATTCTCTCTCAACACATACACACACTATTATGAACGTATTTTTCCAGTAGTTAATCATCATCTTCATCAAAAATCACTTCAAGAATCAAGCTATAATCATCATAGGAAGAACACTTCAAGAACACTTCAAAAATCCCTTCAAGTTTACTAATTTACTTCCAAGCTTTCTAATCCATTCCAAGTAATCATCTAAGATCAAGAAACCTTTGTTATATACAGTAGGTTATCTTTCTTATTCAAGGTAATATTCATATTCAAACTTTGATTCAATTTCTATAACTATAAACTATCTTAATTCGAGTAAAAATCTTACTTGAACTTGTTTTTGTGTCATGATCCTACTTCAAGAACTTTCAAGCCATCCAAGATCCTTTGAAGCTAGATCATTTCTTGTCACTTCCAGTAGGTTTACCTACTAAACTTGAGGTAGTAATAATGTTCATAACATCATTCGATTCATATATATAAAACTATCTTATTCGAAGGTTTAAACTCGTAATCACTAGAACATAGTTTAGTTAATTCTAAACTTGTTCGCAAATAAAAGTTAATCCTTCTAACTTGACTTTTAAAATTAACTAAACACATGTTCTATATCTATATGATATGCTAACTTAATGATTTAAAACCTGGAAACACGAAAAACACCGTAAATCCGGATTTACGCCGTCGTAGTAACACCGCGGGCTGTTTTGGGTTAGTTAATTAAAAACTATGATAAACTTTGATTTAAAAGTTGTTATTCTGAGAAAATGATTTTTATTATGAACATGAAACTATATCCAAAAATTATGGTTAAACTCAAATTGGAAGTATGTTTTCTAAAATGGTCATCTAGACGTCGTTCTTTCGACTGAAATGACTTCCTTTACAAAAATGACTTGTAACTTATTTTCCTGACTATAAACCTATACTTTTTCTATTTAGATTCATAAAATAGAGTTCAATATAAAACCATAGCAATTTGATTCACTCAAAACGGATTTAAAATGAAGAAGTTATGGGTAAAACAAGATTGGATAATTTTTCTCATTTTAGCTACGTGAAAATTGGTAACAAATCTATTCCAACCATAACTTAATCAACTTGTATTGTATATTATGTAATCTTGAGATACCATAGACACGTATACAATGTTTCGACCTATCATGTCGACACATCTATATATATTTCGGAACAACCATAGACACTCTATATGTGAATGTTGGAGTTAGCTATACAGGGTTGAGGTTGATTCCAAAATATATATAGTTTGAGTTGTGATCAATACTGAGATACGTATACACTGGGTCGTGGATTGATTCAAGATAATATTTATCGATTTATTTCTGTACATCTAACTGTGGACAACTAGTTGTAGGTTACTAACGAGGACAGCTGACTTAATAAACTTAAAACATCAAAATATATTAAAAGTGTTGTAAATATATTTTGAACATACTTTAATATATATGTATATATTGTTATAGGTTCGTGAATCAACAGTGGCCAAGTCTTACTTCTCGACGAAGTAAAAATATGTGAAAGTGAGTTATAGTCCCACTTTTAAAATCTAATATTTTTGGGATGAGAATACATGCAGGTTTTATAAATGATTTACAAAATAGACACAAGTACGTGAAACTACATTCTATGGTTGAATTATCAAAATCGAATATGCCCCTTTTTATTAAGTCTGGTAATCTAAGAATTAGGGAACAAGTACCTTAATTGACGCGAATCCTAAAGATAGATCTATTGGGCCTAACAAACCCCATCCAAAGTACCGGATGCTTTAGTACTTCGAAATTTATATCATATCCGAAGGGTGTCCCGGAATGATGGGGATATTCTTATATATGCATCTTGTTAATGTCGGTTACCAGGTGTTCACCATATGAATAATTTTTATCTCTATGTATGGGATGTGTATTGAAATATGAAATCTTGTGGTCTATTATTATGATTTGATATATATAGGTTAAACCTATAACTCACCAACATTTTTGTTGACGTTTTAAGCATGTTTATTCTCAGGTGATTATTAAGAGCTTCCGCTGTCGTATACTTAAATAAGGATGAGATTTGGAGTCCATGCTTGTATGATATTGTGTAAAAACTGCATTCAAGAAACTTATTTTGTTGTAAAATATTTGTATTGTAAACCATTATGTAATGGTCGTGTGTAAACAGGATATTTTAGATTATCATTATTTGATAATCTACGTAAAGCTTTTTAAACCTTTATTGATGAAATAAAGGTTATGGTTTGTTTTAAAATGAATACAGTCTTTGAAAAACGTCTCATATAGAGGTCAAAACCTCGCAACGAAATCAATTGATATGGAACGTTTTTAATCAATAAGAACGGGACATTTCAACATCCATGTCAGAATAGTTGTCGAAATAATTATCGGAATAGCTATCGAAATCTGAGGGACTCGAACTGGTTGAGGGATTCATCTTGTACGATCAGATGAAGGATTTTCGATAAGAAATAGATTATAGGATGTAGATTAGTACCCTGCAATACATAATTTACATATGCATATATAATACTAAAATCCCATAAGTTACGGAGAAATCTACGGAAGCTGTCAGGCAAAGGTAATAATAACAGATACGCTAAGATATGAATTTATCTATACACTGTCTATGCAATAGAGGCAGTAAGACGTGTCTAGACTTGAAGGATGATAAGCGTTAATTTCCTAAGGATAATAAGTAGATGATTTTCGACACTAAATGATAAGTAAAACTTTTGACATGCAGACACGGTCGATGTCCAGACCCCCTAATGCATCTAAACAACTATCAGTTAGACACACTAATGCAAGACCTGGTTCACTAAGACCACCGCTCTGATACCAACTTTCATGACCCGTCCTAATCCATCCGGACGAAGTCCATATCGATTACAAACGATTCACAATAGTTGGTTACATCGCGAGATACTTGACCTCTATATGATACAATTTTACAAACATTGCATTCGTTTTTAAAAGATAAACTTTCATTTCATCGAAAATTGACGGCATGCATACCATTTCATAATATATCCAACTATAATTGACTTAGTAATAATCTTGATGAACTCGACGACTCGAATGCAACGTCTTTTGAAATATTTCATGAATGACTCCAAGTAATATCTCTAAATGAGCAAATGCACAGCGGAAGATTTCTTTCGTACCTGAGAATAAACATGCTTTAAAGTGTCAACCAAAAGATTGGTGAGTTCATTAGTTTATCATAATCATTCATTTTCATCATTTTAATAGACCACAAGAATTTCATTTTCATTTCTCATAAATCCCATGCATAGAGACAAAAATCATTCATATGGATTGAACACCTGGTAACCGACATTAACAAGATGCATATAAGAATATCCCCTATCATTCCGGGAAATCCTTCGGATATGATAAAAACAACATCGAAGTACTAAAGCATCCGGTACTTTGGATGGGTTCGTCGGGCCCATAGATCTATCTTTAGGATTCGCGTCAATTAGGCGTGCACTAATTCTCAAAATTAGTGATGTTCCCTAATTCTTAGGCTACGAAGTAAAAAGGAGCATATTCGGCTTCGATCATTCAACCATATAATGTAGTTTCGATTTCTTGTGTCTATTTCGTAAAACATTTATAAAAATTGCGCATGTATTCTCAGCCCAAAAATATAAGGGGTAAAAAGGCAAATGAAACTCACCCTACTGTATTTTGTAGTAAAAATACACATAACGACATTGAACAAGTGTGGAGTTGGCCCCGGATTCACGAACCTATATCATTTATATATATATATTAACACATATAATTGAAATGGAACAATTTATATATATTTATTAGTCATATTATCTTTGGGTTAATAACTTATATGTTTCATAAATATATTCATTTTATGTATTTTAAATAAAAATATAGTTCTATTTTATGTATTAAGTATAGTTATTTGATAAAATAATATTAATAAATAATAAGTGAGAAGTTGTATCTTTTTATGTAATAATAATAATAATACTAATAATAATACTAATAATATTAATAATATTAATAATAATAATAATAATAATAATAATAATAATAATAATAATAATAATAATAATAATAATAATAATAATAATAATAATAATAATAATAATAATAATAATAATAATAATAATGATAATAATGATAATAAGAGTATTAGTAATAACTACCTCAAAGGAGTTGCCCTAAAAATATGCCCAAGTTCGGGTTTGAACCCGCGACGTCCCGCTAACTCGAAACACGCCTTAACTAGTCCCCTGTTCCTTCATTTCTGAATTAAATCATGCTTTTAATATATTTAACCTATCACTGTCTGTATCCATTTACTTCTTCTTCGTAATCATTTTTGAATTTTCATACCTATTATCATATCATAATCATTATTATTTTCTCGATCATAACCGCTCATTATTATAAAATCTTAACCCTAATCATCATCTAAAAAACTCATCATCTTAACGTGTATCATTTTCATTCTCATGTTTCATCATCAATCAACTTGTTACCATATCCATTTACCATTAACTTGGCTAACATAATTCGGTCATTATCATCATCATTATGATCTTTTAATATCACAAATAACATCTTAAACTATCTCGCTATAATTTCAATACTTCTACAGCTCGTCAACTAATTTCATTACCAAGCCTGGTTCCTTGATAACACAGCCCAATATAAAAGGAAATGGAAAAGCAGCCTATCATGGTCCACTAATAAAAAAAAACATCACGACCCAACATACAATTCAAAGATAATGGCCCAATATACATATTTAATCTCGGTCGAAAAATCAAATATGTACACTGCATTAATTCGTTTCTTTTTTATTTATTTATATAAAGTGAATAAATGTAATCATAAAGTGTTAGCCACCTTTTATAATTCTCAAGTGGATTTTAGGGTATGGCCCAACAATTAATCATGGAAAATAAAGAAATTCGCCATTTACGTCCAAGTGGTTTTGGGTTTAATAATATCGGCCAATAAATAGAAAAACTTGTGCAGCAGCTTTCGTTTGTTGAAACAAAAACAGAAACAAATAATAGCTAATCGAGTAGCGGTAATAAATCAAGATAATGTTGATGATAAATTCGTTTATACAGAAACAGAAGGAGGTAGATAAAGGATGATGGGTTTTGACAGAAAACAAAAAAAAAGTTCGGGCAATTTGGTGTTGGTTGGATTTGACCGACAACAAGGAAACAGAAATCATGCAGGTGACGAATTGGGTTTGTGATGGTTCAAACAATGGTGAAAGAGGATGACGGGTTTAGTGGGGTTAAGGTGATGGTGTTAGAGGTATTGTGTTAGCCCACATTGGTGTTGAAGATTGGTGATTAAAAAGTGACGTCCGGTGTTGATGGGTTCGATGAAGGTGACGGTTGTGGGGTTATTGTGAAGGTTCGTATTGTGATCGAGTGGTGATTAAGGTGGTGGTTGTTCCCGTCTAATAATAGGCCGATGGGTGTGGTGAGGGTGGTAACCGGTAGTGATGGTTGTTTCGGCTGCACAAGTGACCGAGTGTATGTGTAGCCTGGGTTCACGAAAAATAAAGAAACAAGGTAGATGGTGGAGCGAAGGTGATGGTGGCGGCTCATGGTGGTAGATTGTCTTTTGAATGTACACAGAAAATAGAATGAAAACATTAAGTGGGTGTTGTTTAGATGGATGTGATTAAAGGTGGTGTATGATTATATTTTCCATCTCTACATATGTATTAATTATATATATTAGATAGATAGAAAGATAGTATAGATAGAATAGGTAGATTAGATAGATCAGTATAACAGAAAGTAGAAGCAAAGTAAAATAATTTGCAGACAGGAAAACAAAAATTTGATTGTGATATCTAACAGAAATTATTCGTGTAAATAATTGAGGTTATATATATTATATATCTATTGATCACTTATAGCAACAAATACCATACGCCTCAACACTATAATATGAAATGTTGTCTTATAACTATGGAAAAAGTTGAAGTAATAACTATTGCTTCTTAAAGTAGCTCTTATTAAAACGGATTCTGATATTTCTGAAAATGACTAATAATATGATGTCTAGCAAGTTGTAATAATTTACGAGTGGGGCTACACTTATATTCGACACAGTAACTCAATCAAATGTTAATCATAAGTCAAAAAGTGATACAATATATCACATTCATAATTCACGGATTGGAACAAGTGGGTTTTAGAAGGATACATCATTCCATGTATGTGTATGCATATAAAATTGAGAAGAATAAAAACCAAATAATGACTAGTAATAATTTTATATTCTTATTAATTAAAACGTGTGAGATGTTTAGTCGTCGTCATTCACGGACTAAATTTCACTCTCTGTTGTTTAATCAGTGGCTGATAAAATTGTTCAGAAAAAATCCCATATTTTTAAATTAACTATATTTATTTATTTTGGTCATTATGGTATAAAATTCGATCATTAACTATTAAATAAAAAATTACATTAATTATTCACTCCCAATCCCTAGTAAAATATAAAAAGTTTTAATATTTAATAACTAGATCCTAGATACATTTTTAGTAAGTCTAAAGTTTATATAACTCAATTTCGAATCACCGTTTATTTTAAAATCATATAAGTTTGAATTTTAACTTGCTTATCATCAATCGAAACATTAAACGAGTAGTACAATCATTAAATATTTATTTTTAATATACTTTATTTATATATAGAGATATATTTTAAATAATAATTATTATAATATCCTATTTTTATTTTATTAATTTTTAATAACAACAACATCTAATACTTCAAATTATATTTCGAATTACTATTTATATATACATACACACATATCTATTTACAATTAATTGTTCGTGAATCGTTGAGAGCAGTCGAAGGTCAATTGAATATATGAACATCATTTCAAAATTTACTAGACTCAACATTACATACTTTGCTTATCGTATCGAAATCATATAAAGATTAAGTTTAAATTTAGTCGGAAATTCCCGGGTCGTCACACAATCACCATCACTTCGCCACCTTTCAACCCACCTTCACAAGATTCACCTTCCACCATTGATAATCAATCATCACCAAACTTCGATCCTTGTCACTGCTCATTTGTTAATAATCGAATGTAACCCAGAATACAAACCATTGGACTGTTACTGTTGTGTTATTCGAAGCAACCACAACCCATCACCATCAGTCACCACATACTACAACCCATCTCCTGCCTTTTATTTTACATCTTATTTCGACCAACCCAACCCGCCACCCAAAATAGCTTGTCTCTTGTGGTGTATACTCGATGAAACCCAGCTCAAGAATATATTTTTTTCGGTTGTTGTGGCAACTATTCGAAGGCTTCATAAGCACACCATCATCTTCAATAATATTATCATCAACCCACAAAAACCAATCAACGACTCCTACTTCTGTTTATTTTTTTTAATAACAGCAACAACAATAATGGGGATGGAATGATAAAGATGATGATACAGTGAACATGAAGGTTGTGTTAATTGAACAATGAAGATGATGGTTACGATGAAGAACAAAAGTGACGACTGTGATGATGGATATGATATGGAGATCGAAGATGTTGATAATGTTACAGATGATGACTATAAAATAATGAAGATGAAGAATAAACAAAACCCTTTTACCTATCGGTGTCGGCCAATAATTTTTTTTTCCCCTTTATGTTTACTTTTTCCTGACCAAACCCTACCTTCCACTAAATCCATGTTCTATTTAAATTAATACGGTATTGGTTTGATTTAGCTGGGCTGTGAACTAGTTATACAGATGGGCCGAGAGCCAAGTTACAATTTACTGATGGGCCGAGCTACACAAGGACTAGTGGACTGATTTTTGTGAATATGAATAAGAAACACGGCTTATATAAATTAAGGTGTTAAGTTATAATAGAAAAACGAGTAACAGAGGAGTGGTTGGGTGTTGTTATGGGTGAACGAGAGATCGCGGGTTCGAGCCCGAGCTGTGGCGTATATTTTTTTTAAAGCTTGTTTCTTCAAAGGTTGTATTCTAAATATTATTATTATTATTATATTATTTTTATTATTAATGTAAGTATTATTATTATTATTATTATTATTATTATTATTATTATTATTATTATTATTATTATTATTATTATTATTATTATTATTAAAAACTATCCTTATTAACATTATCATTACTAATAACTATTTTTATTTTTATTATTATATATATTTTTTAATTATCATTCTTATTAAAAATTAATATTTCTATTATTATTATTATTATTAGTATTATTAAAACTATCATTTTATTATCATTATCATTATTAGAATTATCATTATTATTATAAGTATCATTATTATTAATACTATTCCTATTGTTAATATTATTTTACCAAATAAATATTTGTTATATAAAAATATATTTAAATACATATGACATAACTATATTAATATTTTTGTTATAAATACTAATTATGTACCTAAAGTATATAGAATAAAAATAGTTAATTAAGTTATTAATGAAACATATAATTTACTAAAATAATAATAATATATGTAAATTTTTTCGATTACAAGTATGTGTGTTAATATATATACAAATGATATAGGTTCGTGAATCCGAGGCCAACCCTGCATTGTTCAGTTCCGTCGTATGCATATTTTTACTACAAAATATCGTATAGTGAGTTTCATTTGCTCCCTTTTTAAATGCTTTTGCAATATATATTTTTGGGACTGAGAATACATGCGCTGCTTTTATAAATATTTTACAAAATAGACACAAATAATCGAAACTATATTCTATGGTTGGATTATCGAAATCGAATATGCCCCTTTTAGCTTGGTAGCCTAAGAATTAGGGAAATGCCCCATAATTGACGCGAATCCTAATGATAGATCTATGGACCTTGACACGTCCCATTCAGGTTACGAATGCTTTAGTACTTCGATTATCATGTCCGATGAGAGTCCCGGAATGATGGGGATATTCTATATGTATCCCGTTAGTTCGGTTATCAAGCGTTCACCATATGAATGATTTTTATCTCTATGCTGTGTGAAATGCCTGCTATGAGATTATATTTATGAGGAATGAAAATGAAAATCTAGTGGTCTATTAAAATATGGAAATGATTGATTACGATAAACCTATGAACTCACCAACCTTTTGGTTGACACTTGAAAGCATGTTTATTCTCAGGTATTAAGGAAATCTTCCGCTGTGCATTTTATCATTCTAGAGATATTACTTGGAGTCATTCATGACATATTTCAAAAGACGTTGCATTCGAGTCGTTGAGTTCATCAAGATTATTATTAAGTCATTTATAGTGGGATATGTTATGAAATGGTATGCATGCCGTCAACTTTCAATGTGATGAAAGTTTATCTTTTAAAAACGAGCGCAATGTTTGTAAAATGTATCATTTAGAGGTCAAGTACCTCGTGATGTAACCAAATGTAATGTATTCATCCAGATGGATTAGGACGGGTCATTAGACATACCTGAGAATAAACATGCTTTAAAGTGTCAACCACAAGATTTCAATTATTTCAATTATTTTAATAGACCACAAGATTTTTATTTCCATTCTTCATAAACATAATTCTCATAGCAGGCATTTCGCACGGCATAGAGATAAAAATCATTCATATGGTGAACGCTTGATAACCGAACTAACATGATCCATATAGAATATCCCCATCATTCTGGGACTCTCATCGGATATGATAATCGAAGTACTAAAGCATTCGTAACCCGAATGGGATGTGTCAAGGTCCATAGATCTATCTTTAGGATTCGCGTCAATTAGGGGCCATTTCCCTACTTCTTAGGCTACCAAGCTAAAAAGGGGCATATTCGATTCGATAATCCAACCTTAGAATGTAGTTTCGATTACTTGTGTCTATTTCGTAAAACATTTATAAAAGTAGCGCATGTATTCTCAGTCCCAAAAATATATATTGCAAAAGCATTTAAAAAGGGAGCAAATGAAACTCACAATACTGTATTTTGTAGTAAAAATATTCATATGGCGATACTGAACAATGCAGGATTGGCCTCGGATTCACGAACCTATATCAATCGTATATCTATTAAAACATATAATGGAAATCACATAATTTCATTTATTAATATATGTAATTGTAGTTATGTAAAATTTATACTAAATTTCATTAAAAATCATATACTTATATTATATCTTAAATTATGTTTTATTTATGTTTATTTTGTATATATATATATATATATCTAAAACGATTAATATAGTTATATTAATCTATATATATTTAGTATTATATTAAAAATACCTAATTTGTTATATATAAGTATTTATATAGATAATGTTAATATGTTTTATATATAGTTATATGGAATATCAATATAATTATATTATATGTAATAAGTGTGTTTTTATGTATAAAATATTTATTTGTCAAAAATGATAATTTTGACATTAATGATCTACTAATGATAATAATAATAACTTTATTAATAATGATAATATTAATACTAATAATGATATTATTAATAATGATACTTATGTTAATAATAATAATAATAATAATAATAATAATAATAATAATAATAATAATAATAATCCTAATAACTATAACAATGATACTAATACTAATATTAATAAAAATAATAATGTTAATTCCAATACTAATGTTTAGTAATAATAATAACAATACTTTTACTAATCATTTTAATACTAATAATAATAATTTTTAATAGTAATAATAATAACACTTATATTACTTTTAATAATAATAATGATCTTACAAATTTTAGAAATGATAATAATATTCCTAATATCAATAATAATAATACTTGTTCTAATACTTGTTTTGATATTAATAATAGTTAATATAATAATAATGATTAAAATAACAATAACAATAATAATAACAATAAGTAATAATAATAATAAAAATTTTAAAATGGATAACTACCTCAAAATCTGTTTTAAAAAGAAAGCGCCCCGAACCGGGCTCAAAACCGCGACCTCCCGCTTAACCCCAACACTCCCAACCAACTCTCTGCCAGATTATTTTTCGAATTAATACCCAATTTAATTAATATAACTCATTTGCAGCAGCAAGTAAAAGATTTGGGTTTTGTTCAAAACAGAAAACAGTTGAATTTGTTATGGACCAACAACCAAAAACAATATACACGACCCAATTAAAAACATGATAGCCCAACAACAATTCATGGCCCAAGCTTCATCAAACAAAAAAAAAAATTCAGTGTACAGAGATATATACGAAGCAACAGCAGTCGAACAAAAAAAAAATAAAAAAAATATATAAAAGGGTTTTGATTGATTCATATAGGAACGAGAGTGATTCATTGGTAACTGTCACAGAAGCAATCAGTACTAAGGGTTGGATTAACAGGATATAAGAAGAAAAGAAAAAAATAAAAAAAATAAAAGGAGTTGAAGAACACGATTAACTTGGGATCAAATCTGATATTCTAAGGACTTTTACGAATCGAATTCTTCATGAATCCTGCTTCAAATCACAACTATAATACTCATGTATTATCAATTTAACCCAAAACAGCTTATAAATTTTTAATTTGAGAAATTCAAAATTCAGTTGACTTTTGGATTTGAAATTTGACTCTTCGAATTCAAGTTTGACATGACGAATTAAGACCTGAGAATTTGAGGAAACGTTCACGACATGATTTTGGATATTTCTGCATTTCTACTTCTGGTCAATTCGTTTTGAATCAATTTAAAGGTTAAATGGGTTTGAGAGAAAAAGAAAGAAGAAAAAAATAAATATCGATTATGTTTCTTTTAGAATTTTGATTTCAATTTCGTATGGTAGCAGCAGATTGCAATTGAATGATTGATATATGCAGTACTAATTGATCAAAACTGGTTGCTGGTGGACGATAGATAATCACAGACGAACAGAAGGACAGAAAATGATAAAGAACAGATTCAATGAATAATACTTATGTATATCTGCTTTAATGTAATATATATCTGTGTTCGTATATATATTTGTATCTGTATACTCAATTGTATTTATGTATCTATATATAACAGTATTTATATATATATATATATCAGTATTTATACATTACAATTAATCTTATTACTTAAAAATATAATAATAATATTACTCGTAATATTAAAAATAAAAATAATAATAATAATAATAATAATAATAATAATAATAATAATAATAATAATAATAATAATAATAATAATAATAATAATTTATAATAATATAATGGTAATAATAATACTTTTATTATTAGTGATAATGATAATAATGATAGTAATATTAATGATTATAATAATAATGATAATAGTATTAATACAACAAATTATTATTTCATACCATGTTATAAATTTCTATATAAAATTTTATAATTTATTTCTATTACAATATCCATATATATAATTATGTATAGAAGCTTATATATATATATATATATATATATATATATATATATATATATATATATATATATATATTGATCTACAATTGTTAATATATATACAAATTCGTTATTAACTTTGTTAAGAATAAAACGAGTATTTTTAGGTAATATATTCAAGGCTTCAAAAATATTATATATATATATATATATATATATATATATATAACTATTTCGTAACAAGTTTTTATTACATAGAATAATAGATTAAATATAGATATATATATTAAAATACATAAACTTAAAACATAATATTATACTTTAAGTGTTATGTTAATGTTTTCAAGTTATTATATAAATACACATATTTATATAATATTTTTATATGTATGAATATATACATGTTTAATTACAAACAGTTGTTCGTGAACTGTCGGTAACAGTCAAAGGTCAAATGGTTTCATTAAAAAAATTTCAAAGTTTTTGAGACTCAACATTATAGACTTTGCTTATTGTGTCGAAATTATTTAAAGATTAAGTTTAAATTTGGTCGGAAATTTCTGGGTCGTCACATTACCTACCCGTTAAAGAAATTTCGTCCCGAAATTTGAGTGTGTTTGTCATGGTTAACGATAAATATGTTTTCATGACGAATATGAGTTGATAAGATAGAATTTTATCATCATTGAGTAATACCGATAAAACAATTCGATTATTCGAAGTGTACGAGTGAAGCTATCACAAAAGAGTGAATTGAAGAAATAAAGTTTCGTCTTAACTTTTGACGTAATCATGGTTGATTTCCGGAATTCAAGGGATTTGGAGAAAATCTTCGTAATAAGATCTGATTCTTCAGTAATCAAAGAGATTAAGATGCGCTTTAAATGCGATCATCTGTTTTGATTACTTTGTCAGATATTTTACTATAAATCTACCCTCTTCGTTTCCTTATAACTCACACCTTATATTCTTTCTCCTCAATTCATACTTTAAAGCATTAATCAATATGCTTCTTCTGCTTCTTGATATATTCCTCACTCTCATATATGTCATTCTTATTTTTCATCTATCGCCGGAAGAATCTATTTACTTCTACTATACACTTGGTTTTATATTGTTTTTAGTTCTCCCGTGTCTTTATATTGCCATATGCATCGATATTTATGGTTTATAATTTATGGGTTGTTGTTGGGCTTTATATCTTCCCTAATATTTCAAAGTTCCATGCTTTTATTTTCTCTTCCCGACTTCAAGTCAAACGAATAATGGTCCAGAATTTGTAGGTATGAAGTTTCGATTGATCATAATGTTCTAACCAGGAAAGAACATAATAACACGATTTGATTTGTCAAATTACCTGAATCACTGAGAATAGAACTATCAAGAATATATTTTCTTGATATGTTCAGAAGTTAAGCAGAATGAAAGAGTTATGTAACATGGCACGTGATGACGTTATGATCTGTGAATCATCACGTCCCATTAGAAACTCAGCATGACTTACTGGAATATAATCACGTTGGCCGAGCGTCATTATATTATACTAACTCATGCTTCAGTTCCCAACACTACTTCAGAATTCATTCATAGTTTATACTTAGATTTTACAGAAATTTCCAATATAATGTATTACAGATAGCACGAAGAGGTATATAATTTCGGACGAGAATATTTATGAAAATATCTTCAGAAGTATCGAAGATATTTATGATGATATTTCAAAATTTTTTAGTTCGAAAGTTGATAAGGAAAAATTTTCCGCAAGATTTTAACATGACTTCGGAGCAGGATATTCTCTAAAGATTTCATCGGATCCAGAATTACCTGGATTCTTTGAATATAGGGTTTGGTCCTTGTATTTGTCCTTGGTCTCCTTCATGGTTAGCTCAATCTGTTTTTCAGTACCAAATTTTCTATCGAGCGTTCCCAACATTCCATTCTTTATTATCAAACTTTTGACCATTTAGACCATCTACGATTTTGCTGTTTCCTCTACATTTAATACTATCATATTTGAATCATTGCTTATCAATCCGAGGTGGTTTCAAGAGAATTATGTTTTTAGATGATTAAACGCTAATGGTAATATGGTGGAATATAAAAGTTTCAATGGTAACAATGAAAGAGTACGCATATATTTCAAGGTTATAATAAGGTTGTTTCGAACGAAAAGTCGAAATTAACTTACTGGATCTGTGACAAAATTTGCTACTTTGAAAGGGATTACCATGTTATTTTGGGTAATAATAACACTAAAGGAATTAGCACAGCTACGTGTTATATGTTCACTCAGTTTCCGAGAGTTTTTCAGATGCATAATTATTTGCATAAACCTTTCCATAAATGAAGTGCGGTTGGTTCATCCTCTCAATTGAGGTGTTTTCAAGAATCATGAAAGGTTTAAACGCAGATTGTAATCATCAAGATACAAATGAGGTTTAAGATGAAATCAAGTGGCAAACTTGAAGAATTGTTTAGTTTCATATGTTATAATCAATATTTTAATCCATTTTAATTGTCCAAAGTTGGTAATCCACAGTTAGTAGTTCAATAATTCATATGTAGTTTAATATATAATATTCAAATTAATTAATACGTATCATGACCCATTATATACATGTCTCAGACTCGATCACAACTCAAAGTATATATATTATTTAAGAATCAACCTCAGCCCTGTATAGCGAACTCGAGCATTACAGCATATAGAGTGTCTATGGTTATTCCAAATAATATATATAGATTCATCGATATGATATGTCAAAACCTTGTGTACGTGTCCCGATATTTAAAGTGCATAAAGTAAATAACAGAAATTAAATGACGATAAAAAAATTGCGAGAATTAAAATGCGATAAATAAATTGTGATAATTAAAATGCAATAAGGAATTAACAGTTAGCTAGGAACAGTTAGCTAGGATTTTGTTAGCGTGGATTCTTAACAAAAATTTTCTCATACTTAATTTGTTTGTTTCTAACAAATTTTATTTTGTCAAATGTTTTCTTTATTATGCCACTTGTTGGATTCTGAGAAGTCAAAATCCAAATATGAAATTGAATGAAAATGGTTATTTTGTGGTGAACAGATTCGTATATCGGTGAATGTAAGTAAGATAGTAAATGACTGTTGAATCAGATTCGAAGAATGTACAGTGTAACTTATTAATGTGAAATTTAAATATTCCTCGGGTATTACCTACCCGTTAAAATATTTTCACCATTAACAGTTTGTACCAAAGAATTTTTAATTACAATCTTTATGAAAACATATGTACATATATACTTTCTTCAGATGTAATCATGGATTTAATGACTTAATATGATATTAAACTCATTTGCTTTTCGGTTTGAGCTAGAATAAATAACCTCCAAGTCTTTTAGAAACCATATATTCTTCGCAGAATATTTCTTCAATGAAGTTATGGATCAATACTTCATCGTTAACTATTAGGAACCACATATTCTTCGCAGAATATTTCTTCAATGAATTTATGGATCAATACTTCATCATTAACTATTAGGAACCACATATTCTTCGCAGAATATTTCTTCAATGAAGTTATGGATCAATACTTCATCGTTCATTGTTGTTGGTACTCCTTGGTATCTATGGTACGTATGATGTTGATGTTCGTGGGACAGATTGTGATGTTGAGGTGTGGGATGCATATGTTGCTGTTGGTGATGGTGATGGTACTGTTGATGTTGCTGATGGTGGTACCGTTGCTGTCGGTGTTGCCGCTGGTGCTTGTAATCTTTGCACCATATTCTCCAAAGTCACTACCCGAGCGCTATGGAAGCTCGTTGACTTCTTCTATTACACCGGGATGATTGTTGGTTCGAACGAGTGGATGAATAAGATCTAGAATCTAAGATAGTATATAATCGTGACGAGATACTCTGAAAAATAAGAGAGAAAATGGTGTTTCAGACAGGTTCACCGGTAAGTGCTTCAGGTTCATCGTCAAGAGGGCAATATGGTGGATGGAAAGGATCGCCTTCTTCTTGTCTTGTGATGACCCGGAAATTTCTGACCAAATTTAAACTTAATCTTTAACGTTTCTGACACGATAAGCAAAGTCTGTAAAGTTGAATCTCAAAATTTTTGAACTATTCAATTACCTTTCGGTTGTTCTCAACGATTCGCGAACCATTATATGTAAATAGATATATATATATATATATATATATATATATATATATATATATATATATATATATATATATATATATATATATATATACTATAACTTGAAAACGTAACAAATTTTTAATTGTTTAATACCGTACATTAAACTTATTGGTTTAAATATTTATTTGAATATATATGATAAGTTGGAATATTAATTGTATGAATAACTTGCGACGTATATTTAAAACGTGTTTATGAGTGTTGAAAATATATATTAACTTGGTCATAAAACGATTTGTTATTATATATATATCAACAAATAGCGAGGCAATGGTTTATAGAATAAAATGACCAAAATACTCGAAAGTTTATGATATACTTTGAGTGGTATAGTTTAGGGATAATTTAAGGCTATATTTTGACAAATGTACGAGTCACAAAACGTAAAATACAAGTTTTTTCAGCGTACGAAAGGACATTTGAAAAACCGGAACCGGGACATAAGTCGAGTGATGACGTACGACTTATCGGAACAAAAATTACAAGTCAACTATGCATGTGAATTTAATATAATATATAATTAATTATATAAATTAAATATATTATATATATATAATATAAAATTATGTCGACAAACAAGAAGTTAAAAATTTGTGAGCTGTCCCAGGGTGCCATGCGATCGCATGGCCTTGAAGCACAAATCCCATGCGATCGCATGGGGTACTTTTTCAGAAAAAGTTCTATAAATTGCTCGAGTTTTGGCTCAGTTTTCACACATCATATATTACTCCGTATTTTATTACTATTATTATTATTATTATTATTATTATTATTATTATTATTATTATTATTATTATTATTATTATTATTATTAAGATTAATATTATTATTAATCTTATTATTATTAATATTATTAATTAGTATTATACATAAAATACTACGACGAGGTTATGAGCGTGTCACTTTCAAAATGGTTTTCAAGCGAGACAGAGCTAAGAAAATTATGGGTTATTGCCAAGGAGGTTATGGGTAATGTTCGGGGGTATATTTGTGAATCAAACCTAGTGTTTATCATCTCCGTTGCGTCTACGTACTTTCCTACAATATTTAATCTCAATATTGATACGTAAGCACTCATATTTTATCTTTTATATATTAATTATTTATCCATGTCTAGTGCTCGAGTATATATATTTATACATGCTTGTATGCTAAATTTCGTCGTTAAACAGTTTATGATGAATCACGAATTAAATACATATATTAATGGTAAAAGGTATATGATATGCATGTTTTTGGAAAGCTGGCGAAAAATTAATGACTTTTCATTTAGATATCGAATAGTTTCGATGAACGGATTAAAAGATATGATCAACTGAATTATGATTAACGTTAATTGAAATTGCTTTTGAATCTGCAATTAAGATTTAAACAACTTGTTTACGAGATTGATAAATTGGATTTTGAATATTACCAACCGAGTAAATGAATCCTTATATAAGGTACGTCTCATTTTGTTAAATAACTGTCAAAATTGACTTTTTGAAACGACTTTGGATAACTTTTGTATGTCGATCTTGAGCATTAGGATTGTGATACATTATGACCTGACCTAGCTTGATAGACATTTATTGACCAACATATGTTCTCTAGATTGAGATCTACGGGTATTTGGTAATCCGAGTTTCGATCACATTTTGGTGAACGACTTTATATGCTGCTAAGGTGAGTTTCATTTGATCCCTTTTTAATTGCTTTTGCAATCTATATTTTTGGGCTGAGAATACATGCACTTTATTTTAAACACAATGGATACAAGTACATACTAAATTCTACACTAAGTTTGAACCAAAAATCCCTTAGCTTTGGTAACTAGTAACTGCCAGTTATAAGAACTGGTGGGCGCGAGTAGTTGTATATGGATCCATAGGGCTTGACATCCCCGTCTATTCCAGGTATAGAAACCCTAGCCTGAACTATAAAACAGACGTATGCTATTTGAGATTAGTACACGTTGGTTTGCGTGTATTGTACATGTTGGTTGCATGTATGTTAAAACAGGGGTACTTATTATAACGTTAAAGTTTAGTTACCAGAGTGCTCAATCTTGTAGAATCTTTTGATAAACGTTTCTGGATGAAACAACTGAAATCTTGTGATCCACTTTTATATACAGATTATACGAAACACTAAAACTATGAACTCACCAACCTTTGTGTTGACACTTGTTAGCATGTTTATTCTCAGGTTTCCTAGAAGTCTTCCGCTGTTTGCTTATATGATAGACAAGCTATGTGCATGGAGTCTTGCATGGCATATTTTTCAAGAAAATGTTGCATTCACCAAATCATCACCATGTATCTTATTTTGACTGCATTGTCAACAGAAGTACTATTGTAAACTATTATTTACGGTGATTGTCTATATGTAGGAATCATCAGATGTCGAAAACCTTTGATTTAAATATTCATATATGGTTTGCCTTTTCAAAAGAATGCAATGTTTATAAAACGTATCATATAGAGGTCAAATACCTCGCAATGAAATCGATGAATGACGTGTTCGTCCATATGGATTTGGAGCGATCGTCACAATTGGTATCAGAGCATTGGTCCTAGTGAACCAGGTCTTGCATAAGTGTGTCTAACTGATAGTTGTTAGGATGCATTCGTAAGTCTGGACTTCGATTGTGTCTGCATGTCAAAAGTTTTGCTTATCATTTCTTGTCGGAAATTACATGCTTATCATTCTTAAGTCTAGACACGTTTTCCTGCATTTATTGCATAAATAGTGTATAGACAAAAATTCATATCTTAGCGTATCTGTTACTGTAAACTTTTCCTGACATCTTTCAAAAATTCCTCCGTGATTTATGAAATTTTGGTATTATATATACATATGTAAATTATGTATTGAAGAGTACCAATCTAAATTATATAATCTATTTCATATCAAAAATCATCTCTCTAATTATACAAGATGGATCCCGTATCTAGTTCAAATTCCTTAAACTCCGACAGCTATTCCGATATGGATATTCACCTGAATTCCGAAGACAGTGTAACCGGAATGGATCAACCAATCAACCATCATCTATTCTGGATGAATTGGGGATGGGTTCGTAGCCTACTTAATTATTGGAGACAAGAAGAAGGCGATCCATTCTATCCACCACATTGCCCTCTTGGCGAAGAACCTGAAGCACTTACCGGCGAACCTGTTCGTAATACCATTTTCTCTCTCATCTCCAGAACATCTCTTCATGATCATATACTCTCTCAAATTCTAGATCTTATTCATCCGCTCGTCCGAACCGCTAATCATCCCGGTGTAGTAGAAGAAGTCAACGAGCTTCGCGCTCGGGTAGTGGCTTTGGAGAATACGGTGCAAAGGTTACAAGCACCAGCAGCATCACCGGCATCAACAGTACCACCGACAACAACACCAATAGTACCATTACCACCACCAACAACATCCGCATTGCAAACCTCAACTTCACAATCTGTCCCACGAGCATCAATGTCATACGCACCGTAGTTACCAAGAAAATACCAGCAACAATAACCGATGAAGTATTAACTCATTTCCCCTGAAGAAATTTTATGTATATTTAATATATATGAATTTTGAAATCAAAATAAATCTTTTCGTACTAAGCTATTACGTGTGAATCTTAACTGGTAGGTACTACTCGGTTAGTTCATATTACTAATATGCAATGATGTACATCCTTCCTTAACAACTTAACCATTGATAACTACAATCCCTGTTTCAACTTAATGAATTCCATTTCATAATAAACCAAGTGTATTATTCAATTACATAATTGATTTTACATTTTCATTTTCGATGTACTCGAAACTTTCCAGAAAACATCATCTGTGCCTTGTAAGGTTCACAAAAATTCCACGAGTATCAACATCCTTCACCGAGGAATAAGAATAAATAATGAAGTATCGATTACATTAGCGAAATACTCCGCAAAGATTATGTAATCTTTAATGTTTTAGAGATTAATCATTTCTAAGTCAAGCCGAAAATTAAATGAGCTTAATATGATATTAACTCATTAAATATGTGTTACATCTGAAGAAAATATACATACATATATTTTCATAAAGACGGTAATAAAAATTATTTTGTACAAAGTATTAATTGTGAAATCTTTAACGGGTAGGTAATACCCGGGAAATATATAAGTTCGCAATTAATATGTTACACTATACATTCTTCAACTTTGATTCAAAAATTATTAACAATGCTCACAACAATATACAATCGTTTTCATACAAATTCAATTACATATTCTGATATTGACGGATCAGAATACAAGTCATAACTCTGAACCGGTGACATCATTCTTAGATCTCTACATCTTTCAAAGCTATACTTTGACTTTAAAATGGTGAAAGATCCTTTAGCATTGTTATTACCGAAAATAATCTTGCAATTTCTTTTCAAAGTATCAAGTTTTATCACACTTCCAACCAGTCAACTTCGACTTTTCAGATTAGCCTTATTATAACCTTGATATATACATTTTTGTTACTGGGGAACCTTTCATGTTCCACCATATTAGCAGTAAATTTACCAAACAACTTCATTGATCTTTGACCTTCCGAAAAATCCTTGTACTCATTGAAACCGTATCATGTATTCATCCACATCTTGTAACGGCAATTGATATACCAACTATCGGGAATTAGCAATCAGTATTTTGAATCTCGCAGCATTTTCTACGACAACGGTTATATATAGATAACATCTATCTTCTAGACTTACATACTTCGAATGTGAAGTTTCTGAAAAACACCCCAAACTACGAAACTAGTTCTCCGAATTTTGGAAAAATGCTGATGAAGCAGCAAAAACTGTAAACGACTTTAACAGTCGAAAGTTTGATGATAAAGAGTAGTGTGTTAGAAAAGCACAGAAAAAGAGATTGTTTGGAACTGGAAAACCGGTTGAGCAAAGTATGAAGGAAGCTGTAGAAAAATCACAAGGACGAAATCTACCTTCAAAGAATCCAAATGATTCAGTGTCTGCTGAAACCATTAGTAAGAACCTTACTTCTTATTCTAAACTTTCACAGACAGATTTTCGGCATCATCCTCTGATATTAGAAATTCTAAGATATCATCTGATGTTTCTCGAGGGGTATATAAAATAGTTATTAAATTTTTGCAGGAAATACTATTAAATACGATACAATTTTACACAAGATATTTATTTATTTAGAGAACGGATATACTTAAACCTTGCTACAACACCTATAGGCAGTGTACCTAATCCTACAGTAGTGTAGTTTTTAGTAAGTCCGGTTCGTTCCACAGGGAATCTTTTTAAACAAAGCTTAACGCTATATTAGTTTACTTTTATAAAAATACAAATATATATATATATATATATGTAATATTATTATTATAAAGGGAGGTTTTTACCGTTTAATGACCGGTTTGTCGATTTTAAAACTTTAGTCGCAGTTAAAACCTAATGTAAAATAATAAATAAATACAAGTCTTAATTTTAAGCGTAAAGTAAATAACGATAATGAAATTGCGAATAATAAAAGTGCGATAAAATAAACTTGCGATAATTAAAAAGGACGATAATTAAAAGTGCAATTAAATACAATAACAATAAAAATGCGATAATTAAAAGTGCAATTAAATATAAAATAAAGGAAATTAAATATGAAATAAAAGAATTATGCTTATTTAAACTTCAGTAATCATGATGTTTGACGTGTTGATTTTAGTTTTATGCCCATGGGTTAATTGTCCTTTGTCCTGGATTATTTAATATGTCCATACGGATTTGTCCATAATAGTCCATCAGTCATAAATATAAAGAGCGAAAGCCTTCGTCAAATTATTCTTATTCCCGAAGTCAAATATTCCAACTAATTGGGGATTCGAATTGTAACAAGGTTTTAATACTTTGTTTAATGAATACACTAGGTTATCGATTGCGTGTACACCAAGGTTTTACTACTTTGTTAACAATTACACCAATTACCCTTGAATGTAATTCACCCCTGTTTCAACAAGTTTATTAACTATTAATCCAGTTCCGTATCCGGTAAAATGAATAATTATTGGTATTTATAGATATCCCGCCTACCGTACCCAGTCAAGCGTATGTGGTTATATATAAATACGTCGAATTATAAGTTTGTATATTAAATTAACAAGGTATTGTTTAGTTAATATAAAACCCATTAATAGCCCATAGTCTAATTTCCACAAGTGTCGTTCTTTTGTCCAAACCCCAATTATGGTACAAAGCCCAATTACCCAATTTTAGTAATTAGCCCAACATCATGATTACTTCGGATTAAATAAGCATAATAATAACTTAGCTACGAGACATTAATATAAAAAGGTTGAACATAACTTACAATAATTAAAAATAGCGTAGCGTTACACGGACAGAATTTTGACTTACACTCTTACAACATTTGCTAACATACCCTTATTATTAGAATTATAATTAAAATTAAAATTAAAATTAAAATATAAATATATATATATTTTACGTATGAGGAGAAGAAGAAAAAAAGATGATGATTTGCGATCAGAATTCGGTTGCTTTTATAGGGATTTTCGACTTTAGGTGCTCCGCGACTCGCGGCATTTTTGCCTTCAAACTCTGCGAGTCGCGGAGTTTGAAATTACAGCTCATATCAGTTTGGAGTCTTTCTTGCCGACGCTTTTTATTATTAATTATAATATATAAATAATTATAAGAATTATTTAAATATTATATTATATTTATGTGCATAGTTGACTTGTAATTTTTAGTTCGTTGCGTCGAGCGTTAAGAGTTGATTCTGGTCCCGGTTCCGGATTTTCGAACGTCCTTGCGTACAATTTTATATTTTGTACTTTGCGTTTTGAATCGTGTACTCTTGTAATTTCGAGACGTTTCTTATCAATAATTGGAACCTCTTTGATTGTCTTTTGTACTTTTGAGCTTTTTGGTCGTTTGCGTCTTCAATTCGTCGAATCTGTCTTTTGTCTTCACCTTTTATTATTTAAACGAATATCACTTGTAAATAGAACAATTGCAACTAAAAGCTTGTCTTTCTTGAGGAATAATGCTATGAAATATATGTTCGTTTTTAGCATTGTCAAATATTCCCACACTTGAGCGTTGCTTGTCCTCAAGCAATATCGTCTTGAAATACTAGAATCACTTCTTTATTCTTCACACTTTGTACATCAGTGATTTCTATACGGCGATATAAACAATGGTAGTAACGATATGGTTTACAGTCCCACATGACTATAAAAATTTAGATCCATTAAGGAAATTGGATCTTTTTGAAAACATTTGATCTTTTGAAAATTAAATCTAGTTTTTTTTACCCTAGATAAGTTTTCCGGAATAACCCTTTACCGGTGTTTGCAAAATATTTTTGTGGGTTTGGTGGGTTTCAGATTTGAAAATTTTAGCTCAAAACTTATGGTTTTGTGTCACCCACATGCTAACCTTGTATTTGGAAAGCAACACGTCCAGTTCACTTGTCCCGTATATTACCTTTCTGTAAACTACCGTCCGGTTGTAAAGGAAAGCATTGAACAAGCAACTGTTAAGGCAATGTCCCCTGACATGCTTTTAATTATGATCTATAACGTGTCGGACGCAATTACTATCCTTGGTAGGAGCAATAGTAAAGCTCACCCTTATAATTTTTCGGTATGGCACAAGGTCCTGTCTTTGACCACTATTCAACCACCGTTCTTACGGTTGACACCCGTTTTAGTTCAGGTGACCTAATGAATTCCAGGTGAATTCCTAGGATTTTACGTTCAATGGTAATGAACGCATTGAAAATAGGGTTTTCAGAAAACAAATCGGTTTGTAATTTTGATCAAAATATTTCCTCGTTCAAGCTCAAGTTTAGATATCATTGAATTCCATGAGTTTGAATTCTCAATCTTTAAGGTCAATCTCTAGGATTGAGTAATATCAGTCTTAAAAGCTGATTTTTAATCTTTAAGGAGATTATCCTTTCTGGGGATCTGATTCATTAGTCTTATTAAGCTAATTTGCATGGTGCCCCCCCCCATTTTACAAGATAAATCCTTCTCATGGTTAGGATAAATCTGACCACTTGGCGACCCTGTTTAATGCTGAGGTCCGTGGATTTCCTGCTGATTTTAGTGATGACTTTTCTAGATTTTTCGTCAACCTACAGCTGGTCTGGACGACAACTTCATGACCTAAATCAAGAAGTGCGTTTCTTTTTCGGAAGACTTTACTTCCTTTTAATGATGGAATTGATTCATCGTGTAGATCCATCTCTTCTTTTCTTTTATCGGGTAAAACAGTTTAGTTTAGTCCAAAGCAAAAGTATTTTCAGTTATTTGTTACAGATATATGTGACATATGTTTAAGATAACTTGGTAAATTTTCCCACACTTGACTTTTATTTTCCTTTTTATCGTCCTCTATTCCATTTTAAATGAATTTTTAACATTTTGGTTTGTTTCTCAATTTATGTCCTTTCCGAGGTAACAATAATTTCGGTGTTAAAACCTAGTTTTATCGTTCATAAATATGTATAAACATGATTTTGAGTTCATTTAATTGAAAATTTTGAAAAATTTTACTAGAATTGGGTAGTTAGTATATAAGACTAGGGCTGTTCTTTTTTTTATCAGAGAGCACTAGATTCTAATACAACTACTGCTTTACTAGTATTTTTAATGGTAACCAAGTGTATAAAGTAAAAAATTTTAAAATCCGAAAGAATTTAACCCCTTCCCACATTTAAGATCTTGCAATGCCCTCATTTGCAAGAAATCAGGAATAATTTAAATTATTGAGGGTGATTTGTGTGAAAATGATTAAATTTTTACCAAAGTTTCCAAATATATTGGCGTTTGTTTGCTGAATAATAAATGGTGCACATCATTTGTTCATTCCGTCTTGTTGTTATTTCACATATATTTTGCATCTTGTCGTCAAAATTAGTTGCTTTTGCTGAACTTAATGCCAGTCTTTGAAAATGCGTTGTTTTACCCTGTTATGTACATAAGATAAACTGCAAACATATATACATATTTTTGAAGTTTGGTATATTACCCCACATTCAAAAATTATTAAAATCTAAGAATAAAAGTTAGATAATTATAAAAATGATTACAATATTAACAAAAGTATTAAACGTATCAATAATTACAAATTACAAAAAAAAAAAAATAAGTATACTAGGGATGATACTGGTACCAATAGGGGTTCCAGGCATAACCATAGGTGCTATAGAATGCTTCGGCAGGGTTATACGTAGGATATGGTGGCTGCATCTCTATAGACCAGGGAGGGAAGATGGGTTTCGGTGTAGGAATATAGTTTCTACCTATATGTTGGCAATGAGCTATGATTTGGTTCTGATGAACTTGCCAATCTTCAAATGCTCTCTGTCTAGCATTTTCGTACTCCTGAGAAGCTATAAACCTTTGCATTTCTTGCATCTCATTCCCCCCTCCTACATTACCTTGCTGTTGGTTTCTCTCCACCTGTGGATGTCTACCATGGTATTGTACTGCGGCGTTATTTCGCCTCTTCAAAACTTTCGCACCATGGTATACATTTAAACCTATAGTATCGCGGGGTTCCGGTTCTTCTACTAATAATCCCCCCCGACTTATATCCACACCGAGATATTCACCAATCAAAGTAATAAAAATACCACCTCCTATTATGCTATGCGGTCGCATCCCCCGAACCATAGCTGATAAATAATAACCCACACAATATGGTATACTTACAGCGCTTTGTGGGTCTCGAATACACATATGGTAAAACAAATCCTGTTCATTTACTTTTTCCTTGTTCTTAACCCTTTGTGTAATCGAATTAGCTAAAAACCTATGAATCACTCTTAATTCGGCTCTATCTATATCCAAATAAGAGTAATTTCCCCCTTTGAAATGGTGATGGCTTGTCATTTGACTCCACACACCGTGTGTATCAAAATTTTCATCTATCTTTCTACCGTTTAGTATCAACCCTCTACAATCGGCAGATGCTAACTCCTCAGGCGTATATATACGTAAAGCCTGAGCCATGTCCAGTAAATATATGTGGCGCATCGAACCGCCTAACAAAAATCTAATAAAAGAACGATCGGTTAAACTAGCTACCCGATCATTCAACTCTATACTACACAACAATTCTTCACACCATACTTTATATACAGGTCTACGCATGGTGAATAAACGTACCCAGTCATTAAAAGTAGAATTACCATACCTCTGTACAAGTAATTCCCTAATTGGCCCGGCCAATTCTACAGCTTCTAAGGGTCCCCATTCTATGACCCTCGGTACCTCAACAACCTTAGAATGAAGAGTATGCAAACCCCTTTGATATTTTGGATAATCTATCCAAAGTCTGTCAAATCTCAGGTTCGGGTGCAACTCTTCCAAGTGCATATCAGAAAAGGTCATGACTGGATGAGGTATATCCTGCATGTAGTAGTTATCCACCTCCTGTTGTTCCGCATTCTCAGCAGGAGCATTGCGGGCTTGGGATGAAGATTCACCCCTTTCAGTCTGCAAAACACATCAAACACAATTTTTGTGCATCCAAATATGCATTAGTGTCAGCAAAATCATCAATCAAAATAACTACAATGACATTATCAATTTATATTAAACTTAAGCTTATTTTCACATTTTTATCAAATCTATACTTTTTCAAATAAGCATATACGAAAATGTTCGCCAAGTTCATAAGCATTCAACTCAAATAACATGTCAAAGTAATCATTACTAGCAATTAAACAAGTCTCAAATGGCATTATCTTTCAAAAATCAAGTTCATGAATTTTAGACTTGAAAAAGTCCACTTTAATTCTCAAAATCATGTTTAGGCTCAAAGTTTGGATCATTTAACTACCTAAACATGTTACACTACTTAATTTAGCAATAATTCATGACAAAAATCGGCCATAACCTGTTTATATCAAAAAGCCCCAAATTTGCTCAAGAACACAAACCCTAGATTATTCAAAATTTGAAGTTTAAGGCTTCTAATCATGTTAAACAGCATCAATCTAGGTTATACAAGCATAATACATAAACAATTTAAGCCTAATTACACTAAAAAGCATCAAAATCAAATTGGGGAAAAAATTGCTCAAGAACACTAATTTCGGATTAAATGGTGTTTAGGTGTAGAAATTTACCGTTTTTCTTGAGTAATTCCTAGATAGCATCCTTCTCAACTTGATTTTAGTAAAAAATTTTGTGATTAACGGTTAAAAATTGTGATTTTGGAGGTGTTTTTGGGTGTATTTTCGGAGTGTTTTTCGCTGTGTTTTTGAGTTGGGGGTTGGACTGATCAGTTCTTGCGTTATATTTTTTTTTCTGTAAATTGGTCCTCCCGCGACTCGCGGGGATTAAACCTCCAAACTCCGCGAGTCGCGGAGTTTGCTATTTTTTTTATATATAATCATTAACTTATGAAACAATTAAGTACTTAATTTTAAAATTTTGTTTCCCTTGTTATTTAGGACGAGGTCGTTTCGGATCGATGTCCTAGTCCGTCCTTCGACAAAATTTTAAAATTTGTCTTTTTGTAGCGATTGTTTTAAAAGCTAAGATTTTTGGTTTTTTAATGTTTTTGGCATACTTTAATTAAATAAGATTAAAAATAATGATAATAAAAGTTCTCGTCCATCCCTCGGGTAAAGCAATTTCGGTTCAAAGACCTAGTCTTCAACTTACGACGAATTTTAAAAATCATATTTTTAACTTAATGAGATAAAGTAAATTTTTGTTTTTAAATTCACACAACTTAAATATAAAATTCAAAATTTATATTAAAAATTCACACCAAACTTAAAATTTGAAATGCATAAAATTAAAAATTTATATTTTAAAAATTAAAAATTCACACCAAACTTAATTTAAAAATTCATATTATAAATTCACACCAAACTTATATTAATTTTTCAAATATTTACAATTTTAAAAATATTGATTTTACAAAGTTTACAATATTAATTTAAAATTTAAATATTAATTTTAAAAACATGGTAAAAATAAAATTAAAAATCTTTTTGGCTTTTTATCCCACTTTAATCAATCAAATATTATCAAAAATATGCGCCCCTCTTTTCGGTAAAGTAATTTCGGTTCCAAGACCTAATTTAACTCATGACGAATTTTTGAAATATTTTGGGTTGATTGATTAAAGATATTTATACCTTAAGAATAAACGTTAAATTTCGCAGTGATGTAATAAATCTTTGAATGATATCAATAATTTCGGTCGCCAAACCTAATTTTATTCAATACCAATTTAATACTTTTTAGCGAACAAATTAGCGTTTATTATCAAAAGGTTAAAAATAAAAATAAAAATAAAAACTGTACAGACATACCTGTGAAATAGATTTCTTAGTTATATGATCTATCCCATTCATAAGATAGTCAGTTTAATTGGTTTTCCATGGCTACATAGGCGTAACCTCGAGCATTCAGTGTCTTTTCTTCTAAACATATGAACGGTCCGTCTCTGCATAAAGTAACAAATTCGGTATTTGAATAGGTTTGATTATTTGAACATTTACCTCCATGTGACCATTTTCCGCATTTGTGACATCGTTCTAGGTGTCGTGCTCTTCTTTTCGCTGCGGATTTTGATTTTCCTTTACCAAATTGTAACTTATTATCTTCGCATCTGGATTCTTTTCTAACTCCGTCCATTCTTTCTCTGATTACTGATACTAGTTCACTCGGTAGTATGTCATTATTACGTTTAGTGATCAAAGCGTGTAGCATTAGACCATGGTTTAGTTCACAGGCAGTCTTCATTTTGTAAAAACCTAAAAAAAATAAAAATTCAGAATGGGGGGAGAAGACTAGTTCTTTAGGGTCTGCTAGGGAAAGACCATTCGGGTTCCATTTTCGAGAACTACACGAAAACAGACAATCTAACTCTAACAGAAATACATAAACCCCTTGATTCTCCCCACACTTAGTTGGCTGTGGTATCGAAATTGTGATTAACATTATTTTCAATTGAATCATTAACAACTTGTATATCTTTGACTTTTACTTCAATCCATTTGTTGATTTCCTCCGTAACTTTCACAAATTCAACTAACATTGCCTTTTCTTTTGACGATAAATTGGATATTAATCGGTTATATAACTTAAAGTTTCCTTTAATCTTAGCATCGTGAATCTGTTTATAAAGTTTCTTCGTTGAACTGTTAAAAATGGATTCATCTAATTTTGTATCATCAACGGCATTCTTTGTGATTGGATCATCATTAAGTGTTTCTTCATCTTCCCCACACTTATGCATTTTTATTGGTCTAACAGATTTGGTTTGTGGAGATCTAACTTTTCGGTTCACAAAGGTGATCGATGTATCACCATCCCTAAGTGTCATTCTACCTTCTCTTACATCAATGAATGCCTCGGTGGTTGCTAAAAATGGGCGACCTAGAATTAGAGGAATATCAAGGTTTTCCTCCATATTAATCACTATGAAATTTGCAACAAAGGTCAAACTTCCCACTTTAACAAGTAAATTATATGCTATTCCAACCGGGTGTTTAATGGTTTGGTCAAATGATTGAACACCTATTTTGGTTGGTTTTAATTTACCCATGCCTAATCTTTTGTATAATGAAAGAGGCATAATATTTGTACTTGCTCCTAAATCTGCGAGTCCATTATATACAGCACCATCATTAAGTAAGCAAGAAATGATAAATTCACCCGGGTCTCCTGCTTTAGTAAGTGGAGTTGGTTTGTAAACCTTTTTCGGGTGTTCTTGAAATGTCCCGTTCTTATTGATTAAAAACGTTCCATATTAATTGATTTCGTTGCGAGGTTTTGACCTCTATATGAGACGTTTTTCAAAGACTGCATTCATTTTTAAAACAAACCATAACCTTTATTTCATAAATAAAGGTTTAAAAAGCTTTACGTAGATTATCAAATAATGATAATCTAAAATATCCTGTTTACACACGACCATTACATAATGGTTTACAATACAAATATGTTACATCGAAATCAGTTTCTTGAATGCAGTTTTTACACAATATCATACAAACATGGACTCCAAATCTTGTCCTTATTTTAGTATGCAACAGCGGAAGCTCTTAGTATTCACCTGAGAATAAACATGCTTTAAACGTCAACAAAAATGTTGGTGAGTTATAGGTTTAACCTATATATATCAAATCGTAACAATAGACCACAAGATTTCATATTTCAATACACATCCCATACATAGAGATAAAAATCATTCATATGGTGAACACCTGGTAACCGACAATAACAAGATGCATATATAAGAATATCCCCATCATTCCGGGACACCCTTCGGATATGATATAAATTTCGAAGTACTAAAGCATCCGGTACTTTGGATGGGGTTTGTTAGGCCCAATAGATCTATCTTTAGGATTCGCGTCAATTAGGGTGTCTGTTCCCTAATTCTTAGATTACCAGACTTAATAAAAAGGGGCATATTCGATTTCGATAATTCAACCATAGAATGTAGTTTCACGTACTTGTGTCTATTTTGTAAATCATTTATAAAACCTGCATGTATTCTCATCCCAAAAATATTAGATTTTAAAAGTGGGACTATAACTCACTTTCACAGATTTTTACTTCGTCGGGAAGTAAGACTTGGCCACTGGTTGATTCACGAACCTATAACAATATATACATATATATCAAAGTATGTTCAAAATATATTTACAACACTTTTAATATATTTTGATGTTTTAAGTTTATTAAGTCAGCTGTCCTCGTTAGTAACCTACAACTAGTTGTCCACAGTTAGATGTACAGAAATAAATCGATAAATATTATCTTGAATCAATCCACGACCCAGTGTATACGTATCTCAGTATTGATCACAACTCAAACTATATATATTTTGGAATCAACCTCAACCCTGTATAGCTAACTCCAACATTCACATATAGAGTGTCTATGGTTGTTCCGAAATATATATAGATGTGTCGACATGATAGGTCGAAACATTGTATACGTGTCTATGGTATCTCAAGATTACATAATATACAATACAAGTTGATTAAGTTATGGTTGGAATAGATTTGTTACCAATTTTCACGTAGCTAAAATGAGAAAAATTATCCAATCTTGTTTTACCCATAACTTCTTCATTTTAAATCCGTTTTGATTGAATCAAATTGCTATGGTTTCATATTGAACTCTATTTTATGAATCTAAACAGAAAAAGTATAGGTTTATAGTCGGAAAAATAAGTTACAAGTCGTTTTTGTAAAGGTAGTCATTTCAGTCGAAAGAACGACGTCTAGATGACCATTTTAGAAAACATACTTCCACTTTGAGTTTAACCATAATTTTTGGATATAGTTTCATGTTCATAATAAAAATCATTTTCTCAGAATAACAACTTTTAAATCAAAGTTTATCATAGTTTTTAATTAACTAACCCAAAACAGCCCGCGGTGTTACTACGACGGCGTAAATCCGGTTTTACGGTGTTTTTCGTGTTTCCAGGTTTTAAATCATTAAGTTAGCATATCATATAGATATAGAACATGTGTTTAGTTGATTTTAAAAGTCAAGTTAGAAGGATTAACTTTTGTTTGCGAACAAGTTTAGAATTAACTAAACTATGTTCTAGTGATTACAAGTTTAAACCTTCGAATAAGATAGCTTTATATGTATGAATTGAATGATGTTATGAACATCATTACTACCTTAATTTCCTTGGATAAACCTACTGGAAAAGAGAAAAATGGATCTAGCTTCAATGGATCCTTGGATGGCTCGAAGTTCTTGAAGCAGAATCATGACACGAAAACAAGTTCAAGTAAGATCATCACTTGAAATAAGATTGTTATAGTTATAGAAATTGAACCAAATTTTGAATATGATTATTACCTTGTATTAGAATGATAACCTACTGTAAGAAACAAAGATTTCTTGAGGTTGGATGATCACCTTACAAGATTGGAAGTGAGCTAACAAACTTGAAAGTATTCTTGATTTTATGAAACTAGAACTTTTGGAATTTATGAAGAACACTTAGAACTTGAAGATAGAACTTGAGAGAGATCAATTAGATGAAGAAAAATGAAGAATGAAAGTGTTTGTAGGTGTTTTTGGTCGTTGGTGTATGGATTAGATATAAAGGATATGTAATTTTGTTTTCATGTAAATAAGTCATGAATGATTACTCATATTTTTGTAATTTTATGAGATATTTCATGCTAGTTGCCAAATGATGGTTCCCACATGTGTTAGGTGACTCACATGGGCTACTAAGAGCTGATCATTGGAGTGTATATACCAATAGTACATACATCTAAAAGCTGTGTATTGTACAAGTACGAATACGGGTGCATACGAGTAGAATTGTTGATGAAACTGAACGAGGATGTAATTGTAAGCATTTTTGTTAAGTAGAAGTATTTTGATAAGTGTATTGAAGGCTTTCAAAAGTGTATAAATACATATTAAAATACTACATGTATATACATTTTAACTGAGTCGTTAAGTCATCGTTAGTCGTTACATGTAAATGTTGTTTTGAAACCTTTAGGTTAACGATCTTGTTAAATGTTGTTAACCCAATGTTTATAATATCAAAAGAGATTTTAAATTATTATATTATCATGATATTATGATGTACGAATATCTCTTAATATGATATATATACATTAAATGTCGTTACAACGATAATCGTTACATATATGTCTCGTTTCAAAATTATTAAGTTAGTAGTCTTGTTTTTACATATGTAGTTCATTGTTAATATACTTAATGATATGTTTAATTATCATAATATAATGTTAACTATATATATAACCATATATATGTCATCATATAGTTTTTACAAGTTTTAATGTTCGTGAATCACCGGTCAACTTGGGTGGTCAATTGTCTATATGAAACCTATTTCAATTAATCAAGTCTTAACAAGTTTGATTGCTTAAAATGTTGGAAACATTTAATCATGTAAATATCAATCTCAATTAATATATATAAACATGGAAAAGTTCGGGTCACTACAGTACCTACCCGTTAAATAAATTTCGTCCCGAAATTTTAAGCTGTTGAAGGTGTTGACGAATCTTCTGGAAATAGATGCGGGTATTTCTTCTTCATCTGATCTTCACGCTCCCAGGTGAACTCGGGTCCTCTACGAGCATTCCATCGAACCTTAACAATTGGTATCTTGTTTTGCTTAAGTCTTTTAACCTCACGATCCATTATTTCGACGGGTTCTTCGATGAATTGTAGTTTTTCATTGATTTGGATTTCATCTAACGGAATAGTGAGATCTTCTTTAGCAAAATATTTCTTCAAATTCGAGACGTGGAACGTGTTATGTACAGCTGCGAGTTGTTGAGGTAACTCAAGTCGGTAAGCTACTGGTCCGACACGATCAATAATCTTGAATGGTCCAATATACCTTTGATTTAATTTCCCTCGTTTACCAAATCGAACAACGCCTTTCCAAGGTGCAACTTTAAGCATGACCATCTCTCCAATTTCAAATTCTATATCTTTTCTTTTAATGTCAGCGTAGCTCTTTTGTCGACTTTGGGCGGTTTTCAACCGTTGTTGAATTTGGATGATCTTCTCGGTAGTTTCTTGTATAATCTCCGGACCCGTAATCTGTCTATCCCCCACTTCACTCCAACAAATCGGAGACCTGCACTTTCTACCATAAAGTGCTTCAAACGGCGCCATCTCAATGCTTGAATGGTAGCTGTTGTTGTAGGAAAATTCTGCTAATGGTAGATGTCGATCCCAACTGTTTCCGAAATCAATAACACATGCTCGTAGCATGTATTCAAGCGTTTGTATGGTCCTTTCACTCTGCCCATCAGTTTGTGGATGATAGGCAGTACTCATGTCTAGACGAGTTCCTAATGCTTGCTGTAATGTCTGCCAGAATCTTGAAATAAATCTGTCATCCCTATCAGAGATAATAGAGATTGGCATTCCATGTCTGGAGACTACTTCCTTCAAATACAGTCGTGCTAACTTCTCCATCTTGTCATCTTCTCTTATTGGCAGGAAGTGTGCTGATTTGGTGAGACGATCAACTATTACCCAAATAGTATCAAAACCACTTGCAGTCCTTGGCAATTTAGTGATGAAATCCATGGTAATGTTTTCCCATTTCCATTCCGGGATTTCGGGTTGTTGAAGTAGACCTGATGGTTTCTGATGCTCAGCTTTGACCTTAGAACACGTCAAACATTCTCCCACGTATTTAGCAACATCGGCTTTCATACCCGGCCACCAAAAATGTTTCTTGAGATCCTTGTACATCTTCCCCGTTCCAGGATGTATTGAGTATCTGGTTTTATGAGCTTCTCTAAGTACCATTTCTCTCATATCTCCAAATTTTGGTACCCAAATCCTTTCAGCCCTATACCGGGTTCCGTCTTCCCGAATATTAAGATGCTTCTCCGATCCTTTGGGTATTTCATCCTTTAAATTTCCCTCTTTTAAAACTCCTTGTTGCGCCTCCTTTATTTGAGTAGTAAGGTTATTATGAATCATTATATTCATAGATTTTACTCGAATGGGTTCTCTGTCCTTCCTGCTCAAGGCATCGGCTACCACATTTGCCTTCCCCGGGTGGTAACGAATCTCAAAGTCGTAATCATTCAATAATTCAATCCACCTACGCTGCCTCATATTCAGTTGTTTCTGATTAAATATGTGTTGAAGACTTTTGTGGTCGGTATATATAATACTTTTGACCCCATATAAGTAGTGCCTCCAAGTCTTTAATGCAAAAACAACCGCGCCTAATTCCAAATCATGCGTCGTATAATTTTGTTCGTGAATCTTCAATTGTCTAGACGCATAAGCAATCACCTTCGTTCGTTGCATTAATAAACAACCGAGACCTTGCTTTGATGCGTCACAATAAATCACAAAATCATCATTCCCTTCAGGCAATGACAATATAGGTGCCGTAGTTAGCTTTTTCTTCAATAACTGAAACGCTTTCTCTTGTTCATCATTCCATTCAAATTTCTTCCCTTTATGCGTTAATGCAGTCAAGGGTTTTGCTATTCTGGAAAAGTCTTGGATGAACCTTCTGTAGTAACCAGCTAGTCCTAAAAACTGGCGTATGTGTTTCGGAGTTTTCGGGGTTTCCCACTTTTCAACAGTTTCTATCTTTGCTGGATCCACCTTAATACCTTCTTTGTTCACTATGTGACCGAGGAATTGAACTTCTTCCAACCAAAATGCACACTTTGAAAACTTAGCGTACAATTCTTCCTTCCTCAATACTTCTAACACCTTTCTCAAATGTTCACCGTGTTCTTGGTCATTCTTTGAGTAAATAAGTATGTCATCAATGAAAACAATGACAAACTTGTCAAGGTATGGTCCACACACTCGGTTCATAAGGTCCATGAACACAGCTGGTGCATTAGTTAAACCAAACGGCATGACCATAAACTCGTAATGACCTTAACGTGTTCTGAAAGCAGTCTTTGGAATATCATCTTCTTTCACCCGCATTTGATGATACCCGGAACGTAAGTCAATCTTTGAATAAACAGACGAGCCTTGTAGTTGATCAAATAAGTCGTCGATTCTCGGTAGTGGGTAGCGGTTCTTGATGGTAAGTTTGTTCAACTCTCGGTAGTCGATACACAACCTGAATGTACCATCTTTCTTCTTGACAAACAAAACAGGAGCTCCCCACGGTGATGTGCTTGGTCGAATGAAACCACGCTCTAAAAGTTCTTGTAATTGGCTTTGCAGTTCTTTCATCTCGCTGGGTGCGAGTCTGTAAGGAGCACGAGCTATTGGTGCAGCTCCTGGTACAAGATCTATTTGAAATTCAACGGATCGATGTGGGGGTAATCCCGGTAATTCTTTCGAAAATACATCGGAAAATTCTTTTGCAATGGGAACATCATTGATGCTCTTTTCTTCAGTTTGTACTTTCTCGACGTGTGCTAGAACAGCATAGCAACCTTTTCTTATTAGTTTTTGTGCCTTCAAATTACTAATAAGATGTAGCTTCGTGTTGCCCTTTTCTCCATACACCATTAAGGGTTTTCCTTTTTCTCGTATAATGCGAATTGCATTTTTGTAACAAACGATCTCTGCTTTCACTTCTTTCAACCAGTCCATACCGATTATCACATCAAAACTCCCTAACTCTACTGGTATCAAGTCAATCTTAAATGTTTCGCTAACCAGTTTAATTTCTCGATTCCGACATATATTATCTGCTGAAATTAATTTACCATTTGCTAATTCGAGTATGAGACGACCCGACCCAATCCATCTGGACGAAATCATCAACATTTGGTTCCATTGCGATGATCGACTCCAAGTAATGTCCTTAACATGAGCAAATGCACAGCGGAAGACTTAATTCGTACCTGAGAATAACATGCTTTAAAAAGTCAACATAAAGTTGGTGAGATATATAGGTTTGATGCTAGCAGCGTTATAACAATGGACCACAAGATTTCATATGTAAACATTTTAATAAAAATATTCTAAGTGGTTGAGCACTTGGTAACCATACTTAACATTTAATCACGTCGCATATTCCCTTTATTATGAAATCTTACTACACCGTACCAAGTGTAGTCACGAAACGAAGTACTGTGCAACCGTTGAATACTGGTCGTCCAGTCCGGTTGGGGTTGTCAGGCCCGATAGATCTATCAACAGGATTCGCGTTTACAATACCGCTGTAAATATTAGTTACCAAGCTACAGGGAAGTATGCCAGTGGTACAACTCAACGTAGAATATATTTTTGATCACTTGTGTCCATAACGTAAATCATTTATAAAAAAACAGCGCATGTATTCTCATCCCAAAAATATTTAAAGTTCAAAAAGGGACTATATACTCACCTAATGTATTTTGTAGTAAAAATACATATAACATCATTGATCAAAGTAGGGTTGGCCTCGGATTCACGAACCTATATCATTTATATGTATATATTAACATATACCTCATTTAATCAACTAAGTTTACTTATATTTTATAATCTAATAAAGTTAATATCTTTAAATATAATTATACTGATAATAAATATATGATATATAATTTAATTAAGGTTTTATTAACATAACTGGTGATATATTAGTTAAAAAATATATTAATATGTAATATTAGTTGTCTTGTAATATATTTTTATATAGGTAACATTTGTGTGTTAAAAATAATAATTATACTAATACTAAAAATAAATATAGTAATGATAATAATAATAGTTTCAATAATAATAATTTTTTTTTATAATAATAATAATAGTAATAATAATCCTAATGCTTATTTTGATGATAATAATGATGAGTATAACATTTATATTAGTGTAAAAATAATAATAATAATAATAATAATAATAATAATAATAAATATTAACTATTAACTATGGAAACTACCTCTTAGGAAACGAGTTCTAAAAAGAAAACCAGCTTTTGCAAGGCTCGAACCCATGACCTCTTGCAACTCACAAACACTCTATACCACTTCTCCAATCCAGTTTTTCTGATTCATGTTGATATCCAAACTATATAACCAGGTTCGTAATAACAAGCAAGCCTATAGCCCAACATCACGGCCCAATGTAAGCTGCCCGTTACAAACCCAAACGTTTAAAAAGAAACAAAACCCAGTTCGATCATCCGGAAGGGTTTAAAGTGTGTTCAGTTGTCGAAAAAAAAAATATATATAGCAGCAGCTTTCGTATCATCAATAATATCATAGCATCATCATCGTTCTCTTATTTTCATCTAATAATTATATTCTGACCCAATTTAATTTCGGCCCAACAGGCCAATGTTTAAAACATAAAAGCCCGTTTATTATGAGCCTTGTCCAATTCCAAATATAAATATGCAGTTAAGAGAACGAGCATGTAATTGTGATTATATATTCGGAACAGTGGCAGTACCCAATATCATTCAATCGCAGAAGTGGCAGCCAACAGCGAGAAATAAATAAATGTAGTAGTTTAGTGGTCTATTATCACCTTGTCAATATATACATCTCCTTTTGTCGGCCATAATTTCCCTAATTGTCCCACAAGCATATTAAATTGCTTTATATTAATAACTAAGTATGATCATGACATGTTCCACCACCTATCTTTATTAATTCGAACTTAGCATTTTTTATAGGAACAAAAAGGTGAGCTGCTGTAGCAGCGTAACCGAGATAATTCAATGGTGTCAATTTTAATTGGTGGTGATTTATGAAGAGAGGAAGAAGAGAGAAGGTGGTGGCTACTTAGATATCGAATGAAAACAAAGAGAAAATACAGTGAGGGTGCTCGTAGGTGTTGGGTTTGTGGAATGGCGGTTTGATACAGCAGTTTATACATTCACGATTGGTTTGAGAGTTTTAGATTCGGTTGAAGATGCTGATGAGGGTGTCGGAGGGATTGGTGGTTGTCTAAATGTTCATGTTGATGGCGGTTTGATTCGGTTACACAGGGAGACAAACAACAAATGGGTGGTGTTAGCGGTTTAGGATTTTGAGAACAAGAACATAGCGGTTTCTTCATCTCTTCCCTTTCTTTTCTGATTGAAATCGATAGTTGAAAAGCTGTAAAGGATAGTTGAGGTTTTTAGTGGATAATGTAAATGTTCTGGTATCGTTTATACTGTAACTGATTGAATTTATAGCCTTTAATGGTCGACAGGTCTCGTCAATCAAATAAAAAAAAAATAGGAGAAGAAAGGTATCGCTAACAGAAATCTTGGATTTATCTCTTTGTTTTAGATTCTAATTTGTAATGACAGATCAATTATATACAGCTGTAAACAATATGAAATGGACTACGTGTGCCTCTGTATTCACATGTGTATAACGTGTATTTATATGTCTATAAATATCTACATTCAGTATTCTGTATATTTTTCATATAATTTGTATATATCGTAGTATATATCTATGTATCTGTTTATCTGGATAAATCTGTATTGTTAAACATATATCCTAAGAAATATTAATATTAATATTATACCCAATTTATAATAATAATAATAATATTAATAATCCTAATAATAATCATAATAGTAATAATAATAATATGTATCTTTAATATAAATAATAATACTTATAATAATTTTTAATAGGAATAACACTTTTGTTAATTATGATAATGATAACAATAAAAGATACATTAATACAAAAAAAAAAAATAAATAAATAATAATAACAATTTGCACATTTCGGATTTTATACATAATAATATTACTAATACAATTAGCAATAATAATAATGAAAGTAATGTTAGTAGTATTAATATAACAATTATATTCGACCTTGTAATATCATTTATTTAAAATATATTTATAATAACATATACATATTCATATATATTAACAATACTTAATTATTCTAATTGTTATATTACATTTTAAATTTCCTATTATTTAAAGTATACCTTATCAAAACATTATATATATTCTTATGTTCATATTTATATAATATATACATATTTAATTACAAACAATTGTTCGTGAATCATCGGGAATGGTCGAAGGGTAACAGATTATCCGATTATAGATTTCAAACTTTCTAGACTCAATTTTACAGATTTTGCTTATCGTGTCGGAAACATGTAAAGTTTAAGGTTTAAATTTGGTCGGAAATTTCCGGGTCGTTACAGTACCCACCCGTTAAAGAAATTTCGTCCTCGAAATTTGGTAGAGATCATTATAGATAGTAATGAGGATGTTTTCATGATGAATATGAGGTCATAATAGAGTTTGATAGATATAGATAAAACGTTTCGATCATGTGAAGCGTGCGAGCGAAGTTATTACAAAAGAGTGAAATGAGTAATATGGAATCGTTTTGACCAATGTCGTAGTCATGATTGATTTCCGAATTTTTAAGGGAGTTATGGAAAATCGTACATAATAAGATTTGGTTCTCCGGCAATCTTTGATTTAATGCGGCAAATCTGTTTTGATTTCTTTGTCGGATAAAACTGCCTCCTTCGTTTCCTTATTTCCATATCCCACATCTTCTACTCTTTCTCCTTATTCCTACCTTAAGACATTCGTCAATATGCTTCATCCCATTCTAATTCTTGTTATACTCTTAATTTTCACATCTGACATTTTTCTATTTCATCTACCACCGGAGGATTTTATTTACTTCTACTATTATCTTGGGATTATAGTATTTTTAATCTTCCCGTGCCTTTACGTGGCAATACGTGTTGATATGCACGGTTTGTAGTTTCAGGGTTGTTGTTAGGTTTTATATCTTCCCTTATATTTCGATGTTCTTACTCCTGTCTTCTATAATCATTGTCATCCATAGTTAATGCTCTCTCTTATTTGCTGTGGTTTATGCTCCTATTCTATTTTGGAGCTCCTATTCTTTCATTTCCTCTTCCCGTCCTCGAGTCAAGCGAATAATGATCCAGAATTCGTAAGCATGAAGTTTGGAATGAACATAGCTTATGCTCTTAGAAAGAAATGGTAATAGCATGAGTTTGATTTGTCAAATTACCAGAATATCGAGGAAAAGACCGAATTATCAAGAGAATATTTCCTTGATATGTTTAGAGTTTGGATAGAATGTAAGAGCCGTGTAACATGGCACATGATGATGGTACTGTAAATCATCACATTCCATTTGAAACTTAACATGACTTACTGTAATATAATGAAGTTGATCAAGTTTCATTATATTATACTAATTCATGTATCAGTTCCCAACACTACTTCAAAACATTCATTTTTAATTTCGAAGGTTTCAGAATTTAGAAACTACCACAGTTTCTTTTATAACCCAGATATTACGGAGAGATACATGATCGCAGATAGGAATAGTTGTGAAAATATCTCCTGAAATATGGAGAATATGCATAACGGAAGATATGAAGATATCTTATAATATCTAAGATACGATGATGATGAAGAATATCATCTGGAAAGGTTTAGAATAAAGAATAGGGTTCTTACTAATGGTTTAAGCAGGCACGGAATCATTTGGATTCTTTGAAGGCAGGTTCAGTCCTTGTGATTTATCTACAGCTTCCTTCATACTTTGCTCAAACTGTTTTCCAGTTCCAAACCTTCTCTTTTTCCGAGCTTTACCATCACACTGTACTTTATCGTCAAATTTTTGACTTGTTTAAGTCATTTACAGTATTTGCTGCTTCATCAGCATTTCGAGAACTAGTCTGTGGTGTTTTTCAGAAACTTCACATTCAGAGTATGAAATTCTTAGGGGTAAACGTTATAGGTATGACGGGAGAATTTCTACGAGATTTTCAAAATACTAATTGCAGATTTTGACAAAGAGATAACGAGTTGTTGGTACATCTGCTGATGATGTTGTGAAATATAAAAGGTTCTCCGGTAACGATGGCGAAAGGACAAGGTATAAATATCGAAGTTATACTAGGAGTAGTCTCACTGAGAGGTCGAAGTGGAGCTGTGACAAAATTAGCTTCCTGAAAAAAAATTGTAGGGTTGTTTTTGCTAATAAATGGCAAAAGATTCAACACGGTATGTGTTAAACTATGAATTTAGGTTCGGGAGTTTTTCAGGTACATAAATCTTTTCTTCCGTAGATGAAATGTGATTGGTTCGTCTTTCCGATCGAGGTGTTTTCAAGAATCATGAAAAATTGTGAATGTGAATTGTAATCGTCAAGATAAGAATGAGGTTTAAAATAGAATCAAGTGGCAAACTTGAAGAATTGTTTAGTTTCATATGTTATAATCAGCATTTTAACTCATTTTAATTGTCCAAAGTTAGCAGTCCAATAGTCTGATTGTCCAATGGTTCAATAGATTCATATATAAATTAGATATATATATAATATTCGAATTACTTAATACGTATCGTGACCCGTGTACCAGTCTCGGTGTCGATCACAACTCAAAGTATATATATATTTTGGAATCAACTCCGACCCTGTATAGCCAACTCCCACCTTCACATATAGAGTGTCTACGGTTGTTCCGAAATATATATATAGATGGGTCAATATGATAAGTCGAAACCTTGTATACGTGTCCCGACAGTATGTACAGTGCAGAAATTAAAATTGCGAGAATGTAAATTGCGATAAATTAAATGTTAATCAGTTAGCTGGGAACAGTTAGCGTGGAATCCTAACCAAATTTCAATTAGTTAATCCGTTTGTTTCTAACAAATTTTATTTTGTCCAATGTTTTCTTCGTTATGCCACTTGTTGGATTCGGATAGGTAAAAATCCAAATATGAAATTCAAATGAAAATGGTTAATCTGGGGTGAACGAATACCTTTATCGGTGATTGTAAGTAGGATAGTAAATGATCGTTGAATCAGATTCGAAGAATGTACAGTGTAACTTATTAATGTGAATTCTAAATATTCCTCGGGTACTACCCACCCGTTAAAATATTCTCATCATTAACAGTTTGTACGAAAAAAGTTTTAATTACAACCTTTATGAAAATATGCTTGCATATATATTTTCTTCGGATGTAATCATGAATTTAATGAGTCAATAGAATATTATACTCATTTGATTTATTGTTGGCACTTGATTACATGATCTCTAAAACATTAGAGATTACATAATTGCCATGTCAAACGAAGGTCAATGCGGTAGAACAATACATAGAACGAAATTAATCGATGTAGGACGATATGTAGAACGAAGATCATATTCTAAATACAAATGGTAATATTGAGGCGTGTGATGTTGATATTCAAGGTACAGATTGTGATGTTGAGAGTTACGGCGTGGTTATGGTTTAGGGATGATAAGGGTACTGTCGACGTCGATGATGTTGGTACTGATTATGCTGCTGGTGCTGCTGCTGGTGTTCGAAATCTTTGCACCAGTTTCTCCAAAGTCGTCACACGAGGTTTGTTAACTTCTTCTAGTACTACAGGATGATTGACGGTTTAAGCGATCGAATGAATAAGATTCGAGATATGGGATAGTATGCAATCGTGATGAGATACTTGGAAAAAGGGAAGAGAAAATGGTTTCTCGAACAGGTTCGCCGGTAAACGCTTCAGGTTGAAAGAGCAATTTGGTGGATGGAAGAGATCTTCGATGTGAAATGATTTTTTTTTCGGATGTCGGATGATATTCTAGCTATATAGAATATCTATGTATAATACCAAAGATTTCGTAGCCTACAGAGGAACTTACGACATATGACAAACAATTCTACAGATGCGCTAAGATATGAATTTTTTTGTCTATACACTATCGATGCACTAAATGCAGTAAGACGTGTCTAGACTAAAGAATGATAAGCAGACACTTCCCTAAGGATGATAAGCAGATGGTTTCCGACTAGAAATGATAAGCAAAACTTTTTGACAGGTAGACACGGTCAAAGTCCAGACTCACTAATGTATCCTAACAACTACCAGTCAGACACACTAATGTAAAGCCTGGTTCACTAAGACCAACGCTCTGATACCACATGAGACGACCCGACCCAATCCATCTGGACGAAATCATCAACATTTGGTTCCATTGTGATGATCGACTCCAAGTAATGTCCTTAACATGAGCAAATGCACAGCGGAAGACTTAATTCGTACCTGAGAATAACATGCTTTAAAAAGTCAACATAAAGTTGGTGAGATATATAGGTTTGATGCTAGCAGCGTTATAACAATGGACCACAAGATTTCATATGTAAACATTTTAATAAAAATATTCTAAGTGGTTGAGCACTTGGTAACCATACTTAACATTTAATCACGTCGCATATTCCCTTTATTATGAAATCTTACTACACCGTACCAAGTGTAGTCACGAAACGAAGTACTGTGCAACCGTTGAATACTGGTCGTCCAGTCCGGTTGGGGTTGTCAGGCCCGATAGATCTATCAACAGGATTCGCGTTTACAATACCGCTGTAAATATTAGTTACCAAGCTACAGGGAAGTATGCCAGTGGTACAACTCAACGTAGAATATATTTTTGATCACTTGTGTCCATAACGTAAATCATTTATAAAAAAACAGCGCATGTATTCTCATCCCAAAAATATTTAAAGTTCAAAAAGGGACTATATACTCACCTAATGTATTTTGTAGTAAAAATACATATAACATCATTGATCAAAGTAGGGTTGGCCTCGGATTCACGAACCTATATCATTTATATGTATATATTAACATATACCTCATTTAATCAACTAAGTTTACTTATATTTTATAATCTAATAAAGTTAATATCTTTAAATATAATTATACTGATAATAAATATATGATATATAATTTAATTAAGGTTTTATTAACATAACTGGTGATATATTAGTTAAAAAAATATATTAATATGTAATATTAGTTGTCTTGTAATATATTTTTATATAGGTAACATTTGTGTGTTAAAAATAATAATTATACTAATACTAAAAATAAATATAGTAATGATAATAATAATAGTTTCAATAATAATAAATTTTTTTATAATAATAATAATAGTAATAATAATCCTAATGCTTATTTTGATGATAATAATGATGAGTATAACATTTATATTAGTGTAAAAATAATAATAATAATAATAATAATAATAATAATAATAAATATTAACTATTAACTATGGAAACTACCTCTTAGGAAACGAGTTCTAAAAAGAAAACCAGCTTTTGCAAGGCTCGAACCCATGACCTCTTGCAACTCACAAACACTCTATACCACTTCTCCAATCCAGTTTTTCTGATTCATGTTGATATCCAAACTATATAACCAGGTTCGTAATAACAAGCAAGCCTATAGCCCAACATCACGGCCCAATGTAAGCTGCCCGTTACAAACCCAAACGTTTAAAAAGAAACAAAACCCAGTTCGATCATCCGGAAGGGTTTAAAGTGTGTTCAGTTGTCGAAAAAAAAAATATATATAGCAGCAGCTTTTGTATCATCAATAATATCATAGCATCATCATCGTTCTCTTATTTTCATCTAATAATTATATTCTGACCCAATTTAATTTCGGCCCAACAGGCCAATGTTTAAAACATAAAAGCCCGTTTATTATGAGCCTTGTCCAATTCCAAATATAAATATGCAGTTAAGAGAACGAGCATGTAATTGTGATTATATATTCGGAACAGTGTCAGTAGCCAATATCATTCAATCGCAGAAGTGGCAGCCAACAGCGAGAAATAAATAAATGTAGTAGTTTAGTGGTCTATTATCACCTTGTCAATATATACATCTCCTTTTGTCGGCCATAATTTCCCTAATTGTCCCACAAGCATATTAAATTGCTTTATATTAATAACTAAGTATGATCATGACATGTTCCACCACCTATCTTTATTAATTCGAACTTAGCATTTTTTATAGGAACAAAAAGGTGAGCTGCTGTAGCAGCGTAACCGAGATAATTCAATGGTGTCAATTTTAATTGGTGGTGATTTATGAAGAGAGGAAGAAGAGAGAAGGTGGTGGCTACTTAGATATCGAATGAAAACAAAGAGAAAATACAGTGAGGGTGCTCGTAGGTGTTGGGTTTGTGGAATGGCGGTTTGATACAGCAGTTTATACATTCACGATTGGTTTGAGAGTTTTAGATTCGGTTGAAGATGCTGATGAGGGTGTCAGAGGGATTGGTGGTTGTCTAAATGTTCATGTTGATGGCGGTTTGATTCGGTTACACAGGGAGACAAACAACAAATGGGTGGTGTTAGCGGTTTAGGATTTTGAGAACAAGAACATAGCGGTTTCTTCATCTCTTCCCTTTCTTTTCTGATTGAAATCGATAGTTGAAAAGCTGTAAAGGATAGTTGAGGTTTTTAGTGGATAATGTAAATGTTCTGGTATCGTTTATACTGTAACTGATTGAATTTATAGCCTTTAATGGTCGACAGGTCTCGTCAATCAAATAAAAAAAAAATAGGAGAAGAAAGGTATCGCTAACAGAAATCTTGGATTTATCTCTTTGTTTTAGATTCTAATTTGTAATGACAGATCAATTATATACAGCTGTAAACAATATGAAATGGACTACGTGTGCCTCTGTATTCACATGTGTATAACGTGTATTTATATGTCTATAAATATCTACATTCAGTATTCTGTATATTTTTCATATAATTTGTATATATCGTAGTATATATCTATGTATCTGTTTATCTGGATAAATCTGTATTGTTAAACATATATCCTAAGAAATATTAATATTAATATTATACCCAATTTATAATAATAATAATAATATTAATAATCCTAATAATAATCATAATAGTAATAATAATAATATGTATCTTTAATATAAATAATAATACTTATAATAATTTTTAATAGGAATAACACTTTTGTTAATTATGATAATGATAACAATAAAAGATACATTAATACAAAAAAAAAAAAAATAAATAATAATAACAATTTGCACATTTTGGATTTTATACATAATAATATTACTAATACAATTAGCAATAATAATAATGAAAGTAATGTTAGTAGTATTAATATAACAATTATATTCGACCTTGTAATATCATTTATTTAAAATATATTTATAATAACATATACATATTCATATATATTAACAATACTTAATTATTCTAATTGTTATATTACATTTTAAATTTCCTATTATTTAAAGTATACCTTATCAAAACATTATATATATTCTTATGTTCATATTTATATAATATATACATATTTAATTACAAACAATTGTTCGTGAATCATCGGGAATGGTCGAAGGGTAACAGATTATCCGATTATAGATTTCAAACTTTCTAGACTCAATTTTACAGATTTTGCTTATCGTGTCGGAAACATGTAAAGTTTAAGGTTTAAATTTGGTCGGAAATTTCTGGGTCGTTACAGAGTAAAAATTTACTATCCAAAGGCGTCAATGGACAACTTAATTTAGCACAAAAATCTCTACTCATATAGCTTCTATCCGCACCCGAATCAAATAAAACGTAAGCAGATTTATTGTCAATAAGAAACGTACCCGTAACAAGCTCCGGGTCTTCCTGTGCCTCTGCCGCATTAATATTGAAAACTCTTCCGCGGCCTTGTCCATTCGTGTTCTCCTGGTTCGGGCAATTTCTAATAATGTGGCCCGGTTTTCCACATTTATAACAAACTACATTGGCATAACTTGCTCCGACACTACTTGCTTCGCCATTACTCGTTCCGACACCATTTGTTCCTTTCGTTCTATTAACCCCTGGTCCGTAGACCTCACACTTCGCCGCGCTATGACCATTTCTTTTACACTTGTTGCAAAATTTGGTGCAGAACCCCGAGTGATACTTTTCACACCTTTGGCATAGCTGCTTCTGATTGTTGTTGTTGTTGCGGTTATTATTGTTGTTGGGATGATTGTTGTAGTTGCTGTTGTTGTTGTTGTTGTTGTTGTTGTTGTTGTTGGGCCGTTTGTTGTAGTTGCGATTGATGTTGCGATTGTTGGGATAATTGTTGCGATTATTGTTATAATTGTTGTTGTTGTTGTATTGGTGATTCTTATCACCGTTTTCCTCCCACTTTCTTTTGACTTGCTTCACATTGGCCTCTTCAGCAGTCTGTTCTTTAATTCTTTCTTCAATCTGGTTCACTAGTTTGTGAGCCATTCTACATGCCTGTTGTATGGAGGCGGGCTCGTGTGAACTTATATCTTCTTGGATTCTTTCCGGTAATCCTTTCACAAACGCGTCGATCTTCTCTTCCTCATCTTCGAATGCTCCCGGACACAATAGGCACAATTCTGTGAATCGTCTTTCGTACGTGGTAATATCAAATCCTTGGGTTCGTAACCCTCTAAGTTCTGTCTTGAGCTTATTGACCTCGGTTCTGGGACGGTACTTCTCGTTCATCAAGTGCTTGAATGCTGACCACGGTAGTGCGTACGCATCATCTTGTCCCACTTGCTCTAGATAGGTATTCCACCATGTTAACGCAGAACCTGTGAAGGTATGCGTAGCGTACTTCACTTTGTCCTCTTCAGTACACTTACTTATGGCAAACACCGATTCGACCTTCTCGGTCCACCGTTTCAATCCGATCGGTCCTTCGGTTCCATCAAATTCTAAAGGTTTGCAGGCAGTGAATTCTTTGTAGGTGCATCCTACACGATTTCCTGTACTGCCAGATCCAAGGTTATTGTTGGTATGTAGCGCAGCCTGTACCGCGGCTATGTTTGAAGCTAGAAAAGTACGGAATTCCTCTTCATTCATATTCACGGTGTGTCGAGTAGTCGGTGCCATTTCCTTCAAAATAGTCAAATGGAACAAGTTAATCATACAGAATATTAAGAGTAGTTAATAGTATTTCGTAGCATAATATGAACTCATTTATAAAAGCTTTTTCTTCATATTAGCATTTTATAAGTTTAAATTCGGGTAGTACCTACCCGTTAAGTTCATACTTAGTAGCTAATATACAATTCAACTACTACAATTCTATATGAAAAACTGATTGTAATAATATTTCACGTTCAAACTTTTATACAATATTTTACAAACTTACAATACCGCTTATTTTACATAAAGCATGAAATATAGCACACAATAACTTTGATACAAGATAGTTGTGAAGATAATTCTAGCTAGTACACAAGTCGTTCAGCAAAGGCAATAAAGACACGTAATTCATACGTCCAGAAACAAGTCATGCATTCTGGTTTTACTAGGACTACTTCCCATCCTTGGTCTTGTGGAACATAACCGTTATGGCCGTTGATAAGACAGCGTGTTGTAACGTCGTCAAAGGGACGAGGGTTACGTAATGACCAACAGTCTCGTAATAACCTAAAAACCTCATTTCTTATCCCAATTACCGACTCCGTTACTTGTGGGAACGTTTTGTTTAATAGTTGTAGCCCGATGTTCTTGTTCTCACTTTGGTGAGAAGCGAACATTACTAACCCGTAAGCATAACATGCTTCTTTATGTTGCATGTTAACCGCTTTTTCTAAATCACGAAGTCCTATATTCGGATATAATGAGTCAAAATAATTTCTTAACCCGTTGCGTAAAATAGCATTTGGGTTCCCCGCAATATATGCGTCAAAGTAAATACATCGTAACTTATGGATTTCCCAATGTGATATCCCCCATCTTCCGAATGAAAGCCTTTTATAAACCAAGGCATTCTTGGAACGTTCTTCGAATGTCTTACAAACTGATCTCGCCTTAAATAGTTGTGCCGAGGAATTCTGACCGACTCTAGACAAGATTTCATCAATCATGTCTCCGGGTAGGTCTCTTAAAATATTGGGTTGTCTATCCATTTTGTGTTTTTATACTGTAAAATAGACAAGAGTTAGATTCATAAAAAAAAATACATATTAATACAAGCAATTTTTACATATATCATAAAGCATAAGCACACTATATTACATATATTACACCACACGAATATAACTATCTTATTCCGACTCGCTCATTTCTTCTTGTTCGGTTTTGGTTCATTTTGCCAAGTTTCTAGGGATATATGATGTTCCCCTAATACGAGCCGTCGTTGTCCACATTGGTTTAGAAAAACCTGGTGGTTTAGAGGTTCCCGGGTCATTGTTACAACTTAAGGACTTCGGGGGTTGACGATACATATAAAGTTCATCGGGGTTGGAATTAGATTTCTCTATTTTTATGCCCTTTCCTTTATTATTTTCTTTTGCCTTTTTAAATTCAGTTGGGGTAATTTCTATAACATCATCGGAATTCTCGTCGGAATCCGATTCATCGGAGAATTGGTAATCCTCCCAATATTTTGCTTCCTTGGTGGAAACACCATTGACCATAATTAGCCTTGGTCGGTTGGTTGAGGATTCTCTTTTACTTAACCGTTTTATTATTTCCCCCACCGGTTCTATTTCTTCTTCCGGTTCCGATTCTTCTTCCGGTTCTGATTCTTCTTCCGGTTCCGACTCTTCTTCCGGTTCCTCTTCGGGAACTTGTGAATCAGTCCACGAATCATTCCAATTTACATTTGACTCTTCATTATTATTAGGTGAGTCAATGGGACTTGTTCTAGAGGTAGACATCTATCACATAATATCAAACACGTTAAGAGATTAATATATCACATAATATTCATATGTTAAAAATATATAGTTTCCAACAAAAATGTTAAGCAATCATTTTTAAAGAAAACACGGTCGAAGTCCAGACTCACTAATGCATCCTAACAAACTCGATAAGACACACTAATGCAAATTTTCTGGTTCTCTAAGACCAACGCTCGGATACCAACTGAAATGTCCCGTTCTTATTGATTAAAAACGTTCCATATTAATTGATTTCGTTGCGAGGTTTTGACCTCTATATGAGACGTTTTTCAAAGACTGCATTCATTTTTAAAACAAACCATAACCTTTATTTCATAAATAAAGGTTTAAAAAGCTTTACGTAGATTATCAAATAATGATAATCTAAAATATCCTGTTTACACACGACCATTACATAATGGTTTACAATACAAATATGTTACATCGAAATCAGTTTCTTGAATGCAGTTTTTACACAATATCATACAAACATGGACTCCAAATCTTGTCCTTATTTTAGTATGCAACAGCGGAAGCTCTTAGTATTCACCTGAGAATAAACATGCTTTAAACGTCAACAAAAATGTTGGTTAGTTATAGGTTTAACCTATATATATCAAATCGTAACAATAGACCACAAGATTTCATATTTCAATACACATCCCATACATAGAGATAAAAATCATTCATATGGTGAACACCTGGTAACCGACAATAACAAGATGCATATATAAGAATATCCCCATCATTCCGGGACACCCTTCGGATATGATATAAATTTCGAAGTACTAAAGCATCCGGTACTTTGGATGGGGTTTGTTAGGCCCAATAGATCTATCTTTAGGATTCGCGTCAATTAGGGTGTCTGTTCCCTAATTCTTAGATTACCAGACTTAATAAAAAGGGGCATATTCGATTTCGATAATTCAACCATAGAATGTAGTTTCACGTACTTGTGTCTATTTTGTAAATCATTTATAAAACCTGCAAGTATTCTCATCCCAAAAATATTAGATTTTAAAAGTGGGACTATAACTCACTTTCACAGATTTTTACTTCGTCGGGATGTAAGACTTGGCCACTGGTTGATTCACGAACCTATAACAATATATACATATATATCAAAGTATGTTCAAAATATATTTACAACACTTTTAATATATTTTGATGTTTTAAGTTTATTAAGTCAGCTGTCCTCGTTAGTAACCTACAACTAGTTGTCCACAGTTAGATGTACAGAAATAAATCGATAAATATTATCTTGAATCAATCCACGACCCAGTGTATACGTATCTCAGTATTGATCACAACTCAAACTATATATATTTTGGAATCAACCTCAACCCTGTATAGCTAACTCCAACATTCACATATAGAGTGTCTATGGTTGTTCCGAAATATATATAGATGTGTCGACATGATAGGTCGAAACATTGTATACGTGTCTATGGTATCTCAAGATTACATAATATACAATACAAGTTGATTAAGTTATGGTTGGAATAGATTTGTTACCAATTTTCACGTAGCTAAAATGAGAAAAATTATCCAATCTTGTTTTACCCATAACTTCTTCATTTTAAATCCGTTTTGAGTGAATCAAATTGCTATGGTTTCATATTGAACTCTATTTTATGAATCTAAACAGAAAAAGTATAGGTTTATAGTCGGAAAAATAAGTTACAAGTCGTTTTTGTAAAGGTAGTCATTTCAGTCGAAAGAACGACGTCTAGATGACCATTTTAGAAAACATACTTCCACTTTGAGTTTAACCATAATTTTTGGATATAGTTTCATGTTCATAATAAAAATCATTTTCTCAGAATAACAACTTTTAAATCAAAGTTTATCATAGTTTTTAATTAACTAACCCAAAACAGCCCGCGGTGTTACTACGACGGCGTAAATCCGGTTTTACGGTGTTTTTCGTGTTTCCAGGTTTTAAATCATTAAGTTAGCATATCATATAGATATAGAACATGTGTTTAGTTGATTTTAAAAGTCAAGTTAGAAGGATTAACTTTTGTTTGCGAACAAGTTTAGAATTAACTAAACTATGTTCTAGTGATTACAAGTTTAAACCTTCGAATAAGATAGCTTTATATGTATGAATCGAATGATGTTATGAACATCATTACTACCTTAATTTCCTTGGATAAACCTACTGGAAAAGAGAAAAATGGATCTAGCTTCAATGGATCCTTGGATGGCTCGAAGTTCTTGAAGCAGAATCATGACACGAAAACAAGTTCAAGTAAGATCATCACTTGAAATAAGATTGTTATAGTTATAGAAATTGAACCAAAGTTTGAATATGATTATTACCTTGTATTAGAATGATAACCTACTGTAAGAAACAAAGATTTCTTGAGGTTGGATGATCACCTTACAAGATTGGAAGTGAGCTAACAAACTTGAAAGTATTCTTGATTTTATGAAACTAGAACTTTTGGAATTTATGAAGAACACTTAGAACTTGAAGATAGAACTTGAGAGAGATCAATTAGATGAAGAAAAATGAAGAATGAAAGTGTTTTTAGGTGTTTTTGGTCGTTGGTGTATGGATTAGATATAAAGGATATGTAATTTTGTTTTCATGTAAATAAGTCATGAATGATTACTCATATTTTTGTAATTTTATGAGATATTTCATGCTAGTTGCCAAATTATGGTTCCCACATGTGTTAGGTGACTCACATGGGCTGCTAAGAGCTGATCATTGGAGTGTATATACCAATAGTACATACATCTAAAAGCTGTGTATTGTACAAGTACGAATACGGGTGCATACGAGTAGAATTGTTGATGAAACTGAACGAGGATGTAATTGTAAGCATTTTTGTTAAGTAGAAGTATTTTGATAAGTGTATTGAAGGCTTTCAAAAGTGTATAAATACATATTAAAACACTACATGTATATACATTTTAACTGAGTCGTTAAGTCATCGTTAGTCGTTACATGTAAATGTTGTTTTGAAACCTTTAGGTTAACGATCTTGTTAAATGTTGTTAACCCAATGTTTATAATATCAAAAGAGATTTTAAATTATTATATTATCATGATATTATGATGTACGAATATCTCTTAATATGATATATATACATTAAATGTCGTTACAACGATAATCGTTACATATATGTCTCGTTTCAAAATTATTAAGTTAGTAGTCTTGTTTTTACATATGTAGTTCATTGTTAATATACTTAATGATATGTTTAATTATCATAATATAATGTTAACTATATATATAACCATATATATGTCATCATATAGTTTTTACAAGTTTTAATGTTCGTGAATCACCGGTCAACTTGGGTGGTCAATTGTCTATATGAAACCTATTTCAATTAATCAAGTCTTAACAAGTTTGATTGCTTAACATGTTGGAAACATTTAATCATGTAAATATCAATCTCAATTAATATATATAAACATGGAAAAGTTCGGGTCACTACAGTTCTTTCCTTGGTTCTTTCATTTCTATTTGAATTTCTTGTTCACATTTATCTTCGTTTCTTGGAATGGGAGGTTTGTATAGGAATTCTTCTTCATCACTCAAATTTGAATCCTCCCTATATTCCACTTTTGATTTTTCATATGTTGTTGATAACATATTTATGTTTTCATTTTGAAGGTTTTCTTGGGTGGTGAAATTATGATTAACTTCATTGTCAACTTTCATCGGACCATATATGTAATGTTTAACTCTGTGACCATTAACTTTAAATTCAATCCCATTTGAATTTATCAATTCTATCGTTCCGTATGGGAAAACTCTTTTAACTATGAATGGTCCAGACCATCTTGATTTCAATTTTCCAGGAAATAGCTTGAATCGTGAATTGAAAAGAAGGACTCTGTCTCCTTCTTTAAATTCTTTTGAACTTCTGATTCTTTTATCATGCCATTTCTTCGTTCTTTCTTTATAGATTAACGAATTATCGTATGCTTCATGTCTTAGTTCTTCTAATTCGTTTAGTTGACTTAATCGTAGACGTCCAGCTTCATGTAAATCAAGATTACATGTTTTCAAAGCCCAAAATGCTTTGTGTTCAATTTCTACTGGAAGATGACATGTTTTTCCATAAACAAGTCTAAAAGGTGTGGTTCCAATTGGAGTTTTGTAGGCTGTTCTAAAAGCCCAGAGTGCATCCTCCAATTTAATGGACCATTCCTTCGGATTTGATCCTCGGTTTTCTCTAGAATACGTTTTAAAGCTCGGTTGGTATTTTCAACTTGTCCACTTGTTTGTGGATGATATGCGGTGGAGATTTTATGAGTTACTCCATATCTTTTAAGAACTTTCTCAAGTTGATTATTACAGAAATGAGTACCCCGATCACTTATTAAAGCTTTCGGTGTTCCAAACCTTGCAAAAAGACGTTTTAAAAAGTTGACTACAACTCGTGCATCGTTAGTTGGGAGAGCTTGCGCTTCCGCCCATTTAGATACATAATCAATGGCTACGAGTATATATAGATTATTATGAGATTTTGGAAATGGACCCATAAAGTCAATACCCCAAATGTCAAATACTTCACATACTTGGATGACATTTTGTGGCATTTCATCACGTTGTCTTATTTTTCCGGCCCTTTGACATGCATCACAGGATTTGTAAAGAAGGTGTGCGTCTTTGTAAATTGTAGGCCAATAGAATCCAGCATCATAAACTTTTCTTGCTGTTAGTTGAGGCCCATAATGTCCTCCTGTTGGTCCTGTGTGACAATGGTTTAAAATTTTACTAGCTTCATCTCCAAATACACATCGGCGTATTATTCCATCAGGACAACTTTTAAACAAATGTGGATCTTCCCAAAAATAGTGTTTTATATCACTGAAGAATTTCTTTCGTCTTTGGTACGATAATCCTTTCTCAAGGAATCCACAAACTAAGTAGTTTGCATAGTCTGCAAACCATGGGATTTCATTATAATCTATCTTCAATAGATATTCATCAGGAAAGTTGTCTTTTATGGCCGATTCATTTAGAACTTCTAACTCAGGATTTTCAAGACGAGAAAGATGATCAGCGGCGAGATTTTCTGCTCCTCTTTTATCACGGATTTCAATATCAAACTCTTGTAAGAGTAAGATCCAACGGATTAATCTTGGTTTAGCATCTTGTTTTGAAAATAGGTATCTAAGAGCAGAATGGTCGGTATAGACCACCGTTTTTGCTAGAACGAGATATGATCGAAATTTGTCAAAAGCAAAGACAATAGCAAGGAGTTCTTTTTCAGTAGTTGTATAGTTCGTTTGTGCTCTTTGTAATGTCTTACTAGCATAATATATAGGTTGAAATCGTTTTTCAATCCTTTGTCCTAAAACGGCTCCCATTGCAAAATCACTTACATCGCACATTAGTTCAAATGGTAGATTCCAATTTGGTGTTATAATGATCAGTGCATTAGTGAGTTTCTCTTTAAGAATATTAAAAGATTTGATACACTCATCTGAAAAGATGAATGGAGCATCCTTTTCTAGGAGTTTATTCATAGGGGTGGCAATTTTAGAAAAATCTTTTATGAAACATCGGTAAAAACCGGCATGCCCTAGAAAACTCCTAACTCCTCTAACATTGGTGGGATGTGGAAGTTTAGCAATTACATCTACTTTAGCTCTATCCACTTCAATTCCTTCTTTTGAAATTTTATGTCCAAGAACGATGCCTTCTTTAACCATGAAATGGCATTTCTCCCAATTAAGTACTAGATTTGATTTTTCGCATCTAATTAGCATTCGTTCCAGATTAACTAGACATGATTTAAATGTATCACCGAAGACTGAAAAGTCATCCATGAATACTTCCATGCATTCTTCTATCATGTCGTGAAAAATCGCCATCATACACCTTTGAAAGGTTGCAGGGGTGTTGCAAAGTCCAAATGGCATGCGTTTGTAAGCAAAAGTACCATAAGGGCACGTGAATGTGGTTTTCTCTTGGTCCTCGGGTGCTATTGGAATTTTAAAATATCCAGAAAATCCATCTAGAAAACAATAGTAACTATTTCCAGCTAATCTTTCCAACATTTGATCTATGAAAGGTAAGGGAAAGTGATCTTTTCTGGTGGCGTCATTTAATTTTCTATAATCAATACACACACGCCATCCTGTTACAGTCCTAGTAGGAATAAGCTCATTTTTCTCATTTGTAATGACAGTCATGCCACCCTTCTTAGGCACGCATTGAACTGGGCTTACCCATGGACTATCAGAGATTGGATAAATTAGACCTGCATCTAGCAGTTTAATAATCTCATTCTTAACTACATCTTGCATATTAGGATTTAGTCTTCGTTGGCGTTGCAAATACGTTTTATGACCTTCTTCCATAAGGATTTTATGTGTGCAATACGAAGGACTTATTCCTTTAATATCATGAATTTTCCATGCAATGGCTGGTTTATGAGCTTTCAACATAGAAATGAGTTGTGATTTCTCATTTTCAGTAAGAGAAGACGATATTATTACAGGTAATTCAGATTCACCATGTAAATAAGCGTATTCCAAATGGTTTGGAAGTGGCTTTAACTCTAATTTCGGAGGTTCTTCTATCGATGATTTATATCGATATCTGTCTTCTTCTTTTAGCATTTGAATTTCTTCTGTTGTTGGTTCATATCCATTAGCTATAAGTGTAGCTAACATTTCAGCTTCATCAATTGGTTCATTACCTTCTCCTAAAGAACATTCTCATGTTCCTTGTAATTCTGGAAATTCTTCTAATAATTCTGCATGTGCATCTATAGTTTGAATATAATAACATGTATCATCTGCAGATTGTGGTTGTTGCATTGCTCTATCAACTGAAAAGGTAACACTCTCATCCTCTATACTTAGGGTCAGTTTCTTACCGAACAAGTCTATCATTGCTTTAGCCGTGTTTAAGAATGGTCTTCCTAATATGAGAGGAACTTGAGAATCTTCTTCCATGTCCAGAACAACAAAATCTACTGGAAATACTAAAGTACCAACTTTAACTAGCATGTTCTCCATTATCCCTCTAGGATATTTTATTGATCTATCGGCTAGTTGTATGCTTATTCTGGTTGGTTTCAATTCTCCAAGGTCTAGTTTAGTGTATAGTGAATATGGCATTAAATTTATACTAGCACCTAAGTCTGCCAATGCTTCTATTGAACTAAGACTACCCAGAAAACATGGAATTGTGAAACTTCCTGGATCAGATAGTTTTTCTGGTATCTTATTCAACTGTACTGCTGAGCAATTAGCATTCATGGTAACAGCCGAGAGTTCTTCCATTTTCTTTCTATTTGAGATTAGATCTTTCAAGAATTTAGCATATCTAGGCATTCCTGAAATCACATCAATGAAAGGTAGATTTACATTTATCTGTTTCAACATATCCAAGAATTTGGATTGCTCGGCTTCAAGTTTCTCTTTCTTCATTTTACTCGGGTAAGGAAGTGGTGGTTGGTATGGTTTAACATAAGGTTTAGCCTTAACTATGTTATCTTCATTAACCTTTTCAACTACTGGTTCTTTTTCCTTATCTTGATCAGGTTGTGTTTCTTGTGGAGTAGGAATAGTTTCATCAGAAGTTACAAGTATTTCCGGTGGTTTAAGTGTTGTACCACTTCTTGTGGTAATAGCTTTAGCTGTTTCATTCCGGGGGTTAGCATTTGTATCACTAGGTAGACTTCCCGGTTTTCTTTCACCTATTAACCTTGCTAGGTTACTCACTTCTTGTTCTAGATTTTGAATAGAAGCTTGTTGATTTCTAAATGCTTGAGCATTTTGTTCATTTGTTTGTTTCTGAGATGTGAAAAACTGTGTTTGAGTTTCAACTAGCTTCGTCATCATATCCTCTAAATTCGGCTTTTTATCATCGGTTTGTTGTGGTGGTTTGTTTTGAAAATTAGGTCGTTGCTGATTGTAAGTATTATTGGATACTTGTTGATTGCTAGGACCTTGTTGGTTGTTGTATGGAATATTTCGGTTATAATTCTGGTTTTGATTGTAAATCGGTCTTGGCGGTTGATAATTATTCTGATAATTATTTCCAGGCCTTTGGTTTATGTATGAAATATTCTCTCTTTGTTCCATTGTTAATTCAATACTGAGACAATCTTTTGTCAAATGTGGTCCTCCACACTGCTCACAACTAATTCGTATTGAGTGAATATCCTTAGTCATCTTTTCCATTCGTCTTTCCACAGCATCTATCTTTGCGGAAATGGAATCTAAGTCATGGCTAGAATCGGCTCTAGCTGCTTTAGATGATCTAACGATGTCTTTTTCTTGGTGCCACTCATGTGAGTGGGAAGCAGTGTTATCAATAATTTTGTAAGCATCAGTTTCAGTTTTCTTCATAATAGAACCACCAGCTGCTATATCTATGTCTTTTCTTGTAGTGATGTCGCATCCTCGGTAGAATATTTGTACTATTTGACAGGTATCTAAACCATGTTGCGGACATCCTCTTAACAACTTTCCATATCTTGTCCACGCCTCATATAGAGTTTCATTCGGCTTCTGTGTAAACGTAACAATTTCTGCTTGAAGTCTTACGGCTTTAGATGCAGGAAAGAATTGTTTAAGAAATTTGTCAACTAAAACATCCCATGTATCGATCGCCCCTTCAGGTAACGATTCCAACCAATCTTTGGCTTCTCCCTTTAAAGTCCAGGGAAATAACATGAGATATATCTGTTCATCCTCCACTTCTCGGATTTTAAATAGTGTGCAGATCCTATTAAAGGTACATAGATGTTCATTTGGATCTTCCTTCGGCGCACCACTAAATTGGCATTGATTAGTCACCATGTGTAGAATTTGTCCTTTGATTTCATAATCTGGCGCATTAATGTCTGGATGAGTAATTGCGTGACCTTGGCCAGTGCGTTTAGCTCTCATTCGGTCTTCCATACTTAAAGGTTCCAGATTCTCCATAATTGAATTTGTTGTATCGGAATCACTAGAGGATTCTGATTTAATGGTTCGTTCCTCAATAATCTCTGTTTGAATGATTGGTGGTTCCGGAGGAAAGTTTAATGGTTCAGGATCTACGAACCGTTCCTGAATATTCTCCGGATTCTCAATTGTGAGGTCGGGTTCAAAAAATGGATTATCGGAAATTTGAACTGAAGTACTTGGTCAACTGGATGACGTTTCTAAAGAAAAATCACCGGTGGTAATATTTGCTAAATGTCTTGATCTAGTTACAGGTGGTGAACGTACAAAAGGTGGTGAACGTCTTGCTCGGTGCATTCACTGAATATCCTATTAGTTTTAAAAAGGAAAGAAAAATTATAATAAGTTATCCAATTAATAGACTTTTCTGATTTTGCCCACGTTTCGAATAGCCAAAAGATACAGCAGAGGGGCAGGATTCGTTTGGTCTCAATATAATTGAGGACTGTTTGGCTCCAATAACCCGGTCCACGTACAAATCCAACTATTACTACGAACCAGAAAATTTTGATGTCTATCAATTTAACCACTTGAAATAAATTTTCGTAATTTTAAGAAATTTAGATAAGAAGTAGAATAAAAATCTATGTCCTAAAACTAGAAAAGTGAGAAATAAGAAAGAAAAAGAGTTCGTCGGAAAAATGTCGAAAAAGAAAAATGGTTGAAAAATAAAAGGTGACGGAAAAATTAAAGAAACTTATAAAACTTAAAAATACTTAACTAACCTAACCTTATTACTACAACTAACTTAAAATTATAATCGCAAATTGAGATTACTAATTGGAATGATAATTGATACATAGTAAAAGGTGTCTAAAAATATTAAAGCTTACAGCAAAAACTAAATCCCAAATGGAATTAACTTAAAAAGAAACTAAAACTTAAAAAGGCGTCGCAAAATTCTAAAGTACCTAAATCTTAGTCTAAAGAAAAAGCACTTAAGGAATTCTATGGCAAAGTCTAAAAATCTAGAAGTAAAAATAACTATGGCAAAAACTAAGTTTAAAACTAAATATGAGCTAAAAATACAAATATTACGCTAAAACAATTAAAAAGGGACAAAATATAAAAATATACAAAAAGTTATAAAAAGTACAATTTTTATAAAAATATTATTTTTATATTATTTATTTATTAAAACTACTAATTTTACAAATTAATTAAACTAATTAAACAAAATATAAAATAAATAAAAAGTAAAACTAAAAATAAAACTAATTATAAAAACTAGGGTTAATAATAATAATAATAATTAATCACCCGTAATTAATGCTAATTTAGGGTTTTGTCGCCTGTCAGAAAATCTCCGCGACTTGCGGTATTCAAAACATCAAACCCCGCGACTCGCGGGGTTTCAAATTTCAACTGACAGGTTTCAAATTCGACGCATTTTTCTTTATTTTTTTTCTTTCTGTTTTCTGTTTTTATATTTTCTGTTTATATTATCTTATTAAAATATTTATGTAATCTAAATAAAACTTATCTTTAATAACTAAGATAAAAATAAAATACTTTATAACAATAAAAAAATAGATTTATATATATATATATATTTTTTTTTCGGTTTTTTATATTTATAAAATATATTTATAAAATAAATTAAATAAAACTCATATTTTTACAAAATAAAACTTATATTTATCAAACTCCTAAAAATACATAAATTTTTGTTTTTCTTTTTATATTTTCGAATAATTAAAACGTATTTTTACAAAAACGAATTTTAATAAAAGTAAACTAAAAATCTTTTTTTTTTATATTAGCGTTGCGCTTCCGGCGTTTAAGAGATCCCCGGCAGCGGCGCCAAAAATACTTTATGTTTCGCGAGGGGTATATAAAATAGTTATTAAATTTTTGCAGGAAATACTATTAAATACGATACAATTTTACACAAGATATTTATTTATTTAGAGAACGGATATACTTAAACCTTGCTACAACACCTATAGGCAGTGTACCTAATCGTACAGTAGTGTAGTTTTTAGTAAGTCCGGTTCGTTCCACAGGGAATCTTTTTAAACAAAGCTTAACGCTATATTAGTTTACTTTTATAAAAATACAAATATATATATAAGTAATATTATTATTATAAAGGGGGGTTTTTACCGTTTAATGACCGGTTTGTCGATTTTAAAACTTTAGTCGCAGTTAAAACCTAATGTAAAATAATAAATAAATACAAGACTTAATTTTAAGCGTAAAGTAAATAACGATAATGAAATTGCGAATAATAAAAGTGCGATAAAATAAACTTGCGATAATTAAAAAGGACGATAATTAAAAGTGCAATTAAATACAATAACAATAAAAATGCGATAATTAGAAGTGCAATTAAATATAAAATAAAGGAAATTAAATATGAAATAAAAGAATTATGCTTATTTAAACTTCAGTAATCATGATGTTTGACGTGTTGATTTTAGTTTTATGCCCATGGGTTAATTGTCCTTTGTCCTGGATTATTTAATATGTCCATACGGATTTGTCCATAATAGTCCATCAGTCATAAATATAAAGAGCGAAAGCCTTCGTCAAATTATTCTTATTCCCGAAGTCAAATATTCCAACTAATTGGGGATTCGAGTTGTAACAAGGTTTTAATACTTTGTTTAATGAATACACCAGGTTATCGACTGCGTGTACACCAAGGTTTTACTACTTTGTTAACAATTACACCAATTACCCTTGAATGTAATTCACCCCTGTTTCAACAAGTTTATTAACTATTAATTCAGTTCCGTATCCGGTAAAATGAATAATTATTGGTATTTATAGATATCCCGCCCACCGTACCCAGTCAAGCGTATGTGGTTATATATAAATACGTCGAATTATAAGTTTGTATATTAAATTAACAAGGTATTGTTTAGTTAATATAAAACCCATTAATAGCCCATAGTCTAATTTCCACAAGTGTCGTTCTTTTGTCCAAACCCCAATTATGGTACAAAGCCCAATTACCCAATTTTAGTAATTAGCCCAACATCATGATTACTTCGGATTAAATAAGCATAATAATAACTTAGCTACGAGACATTAATATAAAAAGGTTGAACATAACTTACAATAATTAAAAATAGCGTAGCGTTACACGGACAGAATTTCGACTTACACTCTTACAACATTTGCTAACATACCCTTATTATTAGAATTATAATTAAAATTAAAATTAAAATTAAAATATAAATATATATATATTTTACGTATGAGGAGAAGAAGAAAAAAAGATGATGATTTGCGATCAGAATTCGGTTGCTTTTATAGGGATTTTCGACTTTAGGTGCTCCGCGACTCGCGGCATTTTTGCCTTCAAACTCCGCGAGTCGCGGAGTTTGAAATTACAGCTCATATCAGTTTGGAGTCTTTCTTGCCGACGGTTTTTATTATTAATTATAATATATAAATAATTATAAGAATTATTTAAATATTATATTATATTTATGTGCATAGTTGACTTGTAATTTTTAGTCCGTTGCGTCGAGCGTTGAGAGTTGATTCTGGTCCCGGTTCCGGATTTTCGAACGTCCTTGCGTACAATTTTATATTTTGTACTTTGCGTTTTGAATCTTGTACTCTTGTAATTTCGAGACGTTTCTTATCAATAATTGGAACCTCTTTGATTGTCTTTTGTACTTTTGAGCTTTTTGGTCGTTTGCGTCTTCAATTCGTCGAATCTGTCTTTTGTCTTCACCTTTTATTATTTAAACGAATATCACTTGTAAATAGAACAATTGCAACTAAAAGCTTGTCTTTCTTGAGGAATAATGCTATGAAATATATGTTCGTTTTTAGCATTATCATCATCGTATCTTTCATTATAAATATCCTCCATATTTCTGAAGATATTTTCATAACTATTCTTATCTGAAATCATTTATCTCTTCACACTATCTGTGTTACTTCATAAAAGAAACTATTTTAGTTTCTAATTTCTGAAAATTTCGAAAAATGGATGTTTTTGAAGTAGTGTTGGGAATTGAAGCATGAGTTAGTATAATATAATGACACTTAATCAACGTGATTATATTACAGTAAGTCATGCTGAGTTTCTAATGAAACGTGATAAAGGTTCACAGATCACACCCTCTTCATGAACCTTGTTACATAACTCTTTCATTCTATTTAATCTCTAAATATATCAAGAAAATACTTTTCTTGATGATTCGGTCTTTTCCAGATATTCTGGTAATTTGACAAGTCAGATTGTGCCATTACCGTTTCTTTCTTAGAACATTAACTATGTTCATTTCAAAATCCATACCTATGAATTTTGGACTATTATTCGCTTGACTTAAAGTCGGGAAGAGAAAAAGAAATCATGAAGCTCCGAAATATAATGGAAAATATAAAGCCCAAAAACAATCCCGAAATTACAAACTGTGTATATCGATGCGTATAGCAATATAAAGACACGGGAGAATCAAAAACACTATAACCCCAAGGTAATAGTAGAAGAAAATAACCTCCTATGGTGGCAGATGAAAAAGAAGAATGAATGATATGATAGCCAAGAAAATATCAAGAATCGGAACTGGATGAAGCATTTTCACAAATCTTTTTAAGTATGAAATAAGAAAGAAGATTATAGGAGTGGTGAAAATAAATGAAACGAAAGAGGTTAAATTATAGCAAAATAGCAGACATAGCAATCGAGGCAGATTATGCATTTAATCAAAGGAAATCCTAATTTCCTTAAATTTCGAAGAATCAAATCTTATTTAAATTATGAAGATTTTCTATTCCTTAAATTCCGGAAATCAATCGTTACTACATCAAGAGATAAGACGAATCTCTATTCTCTATTTCACTCTATTACGATAACTTCTTTCATACGCTTCGACTAATCGGATTGTTTTATTCGTATTATTCAATGGTGATAAAATTATATTTACCAACTCATATTCGTCGTGAAAACATTTTTATTGTCAGCCATGACGACCTCACTTAAATTTCGGGACGAAATTTCTTTAACGGGTAGGTACTGTGATGACCCGGAAATTTCTGACCAAATTTAAACTTAATCTTTAACGTTTCTGACACGATAAGCAAAGTCTGTAAAGTTGAATCTCAAAATTTTTGAACTATTCAATTACCTTTCGGTTGTTCTCAATGATTCGCGAACCATTATATGTAAATAGATACATATATATATATATATATATATATATATATATATATATATATATATATATATATATATATATATATATACTATAACTTGAAAACGTAACAAAGTTTTAATTGTTTAATACCGTACATTAAACTTATTGGTTTAAATATTTATTTGAATATATATGATAAGTTGGAATATTAATTGTATGAATAACTTGCGACGTATATTTAAAACGTGTTTATGAATGTTGAAAATATATATTAACTTGGTCATAAAACGATTTGTTATTATATATATATCAACAAATAGCGAGGCAATGATTTATAGAAGCAAATGACCAAAATACTCGAAAGTTTATGATATACTTTGAGTGGTATAGTTTAGGGATAATTTAAGGCTATATTTTGAGAAATGTACGAGTCACAAAACGTAAAATACAAGTTTTTTCAGCGTACGAAAGGACATTTGAAAAACCGGAACCGGGACATAAGTCGAGTGATGACGTACGACTTATCGGAACAAAAATTACATGTCAACTATGCATGTGAATTTAATATAATATATAATTAATTATATAAATTAAATATATTATATATATAATATAAAATTATGTCGACAAACAAGAAGTTAAAAATTTGTGAGCTGTCCCAGGGTGCCATGCGATCGTATGGCCTTGAAGCACAAATCCCATGCGATCGCATGGGGTACTTTTTCAGAAAAAGTTCTATAAATTGCTCGATTTTTGGCTTAGTTTTCACACATCATATATTACTCCGTATTTTATTACTATTATTATTATTATTATTATTATTATTATTATTATTATTATTATTATTATTATTATTATTATTATTATTATTATTATTATTAGTATTATTATTATTATTATTATTATTATTATTATTATTATTATTATAATTATTATTATTATTATTATTATTATTATTATTATTATTATTATTATTATTAAGATTAATATTATTATTAATCTTATTATTATTAATATTATTAATTAGTATTATACATAAAATACTACGACGAGGTTATGAGCGTGTCACTTTCAAAATGGTTTTCAAGCGAGATAGAGCTAAGAAAATTATGGGTTATTGCCAAGGAGGTTATGGGTAATGTTCGGGGGTATATTTGTGAATCAAACCTAGTGTTTATCATCTCCGTTGCGTCTACGTACTTTCCTACAATATTTAATCTCAATATTGATACGTAAGCACTCATATTTTATCTTTTATATATTAATTGTTTATCCATGTCTAGTGCTCGAGTATATATATTTATACATGCTTGTATGCTAAATTTCGTCGTTAAACAGTTTATGATGAATCACGAATTAAATACATATATTAATGGTAAAAGGTATATGATATGCATGTTTTTGGAAAGCTGGCGAAAAATTAATGACTTTTCATTTAGATATCGAATAGTTTCGATGAACGGATTAAAAGATATGATCAACTGAATTACGATTAACGTTAATTGAAATTGCTTTTGAATCTGCAATTAAGATTTAAACAACTTGTTTACGAGATTGATAAATTGGATTTTGAATATTACCAACCGAGTAAATGAATCCTTATATAAGGTACGTCTCATTTTGTTAAACAACTGTCAAAATTGACTTTTTGAAACGACTTTGGATAACTTTTGTATGTCGATCTCGAGCATTAGGATTGTGATACACTATAACCTGACCTAGCTTGATAGACATTTATTGACCAACATATGTTCTCTAGGTTGAGATCTACGGGTATTTGGTAATCCGAGTTTCGATCACATTTTGGTGAACGACTTTATATGCTGCTAAGGTGAGTTTCATTTGCTCCCTTTTTAATTGCTTTTGCAATCTATATTTTTGGGCTGAGAATACATGCACTTTATTTTAAACACAATGGATACAAGTACATACTAAATTCTACACTGAGTTTGAACCAAAAATCCCTTAGCTTTGGTAACTAGTAACTGCCAGTTATAAGAACTGGTGGGCGCGAGTAGTTGTATATGGATCCATAGGGCTTGACATCCCCGTCTATTCCAGGTATAGAAACCCTAGCCTGAACTATAAAACAGACGTATGCTATTTGAGATTAGTACACGTTGGTTTGCGTGTATTGTACATGTTGGTTGCATGTATGTTAAAACAGGGGTACTTATTATAACGTTAAAGTTTAGTTACCAGAGTGCTCAATCTTGTAGAATCTTTTGATAAACGTTTCTGGATGAAACAACTAAAATCTTGTGATCCACTTTTATATACAGATTATATGAAACACTAAAACTATGAACTCACCAACCTTTGTGTTGACACTTGTTAGCATGTTTATTCTCAGGTTTCCTAGAAGTCTTCCGCTGTTTGCTTATATGATAGACAAGCTATGTGCATGGAGTCTTGCATGGCATATTTTTCAAGAAAACGTTGCATTCACCAAATCATCACCATGTATCTTATTTTGACTGCATTGTCAACAGAAGTACTGTTGTAAACTATTATTTACGTGAGTGTCTATATGTAGGAATCATCAGATGTCGAAAACCTTTGATTTAAATATTCATATATGGTTTGCCTTTTCAAAAGAATGCAATGTTTATAAAACGTATCATATAGAGGTCAAATACCTCGCAATGAAATCAATGAATGACGTGTTCGTCCATATGGATTTGGAGCGATCGTCACATGTATCCAATGATTAAGTAGGCTACGAACCCATCCCCAATTCATTCAGAATAAATGATGGTTAATTGGTTGATCCATTCCAGTTACACTGCTTTCGGATCTCGAGTGGAAATCCATATCGGAATAGCCGTCGGAGTTCGAGGGACTTGAACTAGTTACGAGTTCCATCTTGTACGGTTAGATAAAGGGTTTTCGGTATGGAATGATTTTCGGATATCGGATGATATTCTAATTACATAGAATACTATGTATAGTACAGAAGATCCCGCAGATTACGGAGGAAATTAAGGAAATGTATCAGATAAGATTTAATGTGATGGGACATGAATTTGTCTGTACACCATCCATGCAATAACTGCAATAAGATGCGTCAAGACTGAAAATGATATGTAGAGATTTTTTAATAAAGAACGGTAAGCAAAACTTTTGACATGCAGACCAAGTTCAAGTCCAGACTTATTAATATAACCTAACAACTACTAGGCCAAAGTCCAGACTCATTAATGCATCCTAACAACTACTAGTTAGACACACTAATGCAAGACCTGGTTCGCTACGACCACCGCTCTGATACCAACTTTCAAGACCCGTCCTAATCCATCTGGATGAGTACATTACATTGGGTTACATCGTGAGGTACTTGACCTCTAAATGATACATTTTATAAACATTGCATTATTTTGAAAAGACAAACTTTCATCACATCGAAAGTTCACGGCATGCATACCATTTCATAATATATCCAACTATATTGACTTAATAATAATATTGAAGAACTCAATGACTCGAATGGAACGTCTTTTGAAATATTTCATGAATGACTCCAAGTAATATCTCTAAAATGAGCAAATGCACAGCGGAAGATTTCTTTCATACCTGAGAATAAACATGCATTAAAGTGTCAACCAAAATGTTGGTGAGTTCATTAGTTTATCATAATCAATCATTTCCATTATTTTAATAGACCACAAGATTTTTATTTCCATTCTTCATAAACATAATTCTCATAGCAGGCATTTCCAACGGCATAGGGATAAAAATCATTCATATGGTGAACGCTTGATAACCGAACTAACATGATGCATATAGAATATCCCCATCATTCCGGGACTCTCATCAGATATGATAATCGAAGTACTAAAGCATTCGTAACCCGAATGGGACGTGTCAAGGTCCATAGATCAATCTTTAGATTTCGCGTCAACTAGGGGCCATTTCCCTAATTCTTAGGCTACCAAGCTAAAAAGGGGCATATTCGATTCGATAATCCAACCATAGAATGTAGTTTCGATTACTTGTGCCTATTTCGTAAAATATTTATAAAAGCAGCGCATGTATTCTCAGTCCCAAAAATATATATTGCAAAAGCATTTAAAAAGGGAGCAAATGAAACTCACAATACTGTATTTTGTAGTAAAAATATTCATACGACGATACTGAACAATGCATGATTGGCCTCGGATTCACGAACCTATATCAATCGTATATCTATTAAAACATATAATGGAAATCACATAATTTCATTTATTAATATATGTTATTTATGTAATTGTAGTTATGTAAAATTTATACTAAATTTCATTAAAAATCATATACTTATATTATATCTTAAATTATGTTTTATTTATGTTTATTTTTTATATATATCTAAAATGATTAATATAGTTATATTAATTTCTATATATATTTAGTATTATATTAAAAATACCTAATTTGTTATATATAAGTATTTATATAGATAATGTTAATATGTTTTATATATAGTTATATGGAATATCAATATAATTATATTATATGTAATAAGTGTGTTTTTATGTATAAAATATTTATTTGTCAAAAATGATAATTTTGACATTAATGATCTACTAATGATAATAATAATAACTTTATTAATAATGATAATATTAATACTAATAATGATATTGTTAATAATGATATTTATGTTAATAATAATAATAATAATAATAATAATAATAATAATAATAATAATAATAATAATAATAATAATAATAATAATAATAATAATCCTAATAACTATAACAATGATACTAATACTAATATTAATAAAAATAATAATGTTAATTCCAATACTAATGTTTAGTAATAATAATAACAATACTTTTATTAATCATTTTAATACTAATAATAATAATTTTTAATAGTAATAATAATAACACTTATATTACTTTTAATAATAATAATGATCTTACAAATTTTAGAAATGATAATAATATTCCTAATATCAATAATAATAATACTTGTTCTAATACTTGTTTTGATATTAATAATAGTTAATATAATAATAATGATTAAAATAACAATAACAATAATAATAACAATAAGTAATAATAATAATAATAAAAATTTTAAAATGGATAACTACCTCAAAATCTGTTTTAAAAAGAAAGCACCCCGAACCGGGCTTGAACCCGCGACCTCCCGCTTAACCCCAACACTACCAACCAACTCTCTGTCTGATTCTTTTCCGAATTAATACCCAATTTAATTAATATAACTCGTTTGCAGCAGCAAGTAGAAGATTTGGGTTTTGTTCAAAACAGAAAACAGTTGAATTTGTTATGGCCCAACAACCAAAAACAATATACATGACCCAATTAAAAACATGATAGCCCAACAACAATTCATGGCCCAAGCTTCATCAAACAAAAAAAAAAATTCGGTGTACAGAGATATATACGAAGCAGCAGCAGTCGAGCAAAAAAAAATAAAAAAAATATAAAATGGTTTTGACCGATTCATATAGGAACAAGAGTGATTCGTTGGTAACTGTCACAGAAGCAATCGGTACTATGGGTTGGATTAACAGGATATAAGAAGAAAAGAAAAAAATAAAAAAAAATAAAAGGAGTTGAAGAACACGATTAACTTGGGATCAAATCTGATATTCTAAGGACTTTTACGAATCTGATATTTGAGGAAACGTTCACGACATGATTTAGGATATTTCTGCATTTCTACTTCTTGTCAATTCATTTTGAATCAATTTAAAGGTTAGATGGGTTTGAGAGAAAAAGAAAGAAGAAAATAAATAAATATCGATTCTGTTTCTTTTAGAATTTTGTTTTCAATTTGGTATGGTAGCAGCATATTGCAATTGAATGATTGATATATGCAGTACTAATTGATCAAAATTGGTTGCTGGTGGATGACAGATAATCACTGATGAACAGAAGGACAGAAAATGATAAAGAACAAATTCAATGAATAATACTTATGTATATCTGCTTTAATGTAATATATATCTGTGTTCGTATATATATCTGTATCTGTATACTCAACCGTATTTATGTCTATATATAACAGTATTTATATATATATATATCAGTATTTATACATTACAATTAATCTTATTACTTAAAAATATAATAATAATAATCTTAATATTATAAATAATAATAATAATAATAATAATAATAATAATAATAATTTATAATAATATAATGGTAATAATAATACTATTATTATTAGTGATAATGATAATAATGATAGTAATATTAATGATTATAATAATAATGATAATAGTATTAATACAACAAATTATTATTTAATACCATGTTATAAATTTATTTATAAAATTTTATAATTTATTTCTATTACAATATCCATATATTTAATTATGTATAGAAGCTTATATATATATATATATATATTGATCTACAATCGTTAATATATATAAAAATTCGTTATTAACTTTGTTAAGAATAAAACGAGTATTTTTAGGTAATATATTCAAGGCTTCAAAAATATTATATATAGAGCTATTTCGTAACAAGTTTTTATTACATAGAATAATAGATTAAATATATATATATATATATATATATATATATATATATATATATATATATATATATATATATATATATATATATATATATATATATATATATATATATATTAAAATACATAAACTTAAAACATAATATTATACTTTAAGTGTTATGTTAAATTTTTCAAGTTATTATATAAATACACATATTTATATAATATTTTTATATGTATGAATATATACATGTTTATTTACAAACAGATGTTCGTGAACCGTCGGTAACAGTCAAAGGTCAAATGGTTTCATTAAAATAATTTCAAAGTTTTTGAGACTCAACATTATAGACTTTGCTTATTGTGTCGAAATCATTTAAAAATTAACTTTAAATTTGGTCGGAAATTTCCTGGTCGTCAAAGTTATGATAATTTACAGGAAGTCGCTGAGGTGTATTAGTCGCTTTGATCATTGGATATGGCAGCTAATGTGAAGCAAGCAGGCAGTTCTGTGAATGTCGATGTGCTGATTAACGATTCGCAAAATGCCTTGCCAAGTGGTGTGCAGGCAAATGTTAATGCTACCGTGATTAGTTCAGTTCAAGAACCACTGTAGTGACCCGAACTTTTCCATGTTTATATATATTAATTGAGATTGATATTTACATGATTAAATGTTTCCAACATGTTAAGCAATCAAACTTGTTAAGACTTGATTAATTGAAATATGTTTCATATAGACAATTGACCACCCAAGTTGACCGGTAATTCACGAACGTTAAAACTTGTAAAAACTATATGATGATATATATATGGATATATATATAGTTAACATGATACTATGATAAGTAAACATATCATTAAGTATATTAACAATGAACTACATATGTAAAAACAAGACTACTAACTTAATGATTTTTAAACGAGACATATATGTAACGATTATCGTTGTAAAGACATTTAATGTATATATATCCTATTAAGAGATATTCATACATGATAATATCATGATAATATAATAATTTAAAATCTCATTTGATATTATAAACATTGGGTTAACAACATTTAACAAGATCGTTAACCTAAAGGTTTCAAAACAACACTTACATGTAACGACTAACGATGACTTAACGAGTCAGTTAAAATGTATATACATGTAGTGTTTTAATATGTATTTATACACTTTTGAAAGACTTCAATACACTTATCAAAATACTTCTACTTAACAAAAATTCTTACAATTACATCCTCGTTCAGTTTCATCAACAATTCTACTCGTATGCACCCGTATTCGTACTCGTACAATACACAGCTTTTAGATGTATGTACTATTGGTATATACACTCCAATGATCAGCTCTTAGCAGCCCATGTGAGTCACCTAACGCATGTGGGAACCATCATTTGGCAACTAGCATGAAATATCTCATAAAATTACAAAAATATGAGTAATCATTCATGACTTATTTACATGAAAAAAAAATTACATATCCTTTATATCTAATCCATACACCAACGACCATAAACACTGATGTGAAGCGAGGTGTATATAAAATAGTTATTAAATTTTAGCAGAAAATACTATTAAATACGATACAATTTTACACAAGATATTTATTTATTTATAGAATGGATATACTTAAACCTTGCTACAACACTTATAGGCAGTGTACCTAATCGTACAGTAGTGTAGTTTTTAGTAAGTCCGGTTCGTTCCACAGGGAAATCTTTAAACAAAGCTCAACGCTATATTAGTTTACTTTTATAAAAATACAAATATATATATAAGTAATATTATTATTATAAAGGGGGGTTTTTACCGTTTAATGACCGGTTTGTCGATTTTAAAACTTTAGTCGCAGTTAAAACCTAATGTAAAATATTAAATAAATACAAGACTTAAATTAAAGCGTAAAGTAAATAACGATAATGAAATTGCGAATAATAAAAATGCGATAAAATAAAATTGCGATAATTAAAAAGTACGATAATTAAAAGTGCGATTAAATAACAATAAAAGTGCGATAATTAGAAGTGCAATTAAATATAAAATAAAGGAAATTAAATATGAAATAAAAGAATTATGCTTATTTAAACTTCCGTAATCATGATGTTTGACGTGTTGATTTTAGTTTTATGCCCATGGGTTAATTGTCCTTTGTCCTGGATTATTTAATATGTCCGTCTGGTTTTTGTCCATAACAGTCCATCAGTCATAAATATAAATTGCAAGTGTCCTTGTCAAATTATTATTATACTCGAAGTTAAATATTCCAACTAATTGGGGATTCGAATTGTAACAAGGTTTTAATACTTTGTTTAATGAATACACCAGGTTATCGACTGCGTGTAAACCAAGGTTTTACTACTTTGTTAACAATTACACCAATTACCCTTGAATGTAATTTCACCCTTGTTTTAATTATTCTAGTGGCTATTAATTCATTTCCGTGTCCGGTTAAATGAACGATTATTCGTACATATAAATACCCCGCCCATCGTGTCCGATCGAGTGTATACGGTAATTTATAGGGACGCCCAATTGTAAATCTTTATATTAACATTAACAAACTTTCATTTAGTTAAACAAATATAAAGCCCATTAATAGCCCATAGTCTAATTTCCACAAGTGTCGTTCTTTTGTCCAAACCCCAATTATGGTACAAAGCCCAATTACCCAATTTTAGTAATTAGCCCAACATCATGATTACTTCGTTTTAAATAAGCATAATAATAACTTAGCTACGAGACATTAATGTAAAAAGGTTGAACATAACTTACAATGATTAAAAATAGCGTAGCGTTACACGGACAGAATTTCGACTTACACCCTTACAACATTCGCTAACATACCCTTATTATTAGAATTATAATTAAAATTAAAATATAAATTATAAATATAAATATAAATTTTACGTATGAAGAGGAAGAAAAAGATGATGAAATTTGATCAGAATTCGGTTGGCTTTATAGCCAGAGTTGAAAATTGGGGCTCCGCGACTCGCGGCAAAAACCCCTTCAAACTCCGCGAGTCGCGGAGGATGTATTTACAGCTCACACCCTTGGAGTTTCTCTGCCGACGGTTTTATATATATAAATATAATATATATATAATTAATATAATTAATTATATATTATATTATATTTATATACATAGTTAACTTGTAATTTTTAGTCCGTTGCGTCGAGCGTTAAGAGTTGACTCTGGTCCCGGTTCCGGATTTTCGAACGTCCTTGCGTACAATTTTATATTTTGTACTTTGCGTTTTGAATCTTGTACTCTTGTAATTTCGAGACGTTTCTTATCAATAATTGGAACCTTTTTGATTGTCTTTTGTACTTTTGAGCTTTTTGGTCGTTTGCGTCTTCAATTCGTCGAATCTGTCTTTTGTCTTCACCTTTTATTATTTAAACGAATATCACTTGTAAATAGAACAATTGCAACTAAAAGCTTGTCTTTCTTGAGGAATAATGCTATGAAATATATGTTCGTTTTTAGCATTATCAAATATTCCCACACTTGAGCGTTGCTTGTCCTCAAGCAATATCGTCTTGAAATACTAGAATCACTTCTTTATTCTTCACACTTTGTACATCAGTGATTTCTATACGGCGGTATAAACAATGGTAGTAACGATATGGTTTACAGTCCCACATGACTATAAAAATTTAGATCCATTAAGGAAATTGGATCTTTATGAAAACATTTGATCTTTTGAAAATTAAATCTAGTTTTTACCCTAGATAAGTTTTCCGGAATAACCCTTTACCGGTGTTTGCAAAATATTTTTGTGGGTTTGGTGGGTTTCAGATTTGAAAATTTTAGCTCAAAACTTGCGGTTTTGTGTCACCCACTTGCTAACCTTGTATTTGGAAAGCAACACGTCCAGTTTACTTGTTCCGTATATTACCTTTCGGCAAACTACCGTCCGGTTGTAAAGGAAAGCGTTGAACAAGCAACTGTTTAAGACAATGTCCCGTGACATGCTTTTGATTATGGTCTATAACGTGTCGGACGCAATTACTATCCTTGGTAGGAGCAATAGTAAAGCTCACCCTTATAATTTGTCGGTTTGACACAAGGTCCTGTCTTTGACCATGCTATGCAACCACCGTTCTTACGGTTGACACCCGATTTAGTTCAGGTGACCTAATGAATTCCAGGTGAATTCCTAGGATTTTACGTTCAATGGTAATGAACGCATTGAAAATAGGGTTTTCAGAAAACAAATCGGTTTGTAATTTTGATCAAAATATTTTCTCGTTCAAGCTCGAGTTTAGATATCATTGAATTCCATGAGTTTGTAATTCTCAATCTTTAAGGTCAATCTCTAGGATTGAGTAATATCAGTCTTAAAAGCTGATTTTTAATCTTTAAGGAGATTATCCTTTTCTGGGGATCTGATTCATTAGTCTTATCAAGCTAATTTGCACGGTGCCTCCCCATTGTACGAGATAAATCCTTCTCATGGTTAGGATAAATCTGACCACTTGGCGACCCTGTTTAATGCTGAGGTCCGTGGATTTCCTGCTGATTTTAGTGATGACTTTTCTAGATTTTTCGTCAACCTACAGCTGGTCTGGACGACAACTTCATGACCTAAATCAAGAAGCGCGTGTCTTTTTCGGAAGACTTTACTTCCTTTTAATGATGGAATTGATTCATCGTGTAGATCCATCTCTTCTTTTCTTTCATCGGGTAAAACAGTTTAGTTTAGTCCAAAGCAAATGTATTTTCAGTTATTTGTTACAGATATCTGTGACATATGTTTAAAATAACTTGGTAAATTTTCCCACACTTGGCTTTTTATTTTTCTTTTTATCGTCCTCTATTCCATTTTAAATGAATTTTAACATTTTAATTTGTTTCTCAATTTATGTCCTTTCCGAGGTAACAATAATTTCGGTGTTAAAACCTAGTTTTATCGTTCATAAATATGTATAAACATGATTTTGAGTTCATTTAATTGAAAATTTTGAAAATTTTTACTAGAATTGGGTAGTCAGTATATAAGACTAGGGCTGTTCTTTTTTATCAGAGAGCACTAGATTCTAATACAACTACTGCTTTACTAGTATTTTTAATGGTAACCAAGTGTTTAATATAAAAATTTTAAAATCCGAAAGAATTTAATCCCTTCCCACACTTAAGATCTTGCAATGCCCTCATTTGCAAGAAATCAGTAACAATTTAAATTATTGAGGGTGATTTGTGTGAAAATGATTAAATTTTTACCAAAGTTTCTAAATATATTGGCGTTTGTTTGCTGAATGATAAATGGTGCACATCATTTGTTCATTCCGTCTTGTTGTTATTTCACATATATTTTGCATCTTGTCGTCAAAATTAGTTGCTTTTGCTGAACTTAATGCCAGTCTTTGAAAATGCGTTGTTTTACCCTGTTGTGTACATAAGATAAACTGCAAACATATATACATATTTTTGAAGTTTGGTATATTACCCCACGTTCAAAAATTATTAAAGTCTAAGAATAAAAGTTAGACAATTATAAAAATGATTACAATATTAACAAAAATATTAAACGTATCAATAATTACAAATTACAAAAAAAAAAATAATAAGTAAACTAAGGATGATATTGGTACCAATAGGGGTTCCACGCATAACCATAAGTGCTATAGAATGCTTCGGCAGGGTCATACGTAGGATATGGTGGCTGCATCTCTATCGACCAAGGAGGGAAGACGGGTTTCGGTGTAGGAATATAGTTTCTACCTATATGTTGGCAATGCGCTATGATCTGGTTCTGATGAACTTGCCAAACTTCAAATGCTCTCTGTCTAGCATTTTCGTATTCCTGAGAAGCTATAAACCTATGCATTTCTTGCATCTCATTCCCCCCTCCTACATTACCTTGTTCCTGGTTTCTCTCCACCTGTGGATGTCTACCATGGTATCGTACTGTGGCGTTATTTCGCCGCTTCAAAACTTTCGCACCATGGTATACATTTAAACCTATAGTGTCGCGGGGTTCCGGCTCTTCTAGTAATAATCCCCCCCGACTTATATCCACACCGAGATATTCACCAATCAAAGTAATAAAAATACCACCTCCTATTATGCTATGTGGTCGCATCCCCCGAACCATAGCTGATAAATAATAACCCACACAATATGGTATACTTACAGCGCTCTGTGGGTCTCGAATACACATATGGTAAAACAAATCTTGTTCATTTACCTTTTCTTTGTTTTTACCCCTTTGTGTAATCGAATTAGCTAAAAACCTATGTATTACTCTTAATTCGGCTCTATCTATATCCAAATAAGAGTAGTTTCCCCCTTTGAAACGGTGATGGCTTGTCATTTGACTCCACACACCGTGTGTATCAAAATTCTCATCTATCTTTCTACCGTTTAGTATCAATCCTCTACAATCGGCAGACGCTAACTCCTCAGGCGTATATATACGTAAAGCCTGAGCCATGTCCAGTAAAGACATGTGTCGCATCGAACCGCCTAACAAAAATCTAATAAAAGAACGATCGGTTAAACTAGCTACCCGATCATTCAACTCTATACTACATAACAACTCTTCACACCATACTTTATATACAGGTCTGCGTATGGTGAATAAACATATCCAGTCATTAAATGAAGAATTACCATACCTCTGTACAAGTAATTCCCTAATTGGCCCGGCCAATTCTACAGCTTCTAAGGGTCCCCATTCTATGACCCTCGGTACCTCAACAACCTTGGAGTGAAGAGTATGCAAACCCCGTTGATATTTTGGATAATCTATCCAAAGTCTGTCAAATCTCAGGTTCGGGTGCAACTCTTCCAAATGCATATCGGAAAAGGTCATGACTGGATGAGGTACATCCTGCTTGTAGTAGTTATCTACCTCCTGTTGTTCCAAATTCTCAGCAGGAGCATTGCGGGCTTGGGATGAAGATTCACCCCTTTCATTCTGCAAAACACATCAAACACAAATTTTGTGCATCCAAATATGCATTAGTGTCAGCAAAATCATCAATCAAAATAATTACAATGACATTATCAATTTATATCAAACTTAAGCTTATTTTCACATTTTTATCAAATCTACACTTTTTCAAATAAGCATATACGAAAATTTTCGCCAAGTTCATAAGCATTCAACTCAAATAACATGTCAAAATAATCATTACTAGCAATTAAACAAGTCTCAAATGGCATTATCTTTCAAAAATCAAGTTCATGAATTTTGGACTTGAAAAAGTCCACTTTAATTCTCAAAATCATGTTTAGGCTCAAAGTTTGGATCATTTAACTACCTAGACATGTTACACTACTCAATTTAGCAACAATTCATGACAAAAATCGGCCATAACCTGTTTATATCAAAAAGCCCCAAATTGCTCAAGAACACAAACCCTAGATTATTCAAAATTTGAAGTTTAAGGCTTCTAATCATGTTAAACAGCATCAATCTAGGTTATACAAGCATAATACATAAACAATTTAAGTCTAATTACACTAAAAAGCATCAAAATTAAATTGGGGAAAAAATAGCTCAAGAACACCAAAATTCGGATTAAATGGTGTTTAGGTGTAGAAATTTACCGTTTTTCTTGAGAAATTCTTAGATAGCATCCTTCTCAACATGATTTTAGCAAAAAATTTGGTGATTAACGGTTAAAAATTGGGATTTTTGGGGGTGATTTTCGGGTTTTTTCGGGTGCAGTTTCGCAGTATTTTTGCTGTGTTTTGTGTGGGAGAGTGAACTGATCGTTCAGCTCTTTATATTTTTTTTCCTGTAATTTGGTCCCTCCGCGACTCGCGGAGATTTAGGCTCCAAACTCCGCGAGTCGCGGACTTTGGTATTTTTTTTTTTTTTATAATCATTAACTTTTGAAAACAATTAAGAAATTAATTTTAAAATTTTGTTTCCCTTGTTATTTAGGATGAGGTCGTTTCGGATCGATGTCCTAGTCCGTCCTTCGACAAAATTTTAAAATTTGTCTTTTTGTAGCGATTGTTTTAAAAGCTAAGATTTTTGGGTTTTTAATGTTTTTGGCATACTTTAAATCAATAAGATTAAAAATAATGATAATAAAAGTTCTCGTCCCTTCCTTGGGTAAAGCAATTTCGGTTCAAAGACCTAGTCTTCAACTTACGACGAATTTTAAAAATCATATTTTTAACTTAATGAGATAAAGTAAATTTTTGTTTTTAAATTCACACAACTTAAATATAAAATTCAAAATTAAAAATTAAAAATTAAAAATTCACACCAAACTTAAAATTTGAATTGCATAAAATTAAAATTTCATATTTTAAAAATTAAAAATTCACACCAAACTTAATTTAAAAATTCATATTATAAATTCATACCGAACTTATATTAATTTTTCAAATATTTACAATTTTAAATATATTGTTTTTACAAAGTTTACAATATTAATTTAAGATTTAAATATTAATTTTAAAAACATGGTAAAAATAAAATTAAAAATCTTTTTGTCTTTTTATCCCACTTTAATCAATCAAATATTATCAAAAATATGCGCCCCTCTTTTCGGTAAAGTAATTTCAGTTCCAAGACCTAATTTAACTCATGACGAATTTTTGAAATATTTTGGGTTGATTGATTAAAGATATTTATACCTTAAGAATAAACGTTAAATTTCGCAGTGATGTAATAAATTTTTGAATGATATCAATAATTTCGGTCGCCAAACCTAATTTTATTCAATACCAATTTAATACTTTTTAACGAACAAATTAGCGTTTATTATCAAAAGGTTAAAAATAAAAATAAAAATAAAAACTGTACAGACATACCTGTGAAATAGATTTCTTAGTTATATGATCTATTATATTCATAAGATAGTCGGTTTAATTGATTTTCCATGGCTGCATAGGCGTAACCTCGAGCATTCATTGTCTTTTCTTCTAAACATATGAACGGTCCGTCTCTGCATAAAGTAACAAATTCGGTATTTGAATAGGTTTGATTATTTGAACATTTACCTCCATGTGACCATTTTCCGCATTTGTGACATCTTTCTAGGTGTCGTGCTCTTCTTTTCGCTGCGGATTTTGATTTTCCTTTACCAAATTGTAACTTATTATCTTCGCATCTGGATCCTTTTCTAACTCCGTCCATTCTTTCTCTGATTACTGATACTAATTCGCTCGGTAGTATGTCATTATTTCTTTTAGTGATCAAAGCGTGTAGCATTAGACCATGGTTTAGTTCACAGGCAGTCTTCATTTCGTAAAAACCTAAAAAAATAAAAATTCAGAATGGGGGGAGAAGACTAGTTCTTTAGGGTCTGCTAGGGAAAGACCATACGTGTTCCATTTTCGAGAACTACACGAAAACAGACAATCTAACTCTAACAGAAATACATATTATCCTTTAAAGACTTGATTCTCCCCACACTTAGTTAGCTGTGGTGTCGAAATTGTGATTAACTTCGTTGTCGACTTCCATCGGACCATGTATGTAATGTTTAACTCTGTGACCATTAACTTTAAATTCAATCCCATTTGAATTTATCAATTCTATCGTTCCGTATGGGAAAACTCTTTTGACTATGAATGGTCCAGACCATCTTGATTTCAATTTTCCAGGAAATAGCTTGAATCGTGAATTGAAAAGAAGAACTCTGTCTCCTTCTTTAAATTCTTTTGAACTTCTGATTCTTTTATCATGCCATTTCTTCGTTCTTTCTTTATAGATTAACGAATTTTCGTATGCTTCATGTCTTAATTCTTCTAATTCGTTTAGTTGACTTAATCGTAGACGTCCGGCTTCATGTAAATCAAGATTACATGTCTTCAAAGCCCAAAATGCTTTGTGTTCAATTTCTACTGGAAGATGACATGCTTTTCCATAAACAAGTCTAAAAGGTGTGGTTCCAATTGGAGTTTTGTAGGCTGTTCTAAAAGCCCAGAGTGCATCCTCCAATTTAATGGACCATTCCTTCGGATTTGATCCTACGGTTTTCTCTAGAATACGTTTTAAAGCTCGGTTGGTATTTTCAACTTGTCCACTTGTTTGTGGATGATATGCGGTGGAGATTTTATGAGTTACTCCATATCTTTTAAGAACTTTCTCAAGTTGATTATTACAGAAATGAGTACCCCGATCACTTATTAAAGCTTTCGGTGTTCCAAACCTTGCAAAAAGACGTTTTAAAAAGTTGACTACAACTCGTGCATCGTTAGTTGGGAGAGCTTGTGCTTCCGCCCATTTAGATACATAATCAATGGCTACGAGTATATATAGATTATTATGAGATTTTGGAAATGGACCCATAAAGTCAATACCCCAAATGTCAAATACTTCACATACTTGGATGACATTTTGTGGCATTTCATCACGTTGACTTATTTTTCCGGCCCTTTGACATGCATCACAGGATTTGCAAAGAAGGTGTGCGTCTTTGTAAATTATAGGCCAATAGAATCCAGCTTCATAAACTTTTCTTGCTGTTAGTTGAGGCCCATAATGCCCTCCTGTTGGTCCTGTGTGACAATGGTTTAATATTTTACTAGCTTCATCTCCAAATACACATCGGCGTATTATTCCATCGGGACAACTTTTAAACAGATGTGGATCTTCCCAGAAATAGTGTTTTATATCACTGAAGAATTTCTTTCGTCTTTGGTACGATAATCCTTTTTTAAGGAATCCACAAACTAAGTAGTTTGCATAATCTGCAAACCATGGGATTTCTTTATAATCTATCTTCAATAGATATTCATCAGGAAAGTTGTCTTGTATGGCCGATTCATTTAGAACTTCTAATTCGGGATTTTCAAGACGAGAAAGATGATCAGCGGCGAGATTTTCTGCTCCTCTTTTCTCTCGGATTTCAATATCAAACTCTTGTAAGAGTAAGATCCAACGGATTAATCTTGGTTTAGCATCTTGTTTTGAAAATAGGTATCTAAGAGCAGAATGGTCGGTATAGACCACCGTTTTTGCTAGAACGAGATATGATCGAAATTTGTCAAAAGCAAAGACAATAGCAAGGAGTTCTTTTTCAGTAGTTGTATAGTTCGTTTGTGCTCCTTGTAATGTCTTACTAGCATAATATATAGGTTGAAATCGTTTTTCAATCCTTTGTCCTAAAACGGCTCCCATTGCAAAATCACTTGCATCGCACATTAGCTCAAATGGTAGATTCCAATTTGGTGTTATCATGATCGGCGCATTAGTGAGTTTTTCTTTAAGAATATTAAAAGATTTGATACACTCATCTGAAAAGATGAATGGAGCATCCTTTTCTAGGAGTTTATTCATAGGAGTGGCAATTTTAGAAAAATCTTTTATGAAACGTCGGTAAAAACCGGCATGCCCTAGAAAACTCCTAACTCCTCTAACATTGGTGGGATGTGGAAGTTTAGCAATTACATCTACTTTAGCTCTATCCACTTCAATTCCTTCTTTTGAAATTTTATGTCCAAGAACGATGCCTTCTTTAACCATGAAATGACATTTCTCCCAATTAAGTACTAGATTTGATTTTTTGCATCTAATTAGCATTCGTTCCAGATTAACTAGACATGATTTAAATGTATCACCGAAGACTGAAAAGTCATCCATGAATACTTCCATGCATTCTTCTATCATGTCGTGAAAAATCGCCATCATACACCTTTGAAAGGTTGCAGGGGCGTTACAAAGTCCAAATGGCATGCGTTTGTAAGCAAAAGTACCATAAGGGCACGTGAATGTGGTTTTCTCTTGATCTTCGGGTGCTATTGGAATTTGAAAATATCCGGAAAATCCATCTAGAAAACAATAGTAACTATTTCCGGCTAATCTTTCCAACATTTGATCTATGAAAGGTAAGGGAAAGTGATCTTTTCTGGTGGCGTCATTTAATTTTCTATAATCAATACATACACGCCATCCTGTTACAGTCCTAGTAGGAATAAGCTCATCTTTCTCATTTGTAATGACAGTCATGCCACCCTTCTTAGGTACGCATTGAACTGGGCTTACCCATGGACTATCAGAGATTGGATATATCAAACCTGCATCTAGCAGTTTAATAATCTCTTTCTTAACTACATCTTGCATATTAGGATTTAGTCTTCGTTGACGTTGCACATACGTTTTATGACCTTCTTCCATAAGGATTTTATGTGTGCAATACGAAGGACTTATTCCTTTAATATCATGAATCTTCCATGCAATGGCTGGTTTATGAGCTTTCAACACAGAAATGAGTTGTGATTTCTCATTTTTAGTAAGAGAAGACGATATTATTACAGGTAATTCAGATTCACCATGTAAATAAGCGTATTCCAAATGGTTTGGAAGTGGCTTTAACTCTAATTTCGGAGGTTCTTCTATCGATGATTTATATCGATATCTGTCTTCTTCTTTTAGCATTTGAATTTCTTCTGTTGTTGGTTCATATCCATTAGCTATAAGTGTAGCTAACATTTCAGCTTCATCAATTGGTTCATTACCTTCTCCTAAAGAACATTCTCCTGTTCCTTGTAATTCTGGAAATTCTTCTAATAATTCTGCATGTGCATCTATAGTTTGAATATAATAACATGTATCATCTGCAGATTGTGGTTGTTGCATTGCTCTATCAACTGAAAAGGTAACACTCTCATCCTCTATGCTTAGGGTCAGTTTCTTACCGAACACGTCTATCATTGCTTTAGCCGTGTTTAAGAATGGTCTTCCTAATATGAGAGGAACTTGAGAATCTTCTTCCATGTCCAAAACAACAAAATCTACTGGAAATACTAAAGTACCAACTTTAACTAGCATGTTCTCCATTATCCCTCTAGGATATTTTATTGATCTATCGGCTAGTTGTATGCTTATTCTGGTTGGTTTTAATTCTCCAAGGTCTAGTTTAGCGTATAGTGAATACGGCATTAGATTTATACTAGCACCTAAGTCTGCCAATGCTTCTATTGAACTAAGACTACCCAGAAAACATGGAATTGTGAAACTTCCTGGATCAGATAGTTTTTCTGGTATCTTATTCAACAGCACTGCTGAACAATTTGCATTCATAGTGACAGCCGAGAGTTCTTCCATTTTCTTTCTATTCGTGATTAGATCTTTCAAGAATTTAGCATATCTTGGCATTCCTGAAATCACATCAATGAAAGGAAGATTTACATTTATCTGTTTAAACATATCCAAGAATTTGGATTGCTCGGCTTCAAGTTTTTCTTTCTTCATTTTACTCGGGTAAGGAAGTGGTGGTTGGTATGGTTTAACATAAGGTTTATCCTTAACTGTGTTATCTTCATTAACCTTTTCAACTACCGGTTCTTTTTCCTTATCTTGATCAGGTTGTGGTTCTTGTGGAGTAGGAATAGTTTCATCAGAAGTTACAGGTATTTCAGGTGGTTTAAGTGTTGTACCACTTCTTGTGGTAATAGCTTTAGCTGTTTCATTCCGGGGGTTAGCATTTGTATCACTAGGTAGACTTCCCGGTTTTCTTTCACCTATCAACCTTGCTAGGTTACTTACTTCTTGTTCCAGATTTTGAATAGAAGCTTGTTGATTTCTAAATGCTTGAGCATTTTGTTCATTAGTTTGTTTTTGAGATGTGAAAAACTGCGTTTGAGTTTCAACTAGCTTCGTCATCATATCTTCTAAATTTGTTTTTTTATCATCGGTTTGTTGTGGTGGTTTGTTTTGAAAATTTGGTCTTTGCTGATTGTAAGTATTATTGGATACTTGTTGATTGCTAGGACCTTGTTGGTTATTGTATGGAATATTTCGGTTATAATTCTGGTTTTGATTGTAAATCGGTCTTGGCGGTTGATAATTATTCTGATAATTATTTCCAGGCCTTTGGTTTATGTATGAAATATTCTCTCTTTGTTCCATTGTTAATTCAATACTTAGACAATCTTTTGTCAAATGTGGTCCTCCACACTGCTCACAACTAATTCGTATTGAGTGAATATCCTTAGTCATCTTTTCCATTCGTCTCTCGAAAGCATCTATCTTTGCCGAAATGGAATCTAAGTCATGGCTAGAATCGGCTCTAGCTGCTTTAGATGATCTAATGATGTCTTTTTCTTGGTGCCACTCATGTGAGTGGGAAGCAGTGTTATCAATAATTTTGTAAGCATCAGTTTTGGTTTTCTTCATAATAGAACCACCAGCTGCTATATCTATGTCTTTCCTTGTAGTGATGTCGCATCCTTGGTAGAATATTTGTACTACTTGACAGGTGTCTAAACCATGTTGCGGACATCCTCTTAATAACTTTCCATATCTTGTCCACGCCTCATATAGAGTTTCATTTGGTTTCTGTGTGAACGTAACAATTTCTGCTTGAAGTCTTACGGCTTTAGATGCAGGAAAGAATTGTTTAAGAAATTTGTCAATTAAAACATCCCATGTATCGATCGCCCCTTCAGGTAACGATTCCAACCAATCTTTGGCTTCTCCCTTTAAAGTCCAGGGAAATAACATGAGATATATCTGTTCATCCTCCACTTCTCGGATTTTAAATAGTGTGCAGATCCTATTAAAGGTACGTAGATGTTCATTTGGATCTTCCTTCGGCGCACCACTAAATTGGCATTGATTAGTCACCATGTGTAAAATTTGTCCTTTGATTTCATAATCTGGCGCATTAATGTCTGGATGAGTAATTGCGTGACCTTGGCCAGTGCGTTTAGCTCTCATTCGGTCTTCCATACTTAAAGGTTCCAGATTCTCCATAATTGAATTTGTTGAATCGGTATCACTAGATGATTCTGATTTAATGGTTCGATCCTCAACAATCTCTGTTTGAATGATTGGTGGTTCCGGAGGAAAGTTTAATGGTTCAGGATCTACGAACCGTTCCTGAATATTTTCCGGATTCTCAATTGTGAGGTTGGGTTCAAAAAATGGATTATCGGAAATTTGAACTGAAGTACTTGGTCGACTAGATGACGATTCTAAAGAAAAATCAACGGCGGTTATATTTGTTAAACAATGTCTTGATCTAGTTACAGGTGGTGAACGTACAAAAGGTGATGAACGTCTTGCTCGGTGCATTCACTGAATATCCTATTAGTTTTAAAAAGGAAAGAAAAATTATAATAAGTTATCCAATCAATAGACTTTTCTGATTTTGCCCACGTTTCGAATAGCCAAAAGATGCAGCAGAGGGGCAGGATTCGTTTGGTCTCAATATAATTGAGGACTGTTTGGCTCCAATAACCCGGTCCACGTACAAATCCAACTATTACTACGAACCAGAAAATTTTGATGTCTATTAATTTAACCACTTAAAATAAATTTTCGTAATTTTAAGAAATTTAGATAAGAAGTAGAAAAAATTCTAAGTCCTAAAACTAGAATGGCGAGAAATAAGAGAGAAAAAGATTGCGCGTCGAAAAAGGTCGAAAAATAAAAAAAATTGGTTGAAAAATAAAAGGTGACGGAAAAATAAAAGAAACTTATAAAAACTTAAAAATACTTTGACTAACCTAACCTTATTACTACAACTAACTTAAAATTATAATCGCAAATTGAAATTACTAATTGGAATGATAATTGATACATAGTAAAAGGTCTAAAAATATTAAAGCTTACGGGAAAAACTAAATCCCAAATGGAAATAACTTAAAAAGAAATTAAAACTTAAAAAGGCGTCGCAAAATTCTAAAGCACCTAAATCTTAGTCTAAAGAAAAAGCACTTAAGGAATTCTACGGCAAAGCCTAAAAATCTAGGAGTACAAATAACTATAGCAAAAACTAAGTTTAAAATTAAATATGAGCTAAAAGATACAAATATTACGCTACAACGATTAAAAAGGTACAAAATATAAAAATATACAAAAAGTTGTAAAAAGTACAATTTTTATAAAAATATTATTTTTATATTATTTATTTTATTAAACTATTAATTTTACAATTTTAATAAAACTAATTAAAACAATATATAAATTAAATAAAAAGTAAAAATAAAACTAAAACTAATAATAATAATAATAATAATAATTAGGTTTTAATAATAATTAATTAATAATAACCGTAATTAATGCAGAATTAGGGCTTCTGTGCGCGTGTCAGATGATCTCCGCGAGTCGCGGCAATTAAAGAAGAAAACCCCGCGAGTCGCGGGGTTCAGAAATTCTGTTGACAGCTTTCAATTTTTACGCGTTTTTCTTTATTTTTTATTTTTTTTTTATTTTATGTTTTCTGTTTTTTAAATAAATAAAAGATTTTAAAATAAAACTTATATTTTTATAAACTAAAATAGAAATAAAGAAACTTATAAAACTTAAATATTTAACAAAATCTTAAAAATGCTTATATTTTTGTTTTTTCTTTTTTTATATTTTTGAATAATTAAAACGTATTTTTACAAAAGCGAATTTTAATAAAAGTAAACTAAAAAATCTTTTTTTTTTTTTTATTAGCGTTGCGCTTCCGGCTTTTAAGATAGTTCCCCGGCAGCGGCGCCAAAAATACTTGATGTGAAGCGAGGTGTATATAAAATAGTTATTAAATTTTAGCAGAAAATACTATTAAATACGATACAATTTTACACAAGATATTTATTTATTTATAGAATGGATATACTTAAACCTTGCTACAACACTTATAGGCAGTGTACCTAATCGTACAGTAGTGTAGTTTTTAGTAAGTCCGGTTCGTTCCACAGGGAAATCTTTAAACAAAGCTCAACGCTATATTAGTTTACTTTTATAAAAATACAAATATATATATAAGTAATATTATTATTATAAAGGGGGGGTTTTACCGTTTAATGACCGGTTTGTCGATTTTAAAACTTTAGTCGCAGTTAAAACCTAATATAAAATATTAAATAAATACAAGACTTAAATTAAAGCGTAAAGTAAATAACGATAATGAAATTGCGAATAATAAAAATGCGATAAAATAAAATTGCGATAATTAAAAAGTACGATAATTAAAAGTGCTATTAAATAACAATAAAAGTGCGATAATTAGAAGTGCAATTAAATATAAAATAAAGGAAATTAAATATGAAATAAAAGAATTATGCTTATTTAAACTTCCGTAATCATGATGTTTGACGTGTTGATTTTAGTTTTATGCCCATGGGTTAATTGTCCTTTGTCCTGGATTATTTAATATGTCCGTCTGGTTTTTGTCCATAACAGTCCATCAGTCATAAATATAAATTGCAAGTGTCCTTGTCAAATTATTATTATACCCGAAGTTAAATATTCCAACTAATTGGGGATTCGAATTGTAACAAGGTTTTAATACTTTGTTTAATGAATACACCAGGTTATCGACTGCGTGTAAACCAAGGTTTTACTACTTTGTTAACAATTACACCAATTACCCTTGAATGTAATTTCACCCCTGTTTTAATTATTCTAGTGGCTATTAATTCATTTCCGTGTCCGGTTAAATGAACGATTATTCGTACATATAAATACCCCGCCCATCGTGTCCGATCGAGTGTATACGGTAATTTATAGGGACGCCCAATTGTAAATCTTTATATTAACATTAACAAACTTTCATTTAGTTAAACAAATATAAAGCCCATTAATAGCCCATAGTCTAATTTCCACAAGTGTCGTTCTTTTGTCCAAACCCCAATTATGGTACAAAGCCCAATTACCCAATTTTAGTAATTAGCCCAACATCATGATTACTTCGTTTTAAATAAGCATAATAATAACTTAGCTACGAGACATTAATGTAAAAAGGTTGAACATAACTTACAATGATTAAAAATAGCGTAGCGTTACACGGACAGAATTTCGACTTACACCCTTACAACATTCGCTAACATACCCTTATTATTAGAATTATAATTAAAATTAAAATATAAATTATAAATATAAATATAAATTTTACGTATGAAGAGGAAGAAAAAGATGATGAAATTTGATCAGAATTCGGTTGGCTTTATAGCCAGAGTTGAAAATTGGGGCTCCGCGACTCGCGGCAAAAACCCCTTCAAACTCCGCGAGTCGCGGAGGATGTATTTACAGCTCACACCCTTGGAGTTTCTCTGCCGACGGTTTTATATATATAAATATAATATATATATAATTAATATAATTAATTATATATTATATTATATTTATATACATAGTTAACTTGTAATTTTTAGTCCGTTGCGTCGAGCGTTAAGAGTTGACTCTGGTCCCGGTTCCGGATTTTCGAACGTCCTTGCGTACAATTTTATATTTTGTACTTTGCGTTTTGAATCTTGTACTCTTGTAATTTCGAGACGTTTCTTATCAATAATTGGAACCTTTTTGATTGTCTTTTGTACTTTTGAGCTTTTTGGTCGTTTGCGTCTTCAATTCGTCGAATCTGTCTTTTGTCTTCACCTTTTATTATTTAAACGAATATCACTTGTAAATAGAACAATTGCAACTAAAAGCTTGTCTTTCTTGAGGAATAATGCTATGAAATATATGTTCGTTTTTAGCATTATCAAACACCTACAAACACTTTCATTCTTCAATTTTCTTCATCTAATTGATCTCTCTCAAGTTCTATCTTCAAGTTCTAAGTGTTCTTCATAAATTCTACAAGTTCTAGTTACATAAAATCAAGAATACTTTCAAGTTTGCTAGCTCACTTCCAATCTTGTAAGGTGATCATCCAACCTCAAGAAATCTTTGTTTCTTACAGTAGGTTATCATTCTAATACAAGGTAATAATCATATTCAAACTTTGGTTCAATTTCTATAACTATAACAATCTTATTTCAAGTGATGGTCTTACTTGAACTTGTTTTCGTGTCATGATTCTGCTTCAAGAACTTCGAGCCATCCAAGGATCCATTGAAGCTAGATCCATTTTTATCTTTTCCAGTAGGTTTATCCAAGGAACTTAAGGTAGTAATGATGTTCATAACATCATTCGATTCATACATATAAATCTATCTTATTCGAAGGTTTAAACTTGTAATCACTAGAACATAGTTTAGTTAATTCTAAACTTGTTCGCAAACAAAAGTTAATCCTTCTAACTTTACTTTTAAAATCAACTAAACACATGTTCTATATCTATATGATATGCTAACTTAATGATTTAAAACCTGGAAACACGAAAAACACCGTAAAACCGGATTTACGCCGTCGTAGTAACACCGCGGGCTGTTTTGGGTTAGTTAATTAAAAACTATGATAAACTTTGATTTAACAGTTGTTATTCTGAGAAAATGATTTTTATTATGAACATGAAACTATATCCAAAAATTATGGTTAAACTCAAAGTGGAAGTATGTTTTCTAAAATGGTCATCTAGACGTCGTTCTTTCGACTGAAATGACTACCTTTACAAAAACGACTTGTAACTTATTTTTCCGACTGTAAACCTATACTTTTTCTGCTTAGATTCATAAAATAGAGTTCAATATGAAACCATAGCAATTTGATTCACTCAAAACGGATTTAAAATGAAGAAGTTATGGGTAAAACAAGATTGGATAATTTTTCTCATTTTAGCTACGTGAAAATTGGTAACAAATCTATTCCAACCATAACTTAATCAACTTGTATTGTATATTATGTAATCTTGAGATACCATAGACACGTATACAATGTTTCGACCTATCATGTCGACACATCTATATATATTTCGGAACAACCATAGACACTCTATATGTGAATGTTGGAGTTAGCTATACAGGGTTGAGGTTGATTCCAAAATATATATAGTTTGAGTTGTGATCAATACTGAGATACGTATACACTGGGTCGTGGATTAATTCAAGATAATATTTATCGATTTATTTCTGTACATCTAACTGTGGACAACTAGTTGTAGGTTACTAACGAGGACAGCTGACTTAATAAACTTAAAACATCAAAATATATTAAAAGTGTTGTAAATATATTTTGAACATACTTTGATATATATGTATATATTGTTATAGGTTCGTGAATCAACCAGTGGCCAAGTCTTACTTCCCGACGAAGTAAAAATCTGTGAAAGTGAGTTATAGTCCCACTTTTAAAATCTAATATTTTTGGGATGAGAATACATGCTGGTTTTATAAATGATTTACAAAATAGACACAAGTACGTGAAACTACATTCTATGGTTGAATTATCAAAATCGAATATGCCCCTTTTTATTAAGTCTGGTAATCTAAGAATTAGGGAACAGACACCCTAATTGACGCGAATCCTAAAGATAGATCTATTGGGCCTAACAAGCCCCATCCAAAGTACCGGATGCTTTAGTGTAACGACCCGGAAATTTCCGACCAAATTTAAACCTTAAACTCTATATGTTTCCGACACGATAAGCAAAAACCTTAATTTTATGTCTAGAAAAAAAAAATGAAATCTATATTCGATGATTAGTTACCTTTTGACCAAACCTGACGATTCACGAACCATTTCTTGTAAATAGGTGGATAAATATAAATGTGTATATATAAATATATGTATATTATATAAGTAATAAAATTCTGATTAAGATTATTATTATTTATAATTACTATTATCATTTAAAATCATTATTATCATAAATATCCTTAAAGAATAATACAATTTATTATAGGTATCAAAAACAATGTTATTATTATTCTTATTAATAAACTTATTAAAATTTTCAGTTATTATTACTATTATGTTTATTAGAATTATTGATATTATTATTATTATTAATTTATTTACTATTATTAGTTCCATTATTATTAATGAAATAAATATTAAATATCAAGGTTATATAACTAATATTATTATATTTTCCTTACATATTCAAATATAGATATAAGCATTAGATATATATATATACGTGTTCAGATAAAATACGGGTATAAAATATAGATATAGATACTGATTATATATATACATATATAAATATAAATACATTTATATATATAATACAGAATTAATATAGACTTATACATATAAAATATATAAGTTTATATACAGATTTGGATAAATAAAGAAATATATATATATATCTACTATTAAACAGGTATCTATCAGATATATAATCGATTCTTGTTTGATGTTTACATCTAACCCTATTATCTTGTCTATATCTGTTTAAATGATTCTCCAATCCCGAATTCAAAGGAAATATGAATCAAAACACCTACATAAATCCAAACTCGGTATCCAATCAGTTTCCCTTTTATATTTTTTTAAGTTATCTGCAGTACCCGATTTACTATGCCTGTCGACACCTTCTTCTTTATTTAATCCATGATTCTCACCTGTTTGTTTAGGAAATCAATCAATTAAACACTCTTGTTATTTGAATACCCAAAAATCGTCACCCAACACCTTTGATATTCTTCTTCCTTTCGTTTTTTTTTTCTTCTGGTTGCAAACTCGAACACCACACACACCATTAAACTGCAGTTGTAGCCGTGCCTTTTTCTGTTTTCTCTTTCTGATAAATATCGAATATGATGATGTACATGATCGAAGTTAATGCTGACGAGTGAAGTGATGATGTTATGACTAAAATGATGTACGATGAAAAGGATAACCACGATGTTGGTGAGTGACAATTTAGGTGGTGATGTTACAGTAATACATAATGATGATGATAGTTTAAGATGATTTTGATGATGAAGGATGATGTCGAGATGATGATGATGCGTTTGATTAAGGAAGACAAACAGTTTGCATAGTTTAAGTTATTAAACGAACGTTTCATAACACGAATTGATCACGTGGTTCAATGGTTTGGGAAGCTTCGATTATTCGATAGGTCGTGGGATCGAAACCTGGCTAATACATTTATTTTCTTTTTAAAATGCTGTGTAAACTTGGGCTGGGGTAGTGGGCCGTAAACTTGTTTAAGTAATTGGGCCGAGACCTCTTAGTTACCTTGGGCCAAAATGATGGAAATATTAGGATGGAAATCGAAAACAGTTAAAAAGGTTTAAGTATCTAAACAAAGCAGAAGTAGCAGAGACGGATCTATGGTTTAGAAGTGTTACTGATAGCCGAGAGGTCTCGGGTTCGATCCTGGGCGTGTGCGTTTTTTTTGTGAAAAAAAAAGCTTAAGAGGTAGCTTTCTAAATATTATTATTATTTGTTATTATTATTATTAAGTTATTATAAATATCATCATTTTTAATATTAATATGATTATTATTAATAGTTTGGTTATTATTAAAAACTACTATCATTATATATATATTTTTTTTAAAAAAAATTATTATTTTATTACCATTAAAACTATTAATATTGTTATTATCAATTATTATCTATATCATTATTAAGCTAATATGAACATAAAAATTTTCTTTAAATGACGTTGTTAAAATTACAAGTTTTAAAATAAAGAGAATAGATATAAAATTATATTTAAAGTACATAACTTAACTATATAAATACTTATATATATATATAATATGAAAATGTATAATAATTAATAAAAATTTACAAATTATTAAATATAACTAATACACCACTAATAATAATATATAAACTTATTCGATTACAAATGTGTGTATTAATAAATATACAAATGTTATAGGTTCGTGAATCCGAGGCCAACCTTATACGTGTTCAATGATGTTATACGTATTTTTACTACAAAATACAGTATGGTGAGTATATAGTCCCTTTTTGAACTTTAAATATTTTTGGATGAGAATACATGCGCTGTTTTTATAAATGATTTATGTTATGGACACAAGTGATCAAAAATATATTCTACGTTGAGTTGTACCACTGGCATACTTCCCTGTAGCTTGGTAACTATTATTTACAGCGGTATTGTAAACGCGAATCCTGTTGATAGATCTATCGGGCCTGACAACCCCAACCGGACTGGACGACCAGTATTCAACGGTTGCACAGTACTTCGTTTGTGACTACACTTGGTACAGTGTAGTAAGATTTCATACTAAAGGGAATATGCGACGTGATTAAATGTTAAGTATGGTTACCAAGTGCTCAATCACTTAGAATATTTTTATTAAAATGTTTAAATATGAAAATCTTGTGGTCCATAGTTATAACACTGCTAGCATCAAACCTATATATCTCACCAACTTTATGTTGACTTTTTAAAGCATGTTATTCTCAGGTACGAATTAAGTCTTCCGCTGTGCATTAGCTCATATTAAGGACATTACTTGGAGTCGATCATCGTGATGGGACCAACTGTTGATGATATGGTCCGGGAGGATAAGGACGGGTCTTCACAGTTGGTATCAGAGCGGTGGTCTTAGTGAACCAGGTCTTGCGTTAGTGTGTCAAACTAGTAGCTGTTATGATACATTAGTGAGTCTGGACTTTGACCTTGTCTACCTGTCAAAAAGTTTTGTTTAACATTTCTAGTCGTAAATTATTTGCTTATTATCCTTAGGGAATTGCCTGCTTATCATTCATAAGTCTAGACACGTCTTACTGCATTTAGTGCATCGATAGTGTATAGACAAAATTCATATCTTAGCATATCTGTTACTTTGGACTTTAGTTGACATCTTTTCAAAGATTCTCCGTAATTTACGGGATTTTGGTATTATATATACATATGTAAAGTATGTATAGAAGAGTACCAAATCTAACTTCTATAATCTATTTCATACCAAAAATTCATTTTTCCGATTATACAAGATGGATTCCGCATCTAGTTCGAATTCCTCAGATTATGACAGCTATGCCGATATGGATTTTCATTCAAGCTCCGAAGGCAGCATCACCGGAATGGATCAACCAATCTCCCATCATCTATTCTGGATGAATTGGGGGTGGGTTCGTAATATACTAAGTCACTGGAGACATGAAGAGGGTGATCCCTTCCATCCACCAAATTGCCCTCTTGGCGATGAACCTGAAGCACTTACCGGCGAACCTGTTCGAGAAACCATTTTCTCTCTCATTTCTAGAGTATCTCGTCACGATTATATACTATCCCATATTTCAGATCTTGTTCATTCGCTCACTCCAACCACCAATCATCCCGGTGTACTAGCAGAAGTTAACGAACTTCGCGCTCGCATGACGGCTTTGGAGAATATGGTGCGAAGGTTACAAACACCAGCAGCAGCACCAGCAGCATAATCCGTACCACCATCATCAACACCGACAGTACCCATATCACCCTCAACCACAACCGCGTCGTAAACCTCAACATCACAATTTGTACCTCGGATATCAACATCACACACCTCAATATCACTATCTGTACTTCGAGTATGATCTTCGTTTTACATATCATTCTATATCGATTATCTTCGCTTTACTTATCGTTCTATCTCATTTATCTTCGTTCGACATGGTAATTATGTAATCTTTAATGTTTTAGAGATCATGTAATCAAGTATTAACGATAAATTAAAAAATTTAATATCTTATTGACTCATTAGATCCATGATTACATCTGAAGAAAATATATATACAAGTATATTTTCATAAAGATTGTAATTAAAAATTCTTTCGTACAAACTGTTAATGATGAAAATATTTTAACGGGTAGGTAGTACCCGAGGAATATTTAGATCTCACATTAATAAGTTACAGTGTATATTCTTCGAATCTGATTCAACGGTTATTTGCTATCTCACCTACAATCACCGATATACGTATCTGTTCACCCCAGATTTACCATTTCCATTTCAATTTCAAATTTGGATTTTTATCTATCAGAATCCAACAAGTGGCATAAAGAAGAAACATTGGACAAATTAAAAATTGTTAGAAACACACGAATTAACTAATTGAAATCTGTTAAGGATTCCACGCTAACTGTTCCTAGTTAACTGTTCCCAGCTAACTGTTAATTCCGTATTACATTTTATCGCAATTTAGTTTATTGTCATTTAAGTTCTGTTATTCATTTTACGCACTTTAAATAACGGGACACGTATACAAGGTTTCGACCTATCATATCGACCCATCTATATATATATTTCGAAACAACCATAGACACTCTATATGTGAATGTTGGAGTTGGCTATACAGGGTTGAGGTTGATTCCAAAATATATATATACTTTGAGTTGTGATCGACACTGAGACTGGTACACGGGTCACGATACGTATTAGTTAATTCAAATATTATATATTTAATTTATATATGAATATATTGGATCATTGTACAATCGGACTATTGGACTGCTAACTTTGGACAATTAAAATGAATTAAAATATTGATTATAACATATGAAACTAAATAATTCTTCAAGCTTGCCACTTGATTCCATCTTAAACCTCATTTGTATCTCGACAGTTACAATTACATTCAAATCTTTTCATGATTCTTGAAAATACCTCAATCGAGAAGTTGAACCAACCGCACTTCATCTACAGAAGAAAAGATCTATACACATGAAAAACTCTTGAACCCAAAGTCATAGTTTAACACGTACCGCGACGAATTCTTTAGCATTTATTAGCAAAAACAACCTTACGATTCCTTTTCAAAGTAGCCAATTTTGTCACAGCTTCAGCAGAACAACTTCGACCTTTCATTCGAATAAGTCTTATTATAACTTTGATATATACGATTGGCTTTCCTTATCGTCACCATCATGTTATCATCAGCGTTTAATCATCTAAAAACACAATTCTTCTTAAACCACCTCGGTTTGATAACCAAAGATTCAGATCCGTTAACTTTGAAAATACTGACGAAGCAGCATGTTGTAGATGGTCTTGCTGGCCAAAAGTTGATGATAAAGAATAGAGTGTTGGGAACGCTCGATAGAAAATCTGGTACTGAAAAATGGATTGAGATAACCGTGAAAGAAACAAAGAACAAATACAAGGATTGAACCTGCCTTCAAAGAATCCAAATAATTCAAGACCTGTTGAAACCGTTAGTAAGAACCCTACTCCTTATTCTACACCTTTCCAGATGATATTCTTCATCATCATCTTATCTTAAGATGTATAAGATATCTTCATATCTTCCGTTATACATATTCTCCATATTTCTGGAGATATATTCACAACTATTCCTATCTGAGGTCGTTTATCTCTTCGTAACATCTGCGTTACAATAATAAAAGAAACTGTGTTAGTTTCTAAATTTTGATACCTTCAAATTTAAAATATGAATGTTTTGAAGTAGTGTTGGGAACTGATGCATGAATTAGTATAATATAATGAAACTTGATCAACTTCATTATATTACAGTGAGTCATGTTAAGTTTCTAATGGAATGTGATGATTCACAGTACCGTCATCATGTGCCATGTTACACGGCTCTTACATTCTATCCAATTCCGAAACGTATTAAGAACAAATCATCTTTATAGTTCTATTTTCCTGGATATTCTGGTAATTTGACAAATCAAAATCGTGCCATTACCATTCCTTTCTGAGAACATTAGCTATGTACATTCCAAATCTTATACCTACGAATTCCGAACCATTACTCGCTTGACTCGAAGTCGGGAAGAGAAAACGAAAGCCTCAAGCTCCGAAAAATAATGAAGAATATAAAGTTCGATAATAACCTCGAAATTACAAACCGTGTATATCGAGGCAGATAACAATATAGAGACACGGGAGAACTAGAAACACTATAGACACAAGAGTATAGTAGAAGTAAATAGATTCTTCTGGTGGTAGATGAAAAAGAAGAATGACAGATGTGAAAATTAAGAGTATATCAAGAATCAGAATAGGATGGAGCATATTGACGAATGTCTTAAAGTAGGAATTAATGAGAAAGAATAGAAGATGTAAATTGTGGAAAATAAGGAAACGAAGCGATGAATTTATAGTGAAATATCCGACAAAGAAATCGAAACAGATTGCTGCATTAAATCAAAGAAGATCCCGATCGCCGAAAAATCAAATCTTATTACGTAAGATTTTCTTTAAATCCCTTAAAATCCGGAAATCAAACATAACCACGACATCGATTAAAAACGATTTCATATTACTCATTTCATTCTTTTGTGATAGCTTCACTCGTACGCTTCGCATGATCGAAATGTTTTATCTATATCTATCAATGATGATAAAACTCCGTTATTATCTCATATTCGTCATGAAAACATTCCTATTGTTATTTATGACAACCTCTACCAAATTTCGGGGACGAAATTCCTTTAACGGGTGGATACTGTAACGACCCGGAAATTTCCGACCAAATTTAAACCTTAAACTCTATATGTTTCCGACACGATAAGCAAAAACCTTAATTTTATGTCTAGAAAAAAAAAATGAAATCTATATTCGATGATTAGTTACCTTTTGACCAAGCCTGACGATTCACGAACCATTTCTTGTAAATAGGTGGATAAATATAAATGTGTATATATAAATATATGTATATTATATAAGTAATAAAATTCTGATTAAGATTATTATTATTTATAATTACTATTATCATTTAAAATCATTATTATCATAAATATCCTTAAAGAATAATACAATTTATTATAGGTATCAAAAACAATGTTATTATTATTCTTATTAATAAATTTATTAAAATTTTCAGTTATTATTACTATTATGTTTATTAGAATTATTGATATTATTATTATTATTAATTTATTTACTGTTATTAGTTCCATTATTATTAATGAAATAAATATTAAATATCAAGGTTATATAACTAATATTATTATATTTTCCTTACATATTCAAATATAGATATAAGCATTAGATATATATATACGTGTTCAGATAAAATACGGGTATAAAATATAGATATAGATACTGATTATATATATACATATATAAATATAAATACATTTATATATATAATACAGAATTAATATAGACTTATACATATAAAATATATAAGTTTATATACAGATTTGGATAAATAAAGAAATATATATATATATCTACTATTAAACAGGTATCTATCAGATATATAATCGATTCTTGTTTGATGTTTACATCTAACCCTATTATCTTGTCTATATCTGTTTAAATGATTCTCCAATCCCGAATTCAAAGGAAATATGAATCAAAACACCTACATAAATCCAAACTCGGTATCCAATCAGTTTCCCTTTTATATTTTTTTAAGTTATCTGCAGTACCCGATTTACTATGCCTGTCGACACCTTCTTCTTTATTTAATCCATGATTCTCACCTGTTTGTTTAGGAAATCAATCAATTAAACACTCTTGTTATTCGAATACCCAAAAATCGTCACCCAACACCTTTGATATTCTTCTTCCTTTCGTTTTTTTTTTCTTCTGGTTGCAAACTCGAACACCACACGCACCATTAAACTGCAGTTGTAGCCGTGCCTTTTTCTATTTTCTCTTTCTGATAAATATCGAATATGATGATGTACATGATCGAAGTTAATGCTGACGAGTGAAGTAATGATGTTATGACTAAAATGATGTACGATGAAAAGGATAACCACGATGTTGGTGAGTGACAATTTAGGTGGTGATGTTACAGTAATACATAATGATGATGATAGTTTAAGATGATTTTGATGATGAAGGATGATGTCGAGATGATGATGATGCGTTTGATTAAGGAAGACAAACAGTTTGCATAGTTTAAGTTATTAAACGAACGTTTCATAACACGAATTGATCACGTGGTTCAATGGTTTGGGAAGCTTCGATTATTCGATAGGTCGTGGGATCGAAACCTGGCTAATACATTTATTTTCTTTTTAAAATGCTGTGTAAACTTGGGCTGGGGTAGTGGGCCGTAAACTTGTTTAAGTAATTGGGCCGAGACCTCTTAGTTACCTTGGGCCAAAATGATGGAAATATTAGGATGGAAATCGAAAACAGTTAAAAAGGTTTAAGTATCTAAACAAAGCAGAAGTAGCAGAGACGGATCTATGGTTTAGAAGTGTTACTGATAGCCGAGAGGTCTCGGGTTCGATCCTGGGCGTGTGCGTTTTTTTTGTGAAAAAAAAAGCTTAAGAGGTAGCTTTCTAAATATTATTATTATTTGTTATTATTATTATTAAGTTATTATAAATATCATCATTTTTAATATTAATATGATTATTATTAATAGTTTGGTTATTATTAAAAACTACTATCATTATATATATATTTTTTTTAAAAAAAATTATTATTTTATTACCATTAAAACTATTAATATTGTTATTATCAATTATTATCTATATCATTATTAAGCTAATATGAACATAAAAATTTTCTTTAAATGACGTTGTTAAAATTACAAGTTTTAAAATAAAGAGAATAGATATAAAATTATATTTAAAGTACATAACTTAACTATATAAATACTTATATATATATAATATGAAAATGTATAATAATTAATAAAAATTTACAAATTATTAAATATAACTAATACACCACTAATAATAATATATAAACTTATTCGATTACAAATGTGTGTATTAATAAATATACAAATGTTATAGGTTCGTGAATCCGAGGCCAACCTTATACGTGTTCAATGATGTTATACGTATTTTTACTACAAAATACAGTATGGTGAGTATATAGTCCCTTTTTGAACTTTAAATATTTTTGGATGAGAATACATGCGCTGTTTTTATAAATGATTTATGTTATGGACACAAGTGATCAAAAATATATTCTACGTTGAGTTGTACCACTGGCATACTTCCCTGTAGCTTGGTAACTATTATTTACAGCGGTATTGTAAACGCGAATCCTGTTGATAGATCTATCGGGCCTGACAACCCCAACCGGACTGGACGACCAGTATTCAACGGTTGCACAGTACTTCGTTTGTGACTACACTTGGTACAGTGTAGTAAGATTTCATACTAAAGGGAATATGCGACGTGATTAAATGTTAAGTATGGTTACCAAGTGCTCAATGACTTAGAATATTTTTATTAAAATGTTTAAATATGAAAATCTTGTGGTCCATAGTTATAACACTGCTAGCATCAAACCTATATATCTCACCAACTTTATGTTGACTTTTTAAAGCATGTTATTCTCAGGTACGAATTAAGTCTTCCGCTGTGCATTAGCTCATATTAAGGACATTACTTGGAGTCGATCATCGTGATGGGACCAACTGTTGATGATATGGTCCGGGAGGATAAGGACGGGTCTTCACATTTAGTACTTCGAAATTTATATCATATCCGAAGGGTGTCCCGGAATGATGGGGATATTCTTATATATGCATCTTGTTAATGTCGGTTACCAGGTGTTCACCATATTAATGATTTTTATCTCTATGTATGGGATGTGTATTGAAATATGAAATCTTGTGGTCTATTGTTACGATTTGATATATATAGGTTAAACCTATAACTCACCAACATTTTTGTTGACGTTTTAAGCATGTTTATTCTCAGGTGATTATTAAGAGCTTCTGCTGTCGCATACTTAAATAAGGACGAGATTTGGAGTCCATGCTTGTATGATATTGTGTAAAAACTGCATTGAAGAAACTTATTTTGTTGTAACATATTTGTATTGTAAACCATTATGTAATGGTCGTGTGTAAACAGGATATTTTAGATTATCATTATTTGATAATCTACGTAAAGCTTTTTAAACCTTTATTGATGAAATAAAGGTTATGGTTTGTTTTAAAATGAATGCAGTCTTTGAAAAAACGTCTCATATAGAGGTCAAAACCTCGCAACGAAATCAATTAATATGGAACGTTTTTAATCAATAAGAACGGGACATTTCAGTTGGTATCCGAGCGTTGGTCTTAGAGAACCAGAAAATTTGCATTAGTGTGTCTTATCGAGTTTGTTAGGATGCATTAGTGAGTCTGGACTTCGACCGTGTTTTCTTTAAAAATGATTGCTTAACATTTTTGTTGGAAACTATATATTTTTAACATATGAATATTATGTGATATATTAATCTCTTATAGTGTTTGATATTATGTGATAGATGTCTACCTCTAGAACAAGTCCCATTGACTCACCTAATAATAATGAAGAGTCAAATGTAAATTGGAATGATTCGTGGACTGATTCACAAGTTCCCGAAGAGGAACCGGAAGAAGAGTCGGAACCGGAAGAAGAATCGGAACCGGAAGAAGAATCGGAACCGGAAGAAGAAATAGAACCGGTGGGGGAAATAATAAAATGGTTAAGTAAAAGAGAATCCTCAACCAACCGACCAAGGTTAATTATGGTCAATGGTGTTTCCGCCAAGGAAGCAAAATATTGGGAGGATTACCAATTCTCAGATGAATCGGATTCCGACGAGAATTCCGATGATGTTATAGAAATTACCCCAACTGAATTTAAAAAGGCAAAAGAAAATAATAAGGGAAAGGGCATAAAAATAGAGAAATCTAATTCCAACCCCGATGAACTTTATATGTATCGTCAACCCCCGAAGTCCTTAAGTTGTAACAATGACCCGGGAACCTCTAAACCACCAGGTTTTTCTAAACCAATGTGGATAACGACGGCTCGTATTAGGGGAACATCATATATCCCTAGAAACTTGGAAAAACGAACCAAAACCGAACAAGAAGAAACGAGCGAGTCGGAATAAGATAGTTATATTCGTGTGGTGTAATATATGTAATATAGTGTGCTTATGCTTTATGATGTATGTAAAAATTTCTTGTATTAATAAGTATTTTTTTTATGAATCTAACTCTTGTCTATTTTACAATATAAAAACACAAAATGGATAGACAACCCAATATTTTAAGAGACCTACCCGGAGACATGATTGATGAAATCTTATCTAGAGTCGGTCAGAATTCCTCGGCACAACTATTTAAGGCGAGATCAGTTTGTAAGACATTCGAAGAACGTTCCAAGAATGCCTTGGTTTATAAAAGGCTTTCGTTCGGAAGATGGGGAATATCACATTGGGAAATCCATAAGTTACGATGTGTTTACTTTGACGCATATATTGCGGGGAACCCAAATGCTATTTTACGCAACGGGTTAAGAAATTATTTTGACTCAGTATATCCGAATATAGGACTTCGTGATTTAGAAAAAGTGGCTAACATGCAACATAAAGAAGCATGTTATGCTTACGGGTTAGTAATGTTCGCTTCTCACCAAAGTGAGAACAAGAACATCGGGCTACAACTATTAAACAAAACATTCCCACAAGTGACGGAGTCGGTAATTGGGGTAAGAAATGAGGTTTTTAGGTTATTACGAGACTGTTGGTCATTACGTAACCCTCATCCCTTTGATGACGTTACAACACGCTATCTTATCAATGGCCATAACGGTTATGTTCCACAAGACCAAGGATGGGAAGTAGTCCTAGTAAAACCAGAATGCATGACTTGTTTCTGGACGTATGAATTACGTGTCTTTATTGCCTTTGCTGAACGACTTGTGTACTAGCTAGAATTATCTTCACAACTATCTTGTATCAAAGTTATTGTGTGCTATATTTCATGCTTTATGTAAAATAAGCGGTATTGTAAGTTTGTAAAATATTGTATAAAAGTTTGAACGCGAAATATTATTACAATCAGTTTTTCATATAGAATTGTAGTAGTTGAATTGTATATTAGCTACTAAGTATGAACTTAACGGGTAGGTACTACCCGAATTTAAACTTATAAAACGCTAATATGAAGAAAAAGCTTTTATAAATGAGTTCATATTATGCTACGAAATACTATTAACTACTCTTAATATTCTGTATGATTAACTTGTTCCATTTGACTATTTTGAAGGAAATGGCACCGACTACTCGACAAACCGTGAATATGAATGAAGAGGAATTCCGTACTTTTCTAGCTTCAAACATAGCCGCAGTACAGGCTGCGCTACATACCAACAATAACCTTGGATCTAGCAGTACAGGAAATCGTGTAGGATGCACCTACAAAGAATTCACTGCCTGCAAACCTTTGGAATTTGATGGAACCGAAGGACCGATCGGATTGAAACGGTAGACCGAGAAGGTCGAATCGGTGTTTACCATAAGTATGTGTACTGAAGAGGACAAAGTGAAGTACGCTACGCATACCTTCACAAGTTCTGCGTTAACATGGTGGAATACCTATCTAGAGCAAGTGGGACAAGACGATGCGTACGCACTACCGTGGTCAGCATTCAAGCACTTGATGAACGAGAAGTACCGTCCCAGAACCGAGGTCAATAAGCTCAAGACAGAACTTAGAGGGTTACGAACCCAAGGATTTGATATTACCACGTACGAAAGACGATTCACAGAATTGTGCCTATTATGTCCGGGAGCATTCGAAGATGAGGAAGAGAAGATCGACGCGTTCGTGAAAGGATTACCGAAAAGAATCCAAGAAGATATAAGTTCACACGAGCCCGCCTCCATACAACAGGCATGTAGAATGGCTCACAAACTAGTGAACCAGATTGAAGAAAGAATTAAAGAACAGACTGCTGAAGAGGCCAATGTGAAGCAAGTCAAAAGAAAGTGGGAGAAAAACGGTGATAAGAATCACCAATACAACAACAACAGCAATTACAACAATAATCGCAACAATTATCCCAACAATCGCAACATCAATCGCAACTACAACAAACGGCCCAACAACAACAACAACAACAACAACAACTACAACAATCATCCCAACAACAATAATAACCGCAACAACAACAACAATCAGAAGCAGCTATGTCAAAGGTGTGAAAAGTATCACTCGGGGTTCTGCACCAAATTTTGCAACAAGTGTAAAAGAAATGGTCATAGCGCGGTGAAGTGTGAGGTCTACGGACCAGGGGTTAATAGAACGAAAGGAACAAATGGTGTCGGAACGAGTAATGGCGGAGCAAGTAGTGTCGGAGCAAGTTATGCCAATGTAGTTTGTTATAAATGTGGAAAACCGGGCCACATTATTAGAAATTGCCCGAACCAGGAGAACACGAATGGACAAGGCCGCGGAAGAGTTTTCAATATTAATGTGGCAGAGGCACAGGAAGACCCGGAGCTTGTTACGGGTACGTTTCTTATTGACAATAAATCTGCTTACGTTTTATTTGATTCGGGTGCGGATAGAAGCTATATGAGTAGAGATTTTTGTGCTAAATTAAGTTGTCCATTGACACCTTTGGATAGTAAATTTTTACTCGAATTAGCAAATGGTAAATTAATTTCAGCAGATAATATATGTCGGAATCGAGAAATTAAACTGGTTAGCGAAACATTTAAGATTGATTTGATACCAGTAGAGTTAGGGAGTTTTGATGTGATAATCGGTATGGACTGGTTGAAAGAAGTGAAAGCAGAGATCGTTTGTTACAAAAATGCAATTCGCATTATACGAGAAAAAGGAAAACCCTTAATGGTGTACGGAGAAAAGGGCAACACGAAGCTACATATTATTAGTAATTTGAAGGCACAAAAACTAATAAGAAAAGGTTGTTGTGCTGTTCTAGCACACGTCGAGAAAGTACAAACTGAAGAAAAGAGCATCAATGATGTTCCCATTGCAAAAGAATTTCCCGATGTATTTCCGAAAGAATTACCGGGATTACCCCCACATCGATCCGTTGAATTTCAAATAGATCTTGTACCAGGAGCTGCACCAATAGCTCATGCTCCTTACAGACTCGCACCCAGCGAGATGAAAGAACTGCAAAGCCAATTACAAGAACTTTTAGAGCGTGGTTTCATTCGACCAAGCACATCACCGTGGGGAGCTCCTGTTTTGTTTATCAAGAAGAAAGATGGTACATTCAGGTTGTGTATCGACTACCGAGAGTTGAACAAACTTACCATCAAGAACCGATACCCACTACCGAGAATCGACTACTTATTTGATCAACTACAAGGCTCGTCTGTTTATTCAAAGATCGACTTACGTTCCGGGTATCATCAAATGCGGGTGAAAGAAGATGATATTCCAAAGACTGCTTTCAGAACACGTTACGGTCATTACGAGTTTATGGTCATGCCATTTGGTTTAACAAATGCACCAGCTGTGTTCATGGACCTTATGAACCGAGTGTGTGGACCATACCTTGACAAGTTTGTCATTGTTTTCATTGATGACATACTTATTTACTCAAAGAATGACCAAGAACACGGTGAACATTTGAGAAAGGTGTTAGAAGTATTGAGGAAGGAAGAATTGTACGCTAAGTTTTCAAAGTGTGCATTTTGGTTGGAAGAAGTTCAATTCCTCGGTCACATAGTGAACAAAGAAGGTATTAAGGTGGATCCGGCAAAGATAGAAACTGTTGAAAAGTGGGAAACCCCGAAAACTCCGAAACACATACGCCAGTTTTTAGGACTAGCTGGTTACTACAGAAGGTTCATCCAAGACTTTTCCAGAATAGCAAAACCCTTGACTGCATTAACGCATAAAGGGAAGAAATTTGAATGGAATGATGAACAAGAGAAAGCGTTTCAGTTATTGAAGAAAAAGCTAACTACGGCACCTATATTGTCATTGCCTGAAGGGAATGATGATTTTGTGATTTATTGTGACGCATCAAAGCAAGGTCTCGGTTGTGTATTAATGCAACGAACGAAGGTGATTGCTTATGCGTCTAGACAATTGAAGATTCACGAACAAAATTATACGACGCATGATTTGGAATTAGGCGCGGTTGTTTTTGCATTAAAGACTTGGAGGCACTACTTATATGGGGTCAAAAGTATTATATATACCAACCACAAAAGTCTTCAACACATATTCAATCAGAAACAACTGAATATGAGGCAGCGTAGGTGGATTGAATTGTTGAATGATTACGACTTTGAGATTCGTTACCACCCGGGGAAGGCAAATGTGGTAGCCGATGCCTTGAGCAGGAAGGACAGAGAACCCATTTGAGTAAAATCTATGAATATAATGATTCATAATAACCTTACTACTCAAATAAAGGAGGCACAACAAGGAGTTTTAAAAGAGGGAAATTTAAAGGATGAAATACCCAAAGGATCGGAGAAGCATCTTAATATTCGGGAAGATGGAACCCGGTATAGGGCTGAAAGAATTTGGGTACCAAAATTTGGAGATATGAGAGAAATGGTACTTAGAGAAGCTCATAAAACCAGGTACTCAATACATCCTGGAACGGGGAAGATGTACAAGGATCTCAAGAAACATTTTTGGTGGCCGGGTATGAAAGCCGATGTTGCTAAATACGTAGGAGAATGTTTGACGTGTTCTAAGGTCAAAGCTGAGCATCAGAAACCATCAGGTCTACTTCAACAACCTGAAATCCCGGAATGGAAATGGGAAAACATTACCATGGATTTCATCACTAAATTGCCAAGGACTGCAAGTGGTTTTGATACTATTTGGGTAATAGTTGATCGTCTCACCAAATCAGCACACTTCCTGCCAATAAGAGAAGATGACAAGATGGAGAAATTAGCACGACTGTATTTGAAGGAAGTCGTCTCCAGACATGGAATACCAATCTCTATTATCTCTGATAGGGATGGCAGATTTATTTCAAGATTCTGGCAGACATTACAGCAAGCATTAGGAAATCGTCTAGACATGAGTACTGCCTATCATCCACAAACTGATGGGCAGAGCAAAATGACGATACAAATGCTTGAAGACATGCTACGAGCATGTGTTATTGAGTTCGGAAACAGTTGGGATCGACATCTACCGTTAGCAGAATTTTCCTACAACAACAGCTACCATTCAAGCATTGAGATGGCGCCGTTTGAAGCACTTTATGGTAGAAAGTGCAGGTCTCCGATTTGTTGGAGTGAAGTGGGGGATAGACAGATTACGGGTCCGGAGATTATACAAGAAACTACCGAGAAGATCATCCAAATTCAACAACGGTTGAAAACCGCCCAAAGTCGACAAAAGAGCTACGCTGACATTAAAAGAAAAGATATAGAATTTGAAATTGGAGAGATGGTCATGCTTAAAGTTGCACCTTGGAAAGGCGTTGTTCAATTTGGTAAACGAGGGAAATTAAATCCAAGGTATATTGGACCATTCAAGATTATTGATCGTGTCGGACCAGTAGCTTACCGACTTGAGTTACCTCAACAACTCGCGGCTGTACATAACACTTTCCACGTCTCGAATTTGAAGAAATGTTTTGCTAAAGAAGATCTCACTATTCCGTTAGATGAAATCCAAATAAACGAAAAACTTCAATTCATCGAAGAACCCGTCGAAATAATGGATCGTGAGGTTAAAAGACTTAAGCAAAACAAGATACCAATTGTTAAGGTTTGATGGAATGCTCGTAGAGGACCCGAGTTCACCTGGGAGCGTGAAGATCAGATGAAGAAGAAATACCCGCATCTATTTCCAGAAGATTCGTCAACACCTTCAACAGCTTAAAATTTCGGGACGAAATTTATTTAACGGGTAGGTACTGTAGTGACCCGAACTTTTCCATGTTTATATATATTAATTGAGATTGATATTTACATGATTAAATGTTTCCAACATGTTAAGCAATCAAACTTGTTAAGACTTGATTAATTGAAATATGTTTCATATAGACAATTGACCACCCAAGTTGACCGGTAATTCACGAACGTTAAAACTTGTAAAAACTATATGATGATATATATATGGATATATATATAGTTAACATGATACTATGATAAGTAAACATATCATTAAGTATATTAACAATGAACTACATATGTAAAAACAAGACTACTAACTTAATGATTTTTAAACGAGACATATATGTAACGATTATCGTTGTAAAGACATTTAATGTATATATATCCTATTAAGAGATATTCATACATGATAATATCATGATAATATAATAATTTAAAATCTCATTTGATATTATAAACATTGGGTTAACAACATTTAACAAGATCGTTAACCTAAAGGTTTCAAAACAACACTTACATGTAACGACTAACGATGACTTAACGAGTCAGTTAAAATGTATATACATGTAGTGTTTTAATATGTATTTATAGACTTTTGAAAGACTTCAATACACTTATCAAAATACTTCTACTTAACAAAAATGCTTACAATTACATCCTCGTTCAGTTTCATCAACAATTCTACTCGTATGCACCCGTATTCGTACTCGTACAATACACAGCTTTTAGATGTATGTACTATTGGTATATACACTCTAATGATCAGCTCTTAGCAGCCCATGTGAGTCACCTAACACATGTGGGAACCATCATTTGGCAACTAGCATGAAATATCTCATAAAATTACAAAAATATGAGTAATCATTCATGACTTATTTACATGAAAACAAAATTACATATCCTTTATATCTAATCCATATACCAATGACCAAAAACACCTACAAACACTTTCATTCTTCAATTTTCTTCATCTAATTGATCTCTCTCAAGTTCTATCTTCAAGTTCTAAGTGTTCTTCATAAATTCTACAAGTTCTAGTTACATAAAATCAAGAATACTTTCAAGTTTGCTAGCTCACTTCCAATCTTGTAAGGTGATCATCCAACCTCAAGAAATCTTTGTTTCTTACAGTAGGTTATCATTCTAATACAAGGTAATAATCATATTCAAACTTTGGTTCAATTTCTATAACTATAACAATCTTATTTCAAGTGATGGTCTTACTTGAACTTGTTTTCGTGTCATGATTCTGCTTCAAGAACTTCGAGCCATCCAAGGATCCATTGAAGCTAGATCCATTTTTATATTTTCCAGTAGGTTTATCCAAGGAACTTAAGGTAGTAATGATGTTCATAACATCATTCGATTCATACATATAAATCTATCTTATTCGAAGGTTTAAACTTGTAATCACTAGAACATAGTTTAGTTAATTCTAAACTTGTTCGCAAACAAAAGTTAATCCTTCTAACTTGACTTTTAAAATCAACTAAACACATGTTCTATATCTATATGATATGCTAACTTAATGATTTAAAACCTGGAAACACGAAAAACACCGTAAAACTGGATTTACGCCGTCGTAGTAACACCGCGGGCTGTTTTGGGTTAGTTAATTAAAAACTATGATAAACTTTGATTTAAAAGTTGTTATTCTGAGAAAATGATTTTTATTATGAACATGAAACTATATCCAAAAATTATGGTTAAACTCAAAGTGGAAGTATGTTTTCTAAAATGGTCATCTAGACGTCGTTCTTTCGACTGAAATGACTACCTTTACAAAAACGACTTGTAACTTATTTTTCCGACTGTAAACCTATACTTTTTCTGTTTAGATTCATAAAATAGAGTTCAATATGAAACCATAGCAATTTGATTCACTCAAAACGGATTTAAAATGAAGAAGTTATGGGTAAAACAAGATTGGATAATTTTTCTCATTTTAGCTACGTGAAAATTGGTAACAAATCTATTCCAACCATAACTTAATCAACTTGTATTGTATATTATGTAATCTTGAGATACCATAGACACGTATACAATGTTTCGACCTATCATGTCGACACATCTATATATATTTCGGAACAACCATAGACACTCTATATGTGAATGTTGGAGTTAGCTATACAGGGTTGAGGTTGATTCCAAAATATATATAGTTTGAGTTGTGATCAATACTGAGATACGTATACACTGGGTCGTGGATTGATTCAAGATAATATTTATCGATTTATTTCTGTACATCTAACTGTGGATAACTAGTTGTAGGTTACTAACGAGGACAGCTGACTTAATAAACTTAAAACATCAAAATATATTAAAAGTGTTGTAAATATATTTTGAACATACTTTGATATATATGTATATATTGTTATAGGTTCGTGAATCAACCAGTGGCCAAGTCTTACTTCCCGACGAAGTAAAAATCTGTGAAAGTGAGTTATAGCCTGTAACGACCCGCACTTTTTCGATCATACTATACTTATAAGATTAATATTTACATAAATTAAACCTTGCCAACATGATAAGCAATCCAAATTGTCGAGATTTATATTTCCGAAAAGAGTTTTACACAACGTTTGACCGTCTAGTTTGACCGATGATATCACGAACTATACAATATATGATAATTATACGTTTGTGTATATAAATGTATATATACATATTTAACATGATTAATAAATGTTTTAATATCTCATTTTGTATTAATAACAACAAGTTATATGTGTATTTTGAAACTACTAACTTAAGTTTTAAAAACGATAACAATACGTAACGTTATTTGACTTAAATACTTAAGACTATAATGTTTATACATATATTGTATAAGTAATGTATTTAATCACTTTTAAGAACTTAAATACATAAAATCATATAAGTGTATTCACAAAAGATAGCTATATTTGAATCCTCATTCCATTTTTCACAAAATTTCTATACGTATATTTAGAGTATTTGTACTCGTATCATACCTAGCTCCTATACGTATTTACTAATAGTAAATACACATCAAAATCACCACCTAACCAGCCATTATTCATGCCCTTAGAGCTAGGTAATTACTTTTGAATCATTGCAAGACTAATTACAAAAATACAAACTAGAATTTTGTCATGTTATCCTTAAAGATCACATTTTTAGGAGTATATATGTATCATCATTTTTGATTCATTTTTACTTCAATCTCTTAACTAAAAACACACACTCTTTATTACTCTCTAAACTCCATAACAATCCAGCAAAGTTCCATAAAGATCTAGCTTCAAAAACCATACTAAAACACCATAAGAAAACCATACAAAAACACTTCAAGAAAACCTTCCAAGAACACCAACTTACTTCCAATCTTTCATCCACTTCTATCACCCTTTTGATTCTAGCTTCTTACTTCTCTTTTACAGCAAACTTATCCAAGGAACTTGAGGTAGAATCTATGTTCATAACCTTATTCGATTCATATATATATAGCTATCTTATTTTGTGGTACAAAAGTTTAACAACAAGAACATAGTTTGAATGTTTTCAAACTTGTTTGCAAACTAAATAGATCCTTCTAACTTAACTTTTAAAATACTTCAAGACCTGTAATATAACTTATGTATATGCTAATTTAACAAGGTAAAACTTGGTTTTTCAAAGTATAAGTATTTTTAGAAAAATGGTCATTAAATGATTTTGTTGTAACAAAAATGTTTAACTTCATATGTTTCACTAATGTTTCACTTATGCCGTATGATTTTGAATACAAACCAAGGTATTTACAGTTCATAGTCTTAAAGAAGAACTCGATCCAAGAAGATGGCAATTTGAATCAACGAAAACGGATTTGTAACGAAGAAACTATGACCGAAACAAAATTGGTTATCCTAGATCATTTCAACTACGGGATCAATTGGAAAAAAATGATATAAATCACATATTTCTAAGATAACATGATATTTTATATATATGTACTTATAATTCAATTTTATATGGTTCAGGATCACCCGTAAACAACACGAGAAGATTAATCATAAGATCCCATGATTGTACGCAACACGTCATTTGACAACACCGGTACTTTATGTACGCAACACGTCATTTGACAACACCGGTACCATGGGTCAAGATTAATCTCGACCAATACTTATACGATGGGTTTTTATTTATTTCGTTGGGGGTTTTATTTATTTCATTGCGGGTATATTAAACATCTAAAAATGAACCATTAAAATTGAGTTACTAACAAAGAAATGCTAACTACGGACTAAGGGATTATTCTAAGTATTAAAAGTATAACAAGTATATATATATATAACGTTTGTTTTAAAATGAAAACATATTGATATATTATATATGGATAGGTTCGTGATATCAACCGGAAGACCGAGTCAAAAAAAATATATATCATCAAGACAAGAGTGAGTATATAGTCCCACTTTTAAACTCTAAATATTTCGGGATGAGAATACATGTATTTTATGTTTTACACTATGGACACAAGTAACTGAAAAATATATTCTACGTTGAGTTGTACCACTGGCATACTTCCCTGTAGCTTGGTAACTAATATTTACAGCGGTATTGTAAACGCGAATCCTGTTGATAGATCTATCGGGCTTGACAACCCCAACCGGACTGGACGACCAGTATTCAACGGTTGCACAGTACTTCGTTTTGTGACTACACTTGGTACGGTGTAGTAAGATTTCATATTAAAGGGAATATGCGACGTGAAAATGTTAAGTATGGTTACCGAGTGCTCAACCACTTAGAATATTTTTATTGAAATGTTTATATACGAAATCTTGTGGTCTATATATATATATTGCTGCGCACTAAACCTATATCTCACCAACTTTATGTTGACGTTTTTAAACATGTTTATTCTCAGGTGATAATTAAAGCTTCCGCTGCATTATGTTGAATCTAAGCAGGATCATGCGTACTCATATTTGTGTCAAAAATAAAACTGCATATCCGAGGACGTGTGTTGTAAAATATGCTAGAAATCGTGTTGTTATTATCATTTGTAAAGTTTGTAAGTCGAAGATTATCGTTAAACGATAATCATCTTTTTATTGTCTAAAGCTTGTAACAAAAATAATGGTTTGGTTTGTAATGTATAATATATGCAGTTTTCCTTTTTAAAAATGTCGCATATAGAGGTCAATACCTCGCAATGAAATCATACGTTATCTAACACGTTCTTATGGTTAAGGACGGGTTATGACATGTGGTATCAGAGCGTTGGTCTTAGCGAACCAGGTCTGCATTAGTGTGTCTAACCGAGAAGCCGTTAGGATACATTAGTAAGTCTGGACTTTGACCGGGTCTGATTTAAAAAAAAAAAAAAAAAAAAAACCATTGCTTATCACTGTTGGTTAAAATTTATATGTAAATATTATATAAGTACTAATGGGTTAGTTGTTGTGTGATAGATGTCGAGCTCAAAAATTGTTATCACAATCAACGACTCCGAATCAGAATCTTCAGATGGCGTTCCAGTCATTAACCTGTCCGATGACGAAAATGATATCCTTGGGGAAGACTCACAAATTCCGGATGAACCAACTATAGAGAACCCGGAAAGTGAACCCGAGGAGGAAAGTGAACCCGAGGAGGAAAGTGAACCCGAGGAGGAAAGTGAACCCGAGGAAGAAATACAGGAAATTACAAAAGACGAGTTCGAACTAGGAAAGAAACGAAAGGCTAATGAATTAGAAAATCCAAATCCCGAGTTTAATGAGAATGATGTGGCACCAATTCCACTCAACACTACCACCCCTATCCCCGCTATTCCTATTCGTTCTGTCCCAGCATCCAGTTCTTCAGTCCCACAGCCAAAATATAGGCAGACAGTTAGGATAAGCGTTAAGCAAATCTTTGTGTCTAAACGTCCTAGAAAATAGATCAAACGATGCGCTGCTGTGTCAAACCATGGAACCGAATAATGTTTTGTATAATATTAATAGTGTGGTTTGCTTAATGTTCGATGTAAGATAAGCATATGTAAAATATTGAAGTATGAAATGCAATAATTTTCCATGGTTAAGTATTATTTAGATTGTAGTAATTGATTCTGTACTAAGCTATTAAGTATGAACATTAACGGGTAGGTACTACCCAAGATATAATTATAAAACGCTAATAAGAAGAAAAGGCTTTTATAATAATACCTAGTTCATATTATTAATAAGCTATAATGTACTATAAATACACACTACATCTATAATAATCCATGTGAATAATTATTTTCTTTCATTAGGAAATGGCGCGATTGAATCGAATGACGGAACAAGAACTCGAGGAACTCATCAACCAGCGAGTGAACGACAGAATGTTATGGGTTGAGGCTGCAAGAGCTGCTGCAGTTAACCCAAATCCTCGTGTAGGATGCTCCTACAAGACGTTTCAAGCTTGCAAGCCCTCATCATTCAGTGGAACGGAAGGACCTATCGGTTTAACCCGATGGATAGAAAAGATGGAGACGGTGTTTAAAATCAGTGGTTGTGATGAAAAAGACATGACCAAGTTTGCATCGTGCACTTTACAAGATAGTGCACTCACATGGTGGAAGAATTACGTGAAGGCGGTAGGAGGAGATGTAGCTTATGATACTCCATGGGAAGAATTCAAAGCAATGATAATCACCGAGTATTGTCCAAGGAATGAGGTTATTAAGTTAGAAGATGAGTTACGAAGTTTGAAGGTGGTTGGTACTGAAATCACCAACTACAACCAGCGATTCATGGAATTAGTTTTGCTATGTCCTGAATTGGTTCCAACCGAAGCACGGAAGATTGAAATGTACAAAGGTGGTTTGCCCAAGAAGGTCAAGGCAAACGTTACGGCGTCGAAACCTAAGACAATTCATGAAGCTATAACCATGGCGAACGAGTTAATGGATCAGGTCATTCTGGATAAGAAAGCATTCACTACTGAGGTGAAGGTATCAAGTAACAAAAGAAAGTGGAATGGAAATTATGATCGAGGTAACCAACAACAATCTTTTAAGAAACAAGAAAACACGCAAGGTGCGGGTAGTGGTTTAAGCTTTGGTTATAAAGGACAAAATCCTTTATGCAACCGTTGCCACAAACATCACTTTGGTTACTGTAGTGTGTTATGCACCAAGTGTAATCGACAAGGTCATCTTGCGGAAGATTGTAAGGCTCTCGTTACAAATGGCAACAAGACTCCTGCCACCAACGCAAATAGAACTGCTTTGGCTAACATTACTTGTTTTGGGTGTGGAAAACAAGGTCATTATAAGAGCCAGTGCCCGAATCAGAATGGCGGACTTACACGTGGAAGAGCGTTTGTTATTAATGCTAGAGAGGCACGAGAAGACCCGGAACTTGTTACGGGTACGTTTACCATTAATAACTTATCAGCATCTATTTTATTTGATACTGGCGCCGATAGAAGTTACGTGTGTATAAATTTTTACACTAAATTGAATTGTTCATCATTACCTCTAGATGCTAAGTACTTGATTGAGTTAGCTAATGGTAAGCTAATTAAAGCCGATAAAATTTGTCGTGATTGTGAAATAAATCTAGCTGGAGAAACGTTTAAAATCGACTTAATACCCGTAGAATTAGGAGGTTTTGATGTAATAGTCGGCATGGACTGGATGTCCAAAATAGGAGCGGAAGTTGTTTGTGCCAAGAAGGCAATTCGTATTCCTGGTAAGGATAAAATGCCAGTGATGATTTATGGAGAGAAGGGTAATTCAAAGCTAAAACTCATTAGCTGTTTGAAAGCCAAGAAGTGTTTAGAAAAGGGATGTTACGCTATTTTAGCACATGTTAATAAAGTCGAAAAGAAAGAAAAGTGCATCAACGACGTGCCTGTGGCAAGAGATTTTCCTGAAGTTTTTCCGGAAGAATTGCCGGGATTACCTCCATTTAGATCGGTAGAATTTCAAATAGATTTAGTACCAGGAGCTGCACCAGTGGCTCGTGCTCCATATAGACTTGCACCGTCCGAGTTAAAAGAACTTCAAAGTCAGTTAAAAGAATTACTGGACCGTGGATTCATACGACCGAGTACTTCACCTTGGGGAGCTCCAATTTTGTTTGTTAAGAAGAAAGATGGATCTTTTAGGATGTGTATAGACTATCGTGAATTAAATAAGTTAACTATCAAGAATCGGTATCCACTACCGAGAATTGATGACTTATTTGATCAATTGCAAGGATCATGTGTTTATTCGAAAATCGACTTAAGATCGGGCTATCATCAACTACGCGTTAAAGAAGAGGACATTCCGAAAACTGCTTTTCGGACACGTTATGGTCATTATGAATTTTTGGTTATGCCGTTTGGATTGACGAATGCGCCAGCTGTATTCATGGACCTCATGAATCGAGTTTGTAGTCCGTATTTAGATAAGTTTGTTATCGTTTTCATTGATGATATTCTTATCTATTCCAAGAGTGAGCAAGAGCATGAAGAGCATTTAAGGTTGATACTGGAGTTGTTGAGAAAAGAACAACTGTATGCTAAATTTTCTAAGTGTGCTTTCTGGTTGAAAGAAGTGCAATTTCTTGGTCACGTTGTTAATAGCGAAGGAATTCAGGTTGATCCAGCAAAAACTGAAGCCATTGAAAAATGGGAGACTCCTAAGACACCAATGCAGATACGCCAATTTTTGGGTTTAGCCGATTATTATAGAAGGTTTATTCAAGATTTTTCCCGAATAGCTAAACCGTTGACAGCGTTAACGCAAAAAGGGAAGAAATACGAATGGACCTCGGAGCAGGAGAACGCATTTCAATTATTGAAGAAGAAGTTAACTACGGCGCCTATTTTATCGTTACCTGAAGGGAACGATGATTTTGAAATATATTGTGACGCTTCGCGACAAGGTTTTGGTTGTGTTCTTATGCAACGGAAGAAAGTTATTGCATTCGCATCCCGACAATTGAAGATTCACGAGCGAAATTATACGACGCATGATCTAGAATTGGGAGCAGTCGTGTTTGCATTGAAGATGTGGAGACACTACTTGTATGGGGTTAAATTCACTGTGTTTACTGATCATAAAAGCCTTCAACATATTTTCGATCAAAAACAGCTGAACATGAGGCAACGTAGGTGGGTTGAGTTAATAAATGACTATGATTGTGAAATTCGTTATCATCCCGGGAAAGCGAACGTGGTGGCCGACGCTCTAAGCAGAAAGGAACGAGAACCAATTCGAGTACGAGCGATGAACATAAAAATTCGCATGAATCTCAACTCACAAATCAAAGAAGTTCAACGAGAAGCACTTACTAAAGAAAATATAGGAAATGAAATAATGAAGAAGTATGAGAAGCAACTCGTTATGCGGGAAGATGGAATTCGATATTTTGCAAATCGTATTTGGGTACCGAAGTTGGGTGGATTAAGGAAGTTGATATTGAACGAGGCACATAAGACAAGATATTCGATACATCCTGGAGTTGGAAAGATGTACCAAGATCTTAAGACGCATTATTGGTGGCCTAATTTAAAAACAGACGTTGCAACATATGTTGGGGAGTGTTTAACTTGTTCCAAGGTTAAAGCAGAACACCAGAAGCCGTCAGGGTTACTTCAACAACCAGAAATTCCAGAATGGAAATGGGACGGTATTACCATGGATTTCATCACGAAGTTACCAAAGACTGCCTGGGGATACGACACCATTTGGGTGATTGTTGATCGTCTCACCAAGTCTGCACATTTCTTGCCTATAAAGGAAACGGATAGAATGGAGAAACTATTACGATTGTATATAAAGGAAGTTGTTTCAAGGCATGGAATACCTATTTCCATTATATCCGATCGTGATAGTAGATTTACCTCAAAATTCTGGCAATCACTACAGGAGGCACTAGGAACTCGATTGGATATGAGTACCGCATATCATCCATAAACCGATGGACAGAGTGAGAGAACGATTCAGACTCTCGAAGACATGCTCAGGGCATGTGTGATCGATTTTGGAAACGGATGGGATAAATATCTACCGTTAGCAGAATTCTCGTATAATAATAGTTATCATGCGAGCATTGGAGCTGCGCCATTCGAAGCATTGTACGGAAGGAAGTGTAGATCTCCTATCTGTTGGAATGAAGTAGGAGATCGACATTTAACTGGTCCCGAGATCATACATGAAACGACTGAGAAGATAGTGCAAATCAAGGAGAGATTGAAAACAGCCCGTAGTCGCCAAAAGAGCTACGCCGATGTTCGAAGGAAACCATTAGAGTTTCAGGTCGGGGACATGGTTATGCTAAAGGTGTCACCTTGGAAAGGTGTAATACGTTTCGGCAAAAGGGGTAAACTGAACCCAAGGTACGTAGGCCCGTTCAAGATCATCGAACGCATTGGACCGGTAGCTTATCGACTCGAGTTACCGCAACAACTCGCTGGAGTACATAATACCTTTCACGTCTCAAACCTGAAGAAGTGTCTTGCAAAGGAAGACCTCACCATTCCTCTTGAAGAAATTCATGTCGACGAGAAACTACAATTCGTCGAAGAACCAATCGAAATCATGGACCGTGAAGTTAAACAGCTCAAACAGAGTAATATACCGATTGTTAAGGTTCGTTGGAATGTTAGAAGAGGTCCCGAGTTTACTTGGGAACGAGAGGATCATATGAAACGAAAGTATCCGCATTTGTTTCTCGATGACGCAAAATAGGTACAATTTTAAAATTTCGGGACGAAATTTATTTAACGGGGAGGTAATGTAACGACCCGCACTTTTTCGATCATACTATACTTATAAGATTAATATTTACATAAATTAAACCTTGCCAACATGATAAGCAATCCAAATTGTCGAGATTTATATTTCCGAAAAGAGTTTTACACAACGTTTGACCGTCTAGTTTGACCGATGATATCACGAACTATACAATATATGATAATTATACGTTTGTGTATATAAATGTATATATACATATTTAACATGATTAATAAATGTTTTAATATCTCATTTTGTATTAATAACAACAAGTTATATGTGTATTTTGAAACTACTAACTTAAGTTTTAAAAACGATAACAATACGTAACGTTATTTGACTTAAATACTTAAGACTATAATGTTTATACATATATTGTATAAGTAATGTATTTAATCACTTTTAAGAACTTAAATACATAAAATCATATAAGTGTATTCACAAAAGATAGCTATATTTGAATCCTCATTCCATTTTTCACAAAATTTCTATACGTATATTTAGAGTATTTGTACTCGTATCATACCTAGCTCCTATACGTATTTACTAATAGTAAATACACATCAAAATCACCACCTAACCAGCCATTATTCATGCCCTTAGAGCTAGGTAATTACTTTTGAATCATTGCAAGACTAATTACAAAAATACAAACTAGAATTTTGTCATGTTATCCTTAAAGATCACATTTTTAGGAGTATATATGTATCATCATTTTTGATTCATTTTTACTTCAATCTCTTAACTAAAAACACACACTCTTTATTACTCTCTAAACTCCATAACAATCCAGCAAAGTTCCATAAAGATCTAGCTTCAAAAACCATACTAAAACACCACAAGAAAACCATACAAAAACACTTCAAGAAAACCTTCCAAGAACACCAACTTACTTCCAATCTTTCATCCACTTCTATCACCCTTTTGATTCTAGCTTCTTACTTCTCTTTTACAGCAAACTTATCCAAGGAACTTGAGGTAGAATCTATGTTCATAACCTTATTCGATTCATATATATATAGCTATCTTATTTTGTGGTACAAAAGTTTAACAACAAGAACATAGTTTGAATGTTTTCAAACTTGTTTGCAAACTAAATAGATCCTTCTAACTTAACTTTTAAAATACTTCAAGACCTGTAATATAACTTATGTATATGCTAATTTAACAAGGTAAAACTTGGTTTTTCAAAGTATAAGTATTTTTAGAAAAATGGTCATTAAATGATTTTGTTGTAACAAAAATGTTTAACTTCATATGTTTCACTAATGTTTCACTTATGCCGTATGATTTTGAATACAAACCAAGGTATTTACAGTTCATAGTCTTAAAGAAGAACTCGATCCAAGAAGATGGCAATTTGAATCAACGAAAACGGATTTGTAACGAAGAAACTATGACCGAAACAAAATTGGTTATCCTAGATCATTTCAACTACGGGATCAATTGGAAAAAAATGATATAAATCACATATTTCTAAGATAACATGATATTTTATATATATGTACTTATAATTCAATTTTATATGGTTCAGGATCACCCGTAAACAACACGAGAAGATTAATCATAAGATCCCATGATTGTACGCAACACGTCATTTGACAACACCGGTACTTTATGTACGCAACACGTCATTTGACAACACCGGTACCATGGGTCAAGATTAATCTCGACCAATACATATACGATGGGTTTTTATTTATTTCGTTGGGGGTTTTATTTATTTCATTGCGGGTATATTAAACATCTAAAAATGAACCATTAAAATTGAGTTACTAACAAAGAAATGCTAACTACGGACTAAGGGATTATTCTAAGTATTAAAAGTATAACAAGTATATATATATATAACGTTTGTTTTAAAATGAAAACATATTGATATATTATATATGGATAGGTTCGTGATATCAACCGGAAGACCGAGTCAAAAAAATATATATCATCAAGACAAGAGTGAGTATATAGTCCCACTTTTAAACTCTAAATATTTCGGGATGAGAATACATGTATTTTATGTTTTACACTATGGACACAAGTAACTGAAAAATATATTCTACGTTGAGTTGTACCACTGGCATACTTCCCTGTAGCTTGGTAACTAATATTTACAGCGGTATTGTAAACGCGAATCCTGTTGATAGATCTATCGGGCTTGACAACCCCAACCGGACTGGACGACCAGTATTCAACGGTTGCACAGTACTTCGTTTTGTGACTACACTTGGTACGGTGTAGTAAGATTTCATATTAAAGGGAATATGCGACGTGAAAATGTTAAGTATGGTTACCGAGTGCTCAACCACTTAGAATATTTTTATTGAAATGTTTATATACGAAATCTTGTGGTCTATATATATATATTGCTGCGCACTAAACCTATATCTCACCAACTTTATGTTGACGTTTTTAAACATGTTTATTCTCAGGTGATAATTAAAGCTTCCGCTGCATTATGTTGAATCTAAGCAGGATCATGCGTACTCATATTTGTGTCAAAAATAAAACTGCATATCCGAGGACGTGTGTTGTAAAATATGCTAGAAATCGTGTTGTTATTATCATTTGTAAAGTTTGTAAGTCGAAGATTATCGTTAAACGATAATCATCTTTTTATTGTCTAAAGCTTGTAACAAAAATAATGGTTTGGTTTGTAATGTATAATATATGCAGTTTTCCTTTTTAAAAATGTCGCATATAGAGGTCAATACCTCGCAATGAAATCATACGTTATCTAACACGTTCTTATGGTTAAGGACGGGTTATGACATAGCCCCACTTTTAAAATCTAATATTTTTGGGATGAGAATACATGCAGGTTTTATAAATGATTTACAAAATAGACACAAGTACGTGAAACTACATTCTATGGTTGAATTATCAAAATCGAATATGCCCCTTTTTATTAAGTCTGGTAATCTAAGAATTAGGGAACAGACACCCTAATTGACGCGAATCCTAAAGATAGATCTATTGGGCCTAACAAGCCCCATCCAAAGTACCAGATGCTTTAGTACTTCGAAATTTATATCATATCCGAAGGGTGTCCCGGAATGATGGGGATATTCTTATATATGCATCTTGTTAATGTCGGTTACCAGGTGTTCACCATATGAATGATTTTTATCTCTATGTATGGGATGTGTATTGAAATATGAAATCTTGTGGTCTATTGTTACGATTTGATATATATAGGTTAAACCTATAACTCACCAACATTTTTGTTGACGTTTTAAGCATGTTTATTCTCAGGTGATTATTAAGAGCTTCCGCTGTCGCATACTTAAATAAGGACGAGATTTGGAGTCCATGCTTGTATGATATTGTGTAAAAACTGCATTCAAGAAACTTATTTTGTTGTAACATATTTGTATTGTAAACCATTATGTAATGGTCGTGTGTAAACAGGATATTTTAGATTATCATTATTTGATAATCTACGTAAAGCTTTTTAAACCTTTATTGAAGAAATAAAGGTTATGGTTTGTTTTAAAATGAATGCAGTCTTTGAAAAACGTCTCATATAGAGGTCAAAACCTCGCAACGAAATCAATTAATATGGAACGTTTTTAATCAATAAGAACGGGACATTTCAACCACTAGCTAAAGCGTCTAATGGCAATACCGCTAACACTGATCTGCAACTAAAGGTTGCTGCTGAAAAATGGTTGCGCATAGAAATTTGCAGCAACACCGTGAAGAAACTGTCACTGATGGTAAGCGATTAAGAATTTTGGCTGGAAAAACAAGCTTGAAAGCAGACAAAGTCCTTGGCACTGCTATTGAACAAGCTAGAAAAGATGGTCGTGAATCTCGTATACCGCGAACTTACCTATGGCCGTTGAATGATTCTGGATCACAGGTTGATCCCTTAGTTGTTGAACATCGCGATAGCGATAGCGATGATGCGGAAGACCGTGTTGTTTTAAATTCTGTTTATAATTCAAAGACTGCGAAAGCGCCAAGAGAAGAAAGTGAATTTTCTGATAATTCAGATAGTGCGAAGGAATTTGTAAAAATTCCACATGTTAAGCGCAGGCGACCACCAACACCCTATCCTCGCCATGGGGATGAGGGTGAATGTAAGACCCAAATATTTTGTGTACAAAAGGCATATATGGTGTACATGAAATGGGTGAAGCGTGGTGTGATTTTAAACTGACAGAACTGATCAGACCCCCTGTGTGCACCGCGCAGGGTAATGGGTGCGCGTCGCGCACCTTGTCTGATGGCAGTTTCCTATTTTCTTTTAATAAGAGTTAAATGAAGGGCATTTTGGTCATTTCACTTGGGGACGGATCTGTGGCCATAATACCAGATTTGGATCTAGTTTTGGATCATTTTCACATCCACACACACTCTTTTCTCATCTTAGAGAGAGAGGGAGATTCTAGAGAGAGATTTGGAGATTTGGAGAAGAAGGAGCTTGAATTGATCAAAAGTCCAAGTGTTAGAGTTGTTCATCTCTTCCTTGGCTACATTTTGGTAGTGTTAGTAAGTTCTAACTTCGAATTTCAATTGTTAGATTTGATTTCCAAGTTAGGGTTTTGACTTGTGTGTTCTTGAATAAACCCACTAGTTGATAAATGGGTGATTAAGCTAGTAAATGGTGTCGATGACCATTGTTGGTAGGTTTTGGGTTGGATGATGAAATTGATTAGTTGATAATCATGATTGGGTGATCGAATCACTATCTAACTTAGGTTGTTTGTTAGTGATTAAAGGTATGAGCTTGCAAAATGGGTGTTTTGACTCGAGATTAGGTCAAAATGGGTTTTGTGTCAAAATGAAGCAAGTGAGTGTTTTGATGTTAAAACATTGTGTAAAATGTAGTATTGGAACATAATCACTAGTTAATTGTGATTATGAGCGTTTTGGGCGAATTTTGACTTAGTCAAAATAGAGGTGAGTGTAAATTGGTCGAAATAGCACTTAAGGTGTTTTGGGCATAAGTTAGAGTGTTTAGCTTATTTGTTTGTAAATTTCTTAGGTGATTCACGTTTGGTTGATTGGAAGCTCAAGCGGATTAGCATTTCAAGTAATCGAGGTGAGTGGAATATTTATACGTTTATGTATATAATTTGGTTATTTGTGTACGACGTGGCAAGTGTTATTCGGTAGAATACACTCCTCTTGGGCCACATTGGGACCGGGTGCGGGATGAGGGTTAAAGTTCGATGCGGTAATACCTCATATGTATGGACTTAAAGTTCGATGATGACGACGCCATACTACTATTGTGTTATTCGATGTGGGATGAGGGTTTAAGTTCGATGTGACGATACCTCATATGTATGGACCTAAAGTTAGATGGGACGATGCCATACCACTATTACATTGTTCGATGAGGGTTTAAGTTCGATGTGACGATACCTCATATGTATGGATTTAAAGTTTGATATTGACCATGCCATACCACGATTGTTTGTTTGATGAGGGTTTCAAGTTCGGTAATGACGATACCTCATATGCATGGATTTAAAGTTCGATAATGATGATGCCATGCTACTATTGTAATGCTTGATGAGGGCTTAAAGTTTGATGCAGCGATACCTCATATGTTAGCTTAAAGTTCGATGTGACGATACCACATGAAGCATGTAGAGTTGGTTTGAAGTTCGATGAGACAATACCACTCATGAAATTGGAAATTGGTACTATTTGATGTTATGAACATCCGTGGCTTCATAAAGGGGATTATTCCCTCGTGATCTTGATTTAACATGTGGGTTGTAAGTATTCATATTTAGCATTGTAATATTGACGTGACCTTTATGCTTGATGTTGACTTGTCGTACGTTTGTTTTACGTGATTATATGAATTATTAATGTCGTGTGTTGTTTGTGTAGGTGTATGCAAGTAATTGAATTATGTATGTATGCGTATAAGTATTGCACTCACTAAGCAATTAGCTTACCCTCTCTTTGTTTACATTTTTAGGTTCGGAGGCGAACGTGGCAAGGGTATGCTCGGGATTAGATGATTTCCCTTTTTGGTTGTTCGCTTGGATTACTTTTGGATTCGGCCTAGGATTTGGGTAGTTTATCCCCAAACATCATGCTCGTAGTTTGTTTGGAAATTAAACACATGCGGTTGAAACTTGTAATTTTGTACTTAATGGAAAATCGGGCCGATGTGGACCCGGAATCGTAAAACTTGTTTTATTATAAAACTTGTTAGTTTTACTTATATTAATCTATTGTGAAAGTCGTTTCGTCTAAAAGTATCGGGAAGCGGGAGATCTTTAATGCAAAAATGCAAAATCCGGACAGAAGCTGAAATGGCCTGTGCGCGCCGCGCACAGCAAGGGTTGCCCGCCGCGCATCCTTCTGAAAAAAAATTCTTTGTTCTGTTTTCGGTTGGATAACGGGTTGGGTTGTTACAAGTGGTATCAGAGCATGGTCTAAGGGATTTTGGGTGACTTGAGATAGGCGCCTAGACTTAGACTTTTGTGTGTGCTATTATGCGGGACTTGTAGGATTACGGGTTGGTTTGGGTTTTTAGTTAGTACCTTAGAGAATAGGTGAACTAGCTATGTATTGATTATGTTGCTACTAATCATGTTGTTTTGTATTGGACATCTAGCAAGATGGTTGTTGTATTTATTAGCTCGACATGGCATGTGTCATGACCCGGATTTTTCCATGATTATATATTGAACGATATTAATATTTACATGATTAAATGTTTCCAACATTTTAAGCAATCAAACTTTTTAAGACTTGATTAATTGAAACGAATTTTATGTAAACGTGTGAACACCCAATTTGTCCGATGATTCACGAACGTTATAACTTGTAAATAACATGATAATATATATATTAACTTATATATATATTTAACATGATGAAATGATAATTAAGTATCTCATTAAGTATATTAACAATGAACTATATACATAAAATGAGACTACTAACCTAAGGATTTCGAAACGATATATATACGTAACGATTATCGTTGTAATAACGTCTTAATATATATATATATATATATATATATATATATATATATATATATATATATATATATATATATATATCGTATTAAGATATATTAACACACTATGTTATCATGATAATATAACAATTTAACATCCCATTAGATATAATAACAATGGGATTAATTACATTTAACAAGGTCGTTAACTTAAAGGTTTCAAAACAACACTTGCATGTAACGACTAACGATGATTTAACGACTCAGTTAAAATGTATATATATATATATATATATATATATATATATATATATATATATATATATATATATATATATATTAAGATGTATTAATACACATTTGAAGGACTTCAATACATATATCAAAACACTCTTATTTAACAAAAATAATCACAATTGTATTTCCATTTGTTTTCATCAAGAATTCTACTCGTATTCGCTCGGTAATTGCAATCGTATTATACCCAGATTCTAGATGTATTTACTATTGGTATATACCAATAAAAATCTACTACTTAGCAGCCTTAAATGATTAAGGAATATGTGGAACCAACCATTTGTCAAGTAGCATGAATTATTTAGCAAGAAAACAAAATTAGGAATCTTTTCTTTCTTTATAAACTAAAAACGTTTTTATGTTTGCACCCCATTTCTTCATTCCATTTTCTCATACTTATACTTCCAATTCTCTCTCAAAATACTCCTAACTTCATACTTGATCATTTCCAAGCATTTTCCCCAATCATTTAGCTTCAATTACAAGCTTTAATCATCATAAAAACAACCTAGAATTAAGAAGTTGCAAGATTACTTCCAATCTTTTTAATCCAATCCAACAACTCATCAAAGATCAAGAAATTTCATCTAATCTCAGTAACTTTTCATTCCTAATCAAGGTAATAATCATATCCAAGCTTTGGTTCAATTCCTATAAACATAACTATCTTAAATCAAGTAGTAATCTTACTTGAACTTGTTTTCGTGTCATAATTCTAATTCAAGAACTTCCAAGCCATCAAAGATTCTTTGAAGCTCAAGTTATTTTCTAATCATTTCCGGTAGGTTTACCTACTATACTTGAGGTAGTAATGATGTTCATAACATCATTTGATTCATATATATATATATATATAACTATCTTATTCGAAGATTTAAACTTGTAATCACTAGAACATAGTTTAGTTAATTCTAAACTTGTTCGCAAACAAAGTTAATCCTTCTAACTTAACTTTCAAAATCAACTAAACACGTGTTCTATATCTATACGATATGCTAACTTAATGATTTAAAACCTGGAAACACGAAGAACAACGTAAAACCAGACAAACGCCGTCGTAGTAAAACCGGGGGCTGTTTTAGGTTGGGAATTAATAACCTATCTTAGACTTTGAGTTCGTGGCTAAGACTTTGGAAATATGTTAATATATGTAAATAAAACTTCCAGTATATTTTTTCATGATTTTAGACAAAGTGGAAGTATTTTATCAAAAATCATATATTGGGTGGATGCTGGTATTTTTCTAAATCTGTCCACCGACAAAAAAAGAGGGTAAAGCTCTAAAAATTACTACTTGGGATGAAATTTTCAAATTGGTTTTGTAAAATTTACTTCTTAAGAAATCCGTAGCAATTTGATTCACTTTAAACGGAGTTGTAATGAATATTTTGCGAGCAAAATAAAATCTGCTAAAATTAACGTTCTATGGACGAAATTTATATTATAAAAACTATATTAACCATATCCTTGCTAACTTTTCCTATATCCTATATATATTTGGACATATTATCAGTAGTATAACAAAATATTATAATCTTGGTTAATTCTGTGATTGTATATATGTATAATAATATTCTTGGTACGTCCTAACACAATAAGTATACAATAAGTTTTGATAAATTCTAAGACAATACGTACACAATACGTCTTAGTTAATTCTAAGACAATACATATACAATATGTCTCTGGGTTGATGCAAAGACAATACGTATACAATATGTCGTGGGGTAATTCTAAGATTATATATATACCGATTACTGGACTGTTGGACATTTCGGACTAATTTGGACTACTAACAAAGGACTACTAACATAAAAATGTTAAAAATTAATTTATGAACTTGTTTTATTTTATTCACATGTCGTATTATTATCTGAATCATTATTATTGTTTTACTTTCGTGAATCCAAGGACGACGGCCATATTTTTAATAAGCTGAAAACTTAATATTAATATACTTTTACTACCGTGAGTATATAGTCCCATTTTTAAACTCTACAAATATTTTAGGATGAGAATACATGCATTTTATGTTTTACGCCATAGACACAAGTACTTAAAATATATTCTACGTTGAGTTGTACCACATTGCATATCTTCCCTAATAGCTTGGTAACTAATATTTACATGTTGTAAGAACATGTAAGCGCGAATCCTATTGATAGATCTATCGGGTTTGACAACCCCAACCGGGCTAGTCACTCTAGTATCGTAAACGGTTGCATAGTACTTCATTTTTACTACACTTGGTACAGTGTAGGGAGATTTCATAATAAAGGGAATATGCTACATTTATGGTTAAGTATGGTTACCGAATCGCTCAACAACTTATAGAATATCTTTATTGAAATATTTATAACTATGAAATCTTGTGGTCTATATTTATATCGATGCTAGCTTTAAACCTATATATGTCACCAACCTTTGTGTTGACTGTTTAAGCATGTTTATTCTCAGGTCCTTAAGAAAGTCTTCCGTTGTTGCATTATCTGAGCAAGCTGTGCATGAAGTCTCATGCTTTTGTTTAAATGAAGTGTTGCATTCAATAAAACCTTTGACATGTATTATATTCGACTGTTATTTCACGTGTGTAGTATTTGGAAACTGATGTATTATGGGGATTATCTCTTAAATAATCGCTCACTTGTTTAAAACATGCATTATGTATACTAATGGTGTGTTTTTATGAAACGAATGCAATATTTTCTAAAACGTATCATATAGAGGTCAAATACCTCGCTATGGGACCAATGAATAACGTACTGCGTTCATAGTAATATGGACGGGTCATTTCAGTTGGTATCAGAGCAGAAGTCTTAGCGAACCAGAAATTGCATTAGTGTGTCTGACCGGTATTTGTTCGGATGCATTAGTGAGTCAGGACTTTGACCGAACTTGTTTTTGAAAACCATCGCTTATCATTTTTGGTCAAAAATTGAATATTATAACATATAAATATTATGTGATATATTTCTAATGTGGTAGTTAATGTGTGATAGATGTCTACTTCTAGCACCAATCTCATTATCACATTCAGCGACTCCGAAGTTGAATATCCAGCAAAAGTACCAATCATCGACTTATCTGATAATGACGATGACCCGAAGGTAGGTGTATCAATCATCTATATAACTAATGACGATGATGACCTGGAGTCGGATGCATTTTTGGAAGACTCACAATTCCCAGAGGAACCAGAAGAGGACCAATTCTGGAGAGATTCACAATTTCTGGAAGAACCGGAAGTGAAAGAACCAGAAACCGATCCCGAGAAGGAGGAGGAAGTCAAATAAATTTCTAAACAGAAATGGATTAACGCAACAAAAAGACCCGGTGTTAAACATCCTATTGTAGTAGGGCTTGAAAACCGACACCTTTTACCACCAAACCTCCCTTACCATATAAATCTCCCTGATAATCCCACCGAGATATTAAATACCTCCAACCCCCGACCAACAACAAAATACACTGTGCGTCTATCACTCATTCCACCTAAACAAATTGATTCACCAACAATTAAAAGGCCCCGTCATTTTTGAATCACCTCCCGCTATGATAACATTTCACGCCATATATAATATTATGTAGTGTGCTTTATTTTATCCTACACATGTATTATGTAAAATATACCTATGTGAAATACTGGTATTGTATTGCTATTTCATGAATAGGCGTGAAATGATTATATGATTTTACTTTAAATTTTTCATAATAGAATATTATCTAGATTGTAGTAGTTAATTTTTGTACTAAGCTATTAAGTATGAACTTTAACGGGTAGGTACTACCCTGGATATAATTATAAAGTGCTAATAAGAAGAAAAGGCTTTTATAATAATTGGTTCATATTATTAATATGCCACGATGTACCATTAATTACTCGCTACATCTATAATATTCTATGGGATTAATTATCTTATATGTTTATTGAAGAAACATGGCTCGATTAAACCGAATGACGGAACAAAAAATTGAGGAGCTTATCAATCAACGCGTAAACGACCGTATGCTTTGGGTCGAAGCGGCAAGAGCAGCAGCAAACAACACTAACCCTCGTGATGGATGCTCATATAAATCATTTCAAGGTTGCAAACCTTCATCATTCAGCAGAACAGAAGGACCAGTCAGTTTAACCCGATGGTTCGAAAAGCTCGAGTCCGTATTTAAAATCAGTGGTTGTGTGCAGAAGGGGATAGGACAAAGTATGCTTCATGCACATTACAGGATGGTGCACTTACATGGTGGAAAAACTATGTAAAAGCCGTAGGGGGCGATGAAGCATATGATACTCCTTGGGAGGAGTTGAAAAATATGCTAATCAATGAATACTGCCCAAGGAACGAGGTTAGAAAAATGAAAGCCGAGTTACGAAATCTGAAAGTTGTCAGAACGGAACTTACCAACTATAACAGGCGATTCATGAAATTAGCCTTGTTATGTCCCGAATTGGTACCAACTAAGGAGCGAAAGATTGAATTGTACAAAGATGGTCTGCCAAAGAACTTCAAGGCCAATGTTACAGCATCCAAACCCAAGACTATTCATGAAGCTATCACCATGGCAAACGAGCTAATGGATCAGATCATCCTGGATAAGAACGCATCAAATACCGATGCCAAGGTATCAGATAACAAAAGAAAGTGGGATGGAAACCGTGATCGAGGTCACCAACAACAATCTATTAAGAAGCAGGAAACCATGCAAGGTGCGGGTAGTGGTTCAAGCTCGGGTTACAAAGGACAAAATCCTTTATGTAACAGATGCCACAAACATCACACTAGTTTTTGCAATGTGGTGTGAAGCAAATGTAATCGAAGGGGTCATCTTGCTGAAGATTGTTGGGTTCCCGTTACAAATACAAATGACACTAAGACTCCTGCCACCAATGCAAATAGAGCTGCTTTAGCTACTGTTACTTGTTACGGGGATGGGAAACATGGTCACATTAAGAGCCAGTGTCCGAATCCAGAGAAGAACAATGGACCTACACGTGGAAGAGCGTTTAATATTAATACTAGAGAGGTGTGTGAAGACCCGGAGCTTATTACGGTACGTTTACCATTAATGACTTATCAGCATCTATTATGTTTGATACTGGTGTCGATAGAAGTTACATGTGTAGAGACTTTTACGCTAAATTGAATTGTTCATCATTACCTCTAGATGCTAAGTACATGATTGATTTAGCTAATGGTAAACTAATTAAAGCCGATAAAATTTTCCGTGATTGTAAAATAAATTTAGCCTGAGAAACGTTTAAAATTGATTTGATACCCGTAGAATTAGGAAGTTTTGTTGTAATAGTCGGCATGGACTGGATGTCCAAAATAGGAGCTGAAGTTGTGTGTGCCAAGAAGGCAATTCGTATTCCTTGTAAGGATAAAACGTCAGTAATGATTTATGAAGAGAAGGGTAACTCAAAGCTAAAACTCATTAGCTACTTGAAAGTCCAAAAGTGCTTGAAGAAAGGGTGCTATGCTATCTTAGCACATGTTAATAAAGTCAAAATGAAGGAAAAAGAGAAGAGCATTAACGACGTGCCTGTCGCAAGAGATTTTCCTGAAGTCTTTCCGGAAGAGTTGCCAGGATTACCTCCATTTAGATCTGTAGAATTTCAAATAGATCTAGTACCAGGAACTGCACCAGTGGCTCGTGCTCCATACAGAAGTGCACCGTCTGAGATGAAAGAGTTACAAAGCCAGTTGCAAGAATTACTGGACTGTGGATTCATTCGACCGAGCACTTCACCGTGGGGAGCTCCGATTTTGTTCGTCAAGAAAAAAGATGGATCCTTCCGAATGTGTATAGATTACCGCAAATTAAACAAGTTAACTATCAAGAATCGGTACCCATTATCGAGAATTGATGACTTGTTTGATCAGCTGCAAGGATCACGTGTTTACTCCAAAATCAATCTAAGATCGGGATATCATCAGTTGCGTGTCAAAGAAGAAGATATTTTGAAAACTGCATTTTGGACACGCTACGGTCATTATGAATTTTTAGTCATGCCGTTCGGGCTAACAAACGCACCAGCTGTATTTATGGACCTCATGAATCGGGTATGCAGTCCGTATTTAGATAAGTTTGTTATCGTCTTTATTGATGATATTCTTATTTATTCCAAAAATGAACAAGAACATGAGCAACATTTAAGGTTGGTGCTGGAACTGTTAAAGAAAGAACAACTATACGCAAAGTTTTCCAAGTGCGCCTTTTGGCTGAAGGAAGTACAGTTCCTTGGTCACATTATCAGCAGTGAAGGAATTCAGGTTCATCCAGTCAAGATTGAAGACATTGAAAAATGGGAAACCCCAAAGACTCCAACGCAAATACGCCAATTTTTGGGTCTTGCTGGCTATTACAGAAGGTTTATTCAAGATTTTTCCCGGATAGCTAAACCATTGACAGCATTAACACACAAAGGGAAAAAGTACGGATGGACTTCTGAACAGGAAGCCGCATTTCAATTATTGAAGAAGAAGTTGACTACATCGCCTATTCTATCGTTACCTGAAGGAAACGATGATTTTGTAATTTATTGTGACGATTCGCGACAAGGTTTTGGTTGTGTCCTCATGCAACAAAAGAAGGTTATTGCATATGCATCCCGACAACTAAAGATTCATGAACAAAATTATACGACTCATGATCTAGAATTGGGAGCAGTGGTGTTTGCATTAAAGATTTGGAGACACTACTTGTATGGGGTTAAATGTACTGTGTATACCGATCATAAAAGCCTTCAACATATCTTCAACCAAAAACAATTGAACATGAGTCAACGTAGGTGGTCGAGCTGATAAATGACTATGATTGTGAAATTCGCTATCATCTCGGGAACGCAAATGTAGTAGAAGATGCTTTAAACAGGAAGGAAAGAGAACCAATTCAAGTACGAGCAATGAATATGAAGATTCGTACGAACCTCACTACCCAAATTAAGGAGGCTCAACAAGGAGCTCTTTCTGAAGAAAACTTTTGAAATGAGATGCTTAAAGGGTTGTATAAACAGCTTGTTACACGAGAAAACGGAACCCGATACTTCGTTGAACGCATTTGGGTACCGAAGTTTAAAGGGTTAAGAAAATTGGTTTTGGATGAGGCACATAAGACGAGATACTCGATACATCCCGGAGCTGGAAAGATGTATCAAGATCTTAAGGCACACTTTTGGTGGCCAAATTTGAAAGCTGATATTGCAATGTACATCAGAGAATGTTTGACTTGCTCCAAAGTCAAGGCAGAACAACAGAAACCGTCAGGTCTGCTTCAATAACCAGAAATCCCAGAATGGAAATGGGAATGTATTACCATGGATTTCATCACGAAGCTACCAAAGACTGCATGGGGTTACGACACCATTTGGGTAATTGTCGATCGTCTCACCAAATCTGCACATTTCCTACCTATGAAGGAAATGGATAAGATGGAGAAATTGGTACGACTATACATGAAGGTAGTTGTTTCAAGACATGGAGTACCTATCTCCATTATATCTGATCGCGACAATAGGTTTACGTCAAGGTTTTGACAATCACTACATGAAGCTCTAGGGACTCGTTTAGATATGAGCACTGGATATCATCCTCAGACTGATGGGCAAAGTAAAAGGAAAATTCAGACTCTTGAAGACATGCTTAGAGCATGTGTGATCGATTTCGGAAACGGATGGGATAAATATTTACCATTGGCAGAATTCTCGTATAACAACAGTTATCATACGAGTATTAATGCTGCACCATTCGAAGAACTTTATGGAAGAAAGTGTAGATCCCCTACCTGTTGGAACAAAGTAGGTGACAGACAACTGCCTGGTCCCGAGATTATACAGGAGACTACTGAAAAGATTGTACAAATCAAGGAGAGATTGAAGACCGCCCAAAGTCGTCAAAAGAGCTATGCTGATGTTCGAAGGAAGCCGTTAGAATTTTAGGTTGATGACATGGTTATGTTAAAGGTGTCACCATGGAAAGGTGTGATACGCTTTGGTAAGAGGGGTAAATTAAACCCAAGATATGTAGGACCATTCAAGATCATCGAACGTATTGGACCGGTGGCTTATCGACTTAAGCTACCACAACAACTTGCTGGAGTACACAATAACTTTCATGTCTCGAACCTAAGAAAATGCCTTGCAAAAGAAGACCTCACTGTTCCTCTTGAAGAAATCCAAATCGACGAGAAACAACATTTTATAGAAGAGCCTGTCGAAATCATGGATCCTGAAGTCAAACGGCTCAAGCAAAGCAACATACCTATAGTTAGGGTTTGTTGGAATGCTCAAAGAGGTCCTGAGTTCACTTGGGAAAGAGAGGACCAGATGAAATAGAAATATCCACAGCTGTTTACAAACACCGCCCATTGAATAGGTATTACTTCAAATTTCGGGATGAAATTTCTTTAACGGGTAGGTACTGTCATGACCCGGATTTTTCCATGATTATATATTGAACGATATTAATATTTACATGATTAAATGTTTCCAACATGTTAAGCAATCAAACTTTTTAAGACTTGATTAATTGAAACAAATTTTATGTAAACGTGTGACCACCCAATTTGTCCGATGATTCACGAACGTTATAACTTGTAAATAACATGATAATATATATATTAACTTATATATATATTTAACATGATGAAATGATAATTAAGTATCTCATTAAGTATATTAACAATGAACTATATACATAAAATGAGACTACAAACCTAAGGATTTCGAAACGATATATATATGTAACGATTATCGTTGTAATAACGTCTTAATATTTATATATATCGTATTAAGATATATTAACACACTATGTTATCATTATAATATAACAATATAACAATTTAAAATCCCATTAGATATAATAACAATAGGATTAATTATATTTAACAAGGTCGTCAACTTAAAGGTTTCGAAACAACACTTACATGTAACGACTAACGATGATTTAACGACTCAGTTAAAATGTATATATATATAGTGTATTAAGATGTATTAATACACATTTTAAGGACTTCAATACATATATCAAAACACTCTTACTTAACAAAAATAATCACAATTGAATTCCCATTTGTTTTCATCAAGAATTCTACTCGTATTCGCTCGGTAATTGCACTCGTATTATACCCAGTTCTAGATGTATTTACTATTGGTATATACCAATAAAAATCTACTACTTAGCAGCCTTAAATGATTAAGGAACATGTGGAACCAACCATTTATCAAGTAGCATGAATTATTTAGCAAGAAAATAAAATTAGGAATCTTTTCTTTCATTATAAACTAAAAACGTTTTTATGCATGCACACCATTTCTTCATTCCATTTTCTCATACTTACACTCCCTATTCTCTCTCAAAATACTCCTAACTTCATACTTTATTATCTCCAAGCATTTTCCCCATCATTTAGCTTCAATTACAAGCATTAATCATCATAAAAACAACCTAGAATTAAGAAGTTGCAAGATTACTTCCAATCTTTTTAATCCAATCCAACAACTCATCAAAGATTAAGAACTTTCATCTAGTAACTTTTCATTCTTAATCAAGTTAATAATCATATCCAAGCTTTGATTCAATTCCTATAAACATAACTATCTTAAATCAAGCAGTAATCTTACTTGAACTTGTTTTCGTGTCATGATTCTGCTTCAAGAACTTCCAAGCCATCAAAGATCCTTTGACGCTCAAGTTATTTTCTCATTATTTCCAGTAGGTTTACCTACTATACTTGAGGTAGTAATGATGTTCATAACATCATTCGATTCATATATATATAACTATCTTATTCGAAGATTTAAACTTGTAATCACTAGAACATAGTTTAGTTAATTCTAAACTTGTTCGCAAACAAAGTTAATCCTTCTAACTTAACTTTTAAAATCAACAAAACACATGTTCTATATCTATATGATATGCTAACTTAATGATTTAAAACCTGAAAACACGAAGAATACCGTAAAACCGGACATACGCCGTCGTAGTAAAACCGGGGGCTGTTTTGGGTTGGGAATTAAAAACCTATCTTAGACTTTGAGTTCGATGCTAAGACTTTGGAAATATGTTAATATATGTAAATAAAACTTCCAGTATTTTTTTTCATGATTTTAGACAAAGTGGAAGTATTTTATCGAAAATCATATATTGGGTGGATGCCGGTATTTTTCCAAATCTGTCAACCGACACAAAAAGAGGGTAAAGCTCTAAAAATTACTACTTGGGATGAACTTTTCCAATTGATTTTGTAAAATTTACTTCTTAAGGAATCCGTAGCAATTTGATTCACTTTAAACGGAGTTGTAATGAATATTTTGCGAGCAAAATAAAATATGCTAAAATTAACATTGTATGGAAGAAATTTATATTATAAAAACTATATTAATCATATCCTTGCTAACTTTTCTTATATCCTATATATATTTGGACATATTATCAGTAGTATAACAAAATATTATAATCTTGGTTAATTCTGTGATCGTATATATGTATAATAATATTCTCGGTACGTCCTAACACAATAAGTATACAATACGTTTTGATAAATCCTAAGACAATACGTACACAATACGTCTTAGTTAATTCTAAGACAATACGTATACAATATGTCTCTTGGTTTATGCAAAGACAATACGTATACAATACGTCGTGGGGTAATTCTAAGATTATATATATACCGATTACTGGACTGTTGGACATTTCGGACTATTTTGGACTACTAACAAAGGACTACTAACATAAAAATGTTAAAAATTAATTCTATGAACTTGTTTTATTTTTTTCACATTTCGTATTATTATCTGAATCATTATTATTGTTATAGGTTCGTGAATCCAAGGACGACGGCCATGTTTTTAATAAGCTGAAAACTTATTATTAATATACTTTTACTACCGTGAGTATATAGTCCCATTTTTAAACTCTACAAATATTTTGGGATGAGAATACATGCATTTTATATTTTACGCCATAGACATAAGTACTTAAAATATATTCTACGTTGAGTTGTACCGCATTGCATATCTTCCCTAATAGCTTGGTAACTAATATTTACATGTTGTAAGAATATGTAAGCGCGAATCCTATTGATAGATCTATCGGGTTTGACAACCCCAACCGGGCAAGTCGCTCTAGTATCGTAAATAGTTGCATAGAACTTCATTTTTACTACACTTGGTACAGTGTAGGGAGATTTCATAATAAAGGGAATATGCTACATTTATGGTTAAGTATGGTTACCGAAGCGCTCAACAACTTATAGAAAATCTTTATTGAAATATTTATAAGTATGAAATCTTGTGGTCTATATTTATATCGATGCTAGCTTTAAACCTATATATCTCACCAACCTTTGTGTTGACTGTTTAAGCATGTTTATTCTCAGGTCCTTAAGAAAGTCTTCCACTGTTGCATTATCTGAGCAAGCTGTGCATTGAGTCTCATGCTTTTGTTTAAATGAAGTGTTGCATTCAATAAAACCTTTGTCATGTATTATATTCGACTGTTATGTCACGTGTGTAGTATTTGGAAACTGATGTATTATGGGGATTATCTCTTAAATAATCGCTCACTTGTTTAAAACATGCATTATGTATAATAATGGTGTGCTTTTTGTGAAATGAATGCAATATTTTCTAAAACGTATCATATAGAGGTCAAATACCTCGCTATGGGACCAATGAATAACGTACTGCATTTATAGTAATATGGACGGGTCGTTTCAGCATGTGAGCATAATAATGCTTCGCGACCATTATTACGGTTGCAAGCCAAGTCTAGTGAGTAATGTACAACAAGTATTGAACTAGATGGGGTGTACGAACAGAGGTATATTTGTATGATTGCGAATATAGATCGTGAAAGTGTATGTAATTTATTCGTGTTGCATTCCAAACCAAGTTCATTTCTTAGAATGACGACGAGGAACAAGGCGATGACTCCGAGTTCATGGCTAAAGTTGAGGCCATCTTTAAACTTCAAAAAGAAGAGTTTCTCGAGGATGTTAGAAAGGTTTTCCAGGAATCGGTTGATGGGCAAGTAACAGAGTTAATCAATGAACGAATGAATGTCGCTATTGATGAGGCACTCGAGGCTAAAAACATCCATCCTCGTGGTGAAGGGGGTGATGGTAATGGGGGACATGGAAGGCGGGACTTCCATTATAAAAACTTCAAGGATGCTCAACCTCCTATGTTTAATCGAGTGAGGGATCCGTTGAAGAGTACATGTTGGGTTTCCGACGTCGAGGGGGCTTTCCATGCTAGTGAATGTCCTCCCAAAAAGAAAACAAGATACGGTTCTAGTATGTTACGTGAAGAAGCCAAGATGTGGTTGGATGACAAGATTCAATTGTATGGTGAAGAACAGTGTATGAGCATATCATGGGAAGAGTTTAAAAAGGAGTTCTTTGATGAATCCCAAACTCAGTCCGACCTTAATAAAATTCGGGACGAGTTACGCGATTTACAACAAGGTTCGATGGACTTGGTTACTCTCAAGTCTACTTTCTTATCAAAAAATCGTTTTTGTCCGGAGTATATTGGTGATGACCGAATGTTGATGCTAGATTTCTATTGTACTTTAAGCGATGAATTAAAACGTAAGATTAGTCGGGGGATGGCTAAGTCTTTTGAAGAGTTGTTTGAGTTGGCACGGGGTTTCGAAGGCAAGTGGTTCCGATGTTAGTAGGCGAAAGTTCGAAACTACGATGCATTCGAACAAGAAGAGTAAAAGTGTGACCGAGGTTGTCGGTAGTGCGAAGAAGGATGGGTCTGGAAATTATCTCCCTACTTGCTACAACTGTGGGTTACGGGGTCATTTGTCTCGAGATTGTACAGAGCTATCTTCCAACCAGGTTACATGTTTTAATTGTCAGAAAAAGGGGCACCGGAAGTCAGAGTGTCCAAAATTGGTTGGTGATGCCAGGAGGCACAACTAGGTGATGAATTGTGATGATGCACGAGGACCTGACGACGATGTTTCAGGTACTTATTGATTATTCTATTGAAACGTACATATGGTTTTGATTGATGCATTGTGTTAGTGCATAGATGAAGGGTAACGTTCCTTACGGAATTACCCCATGATGATGTTTGGGTTGAAGGTCAAAGGGCGTAAGACTTGGTGCTTCCAAGCATTCCTTAGTGTCGGGTGAAAGATTTTTAACCAAGCCATTGGAGTAGGCTTTGGTGTTACTTGTTAGTGTGTGGACGTATTTGTGTTGAATGAATATGAATCATAAGGTTCGACGAGCACGTATGACTTAAGGTCATTCTAATTATGTTATGGGTGTCCTCGGGCGGATGAGTCCCTAGGTAATAAGTCTTTTGACTTTGATAAATGTTAGTAGTGGAGTCTAAGTGACGCGGCTTCAGGTGCCTTTTTATACCTGCAAGCGTAATGTTCGACTCTGATGAGGTGATGGTTACATTGTACTTAGGATACCAGAGTGAAACTCTTAAGTATATGCGTGACGGTGAAGGTGTGACAAGTGTTAGAAATTTGAGAATTGCAATATAAAGCTTGTGTAAATTGTAGTAAGATCTTCGTACAAGCAATGAAAGGTAATTCAGAATTTTTGTATGCTCGGGGTTGGAGCAATTATTGTGACGTATGTGTCGTGATGGTTTTAAGTCATTGTTTAGACGACACCAATGGGTGGCGGTGAGTGCTAATTTCCATCATTGGAAACAAAATGGTGAACGAGGAAGACTATGACCGGCGAGAGGTATAGTAATGTATTTTGGAAAAAAGATATTTACCGCCGGATGATAATATCTTGACAATGTGATTATGAGAGGAGGTCCTAAGTGGGGGAGTGTTACTCCCGCACAAAGGGATTGTAATGTGAAAATTCCGAACAGTGTTTGTGATAAATTCGAAATTAGAGTCGAGACCTAGAATGGCCGGATGATGGAAAGGTACAATTTAGGTTGAAATTGTATGTATTAATTAGATTTAAGTTACTACTCGAGGTAGTAGCATTGATAACTCATTGAGAGTTAAGCGAGCGGAAATTCCAAGTCGAGTGGAATTATACTAAGTATGTGTACATACTTAGCGTACGAGCAACAAGGTTTAAGTTCGATTAGCAGAAACCTCATTTGCAAAAGCGGTTGAAGGAGATATGGGTTTAAGTTCGATTTGACGATACCATATCAAGGCGTGAGTTGGCATGAGATATAGGTTTAAGTTCGATTAGACGATACCATATCGATAGGTGCATTAGTATGTGATGTGGGTTTAAATTCGATTTGACGATACCATATAACTTGGCGTGCTTGCTTTCTTGTAAGTAATATGTCGAGCGTTATCCAATCGTGAGGATACGCCTTTTGTTGGCTCCGTTGAGTCATTTGTGACCATGTTAGTGGTACAAACTTTATTTTAGCAAGGTACGTGATCGAAGTATGCTAAGGAAATTACTAACTCGGTACGAGTTTTGGGTGTTAGCTTGTGTATGCCGGGTGATTGAAGCATGAGTTCGTTCCGGTTAGGGAATGAAGCCAGACTTGGTGCTCGAATTTGATAGATTTAATAAATCGCGGGTGACAATTTGGTCGGAAAAGGTAACTTAATGAGAAAAGTCGCCTAGAGAATCCATTGAGACATGTAGGATTATATGTGTGCTCGTTGTAGTCGTTGTGGACTTTAAAGGAGAGTGTGTGCTAGTGCATGTTAGCAAAAGGGAAAAGCCTTTGGGTTATTAAATATTGTGCTGAAATCAAGTTCGGATGTACGTCAAAGGACCGTAGAGTATAGGTCCGATTGGTTAAGCGACAAAGATCACAAGGATGTGATCGAGTTTAAGTGGGGGAGAGTTGTAAGACCCAAATATTTTGTGTACAAAAGGTATATATGGTGTACATGAAATGGGTGAAGCGTGGTGTGATTTTAAATTGACAAAACTGATCAGACCCCCTGTGCGGGCCGCGCAGGGTAATGGGTGCTCGCTACACACCTTGTCTGATGGCAGTTTCCTGTTTTCTTTTAATTAGAGTTAAATGAAGGGCATTTTGGTCATTTCACTTGGGGACAAATATGTGGCCATAATACCAGATTTGGATCTAGTTTTGGATCATTTTTCCATCCACACACACTCTTATCTCATCTTAGAGAGAGGGAGATTCTAGAGAGAGATTTGGAGATTTAGAGAAGAAGGAGCTTGAATTGATCAAAAGTCCAAGTGTTAAAGTTGTTCATCTCTTCCTTAGCTACATTTTGGTAGTGTTGGTAAGTTCTAACTTCGAATTTCAATTGTTAAATTTGATTTCAAAGTTAGGGTTTTGACTTGTGTGTTCTTGAATAAACCCACTAGTTGATAAATGGGTGATTAACCTAGTAAATGGTGTCGATGACCATTGTTGGTAGGTTTTAGGTTGGATGATGAAATTGATTAGTTGATGATCATGATTGGGTGATGGAATCACTCTCTAACTAAGGTTGTTTGTTAGTGATTAAAGGTATGATCTTGCAAAATGGGTGTTTTGACTCGAGATTAGGTCAAAATGGGTTTTGTGTCAAAATGATGCAAGTGAGTGTTTTGATGTTAAAACATTGTGTAAAATGTAGTATTGGAACATAATCACTAGTTAATTGTGATTATGAGCATTTTGGGCGAATTTTGACTTAGTCGAAATAGAGGTGAGTGCAAATTGGTCGAAATAGAACTTAAGGTGTTTTGGGCATAAGCTAGAGTGTTTAGCTTATTTGTTTGTGAATTTCTTAGGTGATTCACGTTTGGTTGATTGGAAGCTCAAGCGGATTAGCATTTCAAGTAATCGAGGTGAGTGGAATATTTATACGTTTATGTATATAATTTGGTTGTTTGTGTACGACGTGGCAAGTGTTATTCGGTAGAATACACTCCTCTTGGGCCACATTGGGACCGGGGGTGGGATGAGGGTTAAAGTTTAATGCGGCGATACCTCATATGTATGGACTTAAA